>NC_135497.1:111684001-112011501 GCF_052857255.1 Amblyomma americanum | reverse complement strand
ATGAGAGGTGCTGCGGCGCCGGTTGTTCTTTCACTTTTATTGCTCGGCGCAAGCCGTCAGCCGGCCGCAGTCAGTTGCCATCAGAGCGAATTCTCTCTCATTTGTGCTCCGCAATGCCAGTCTCTGACGTGCCTTCTTCGGGAGAAAAATAATAAGCCGCACCAAAACCGAGGTGTCGGTGCCGTGGCAACGTTAAGCGCAGCAATCTGCACGCTAACTGGCCGCCGCGGGCCACCGTCGGAGCGACAGCTCGTCTCGCCCGATTAAGGCGCGAAAAAAAAAAACAGTTATGCCCCCCCACGCCCCTGGAGATTTTCTTTCTGCCGCATGTCGCCCCTGTTTGCAGCTTATCTCACTTTTCTGAATTTTAAGAAAACAGAAGGCCAAAAGTGGGAAGACACGAACAGGGCATGAACTGAAACAATCACTCGGCTGTCACTGATGGCCAGGACTTCTGCAGCAGCTTAAACTCTATTTGGGTGATATTTCCCAAAAATGAACAGTACATATGCAATTTCAGAGCAAAGTGTATAGTGTTATTTATAAGCAAAGCAGATAAGAATTACCAAATATCAGCAATACTTGCTAATTCATATAAATGCATGTCCATGTCCATGTTTTTTTTTTTTTTACACCGATAACTGCTGGTATAGGTATATGATTCTTGATGTTGGGTGAAAAAATAAAGGGAGACGCAGTCCAGTAACTTCCTCCTTTCTTGTAGGCGTCACCGCAACTGGGCTGCGTTAGGTAGGGGGAAAAAGTATGGACCTCCTGCATGTTTGTAAACAAACGAGGTGGCGCTGCAGTCGCTAGCAAGCTCGTGGTAGGCAAAAGGTCGGGGAGTGGCGTCGCGGATAAATGTTGTGCGCGGGTTTTCAAGGCTTGTAGGCGCGTTTCCAGTTTCTGCGAATCATAGCAATGGTCGATGCTTCCAACTTAGTAATTTGTCGAAGTACACGAGCTCGCGTTGCCCACGTGCGGCCTATAAAGAGAAATAGTTTGCCACTCGGTATTGTATATATGGTTAGTAGTAAACATGTAGAAAGCGTTCCTGCCGTTTATTTATGCGCTAGGCATTGAATAAAACAAGTTTTCACACTCTGCACTAGCCGGAATGATTTTACTTCGGAACAGTAGTGAGGGGAAGTGCTGGCGTTGTTTCGTCGGAGCAGACATGCGCTCATCGTCTGCTGACATACGTACGTGTCGCGCTGCGCGAAAAGTGGGGGCAGCGTCGTGTCCCCGATCTCCTGTCTCGCTTAGCGCTGTTTTTAGCCGCATGACCACGCACCAGCCAGGCCGACTTGTCCTCTTGTTAAGCTGGTCGATTTGGTGAAAATTTTTGATTTCTAGAATTATTTTCTTTCCTAGCCGTGAAGTCTAGTTTCGGACGAAAAATTATAGCAAAATATTGAGTACAAATTTATAAATTACGCTTTTTAGAAGTGCGGTCGTCAAAAATTGTGAGGTAATTTCTTTGATTTCAGTGCCGCATTTCTTTGACCAAAGCGAAAGCGAAGATGCCATAAACGAGGGAATAAATTTTAAGGTTCGTTTTCTGACCTCTCACATTTTCTGCGACTGGATCACTCACCTTCGTAATTCGCATGAAAATCAAATGATTCCATTTGTCGCAAACTATTCCTGAGACGTTGAGGAGCGTAATAAATCTCTCGATTTTTTTCCCTACACGTGCAGTATTGTGTTAGTTATTTTTTGTAAGAAACGTTTTCATGTAACTATGCATGCATAAGTACTGATCATATAGAAAAAGAACTTATCGCGTCATCATACAGAACAGGGCTTTATGCACATGCTGGCATAAAAAAAAAACTGCACACTATCTACTCAATTATTTGAGACCTAGCTTGGGGGGACTTGACGACGGTGTTATAATTACCCAGAACTCCACCAGGTATAGCTATAAATAAAAGGAATGACTGAAACTAGCGTAGGAATTTCATATTTGCACCAAGTTTAGTTACATATCGCATGCATGAATAACGAAAACACTTTTCATGCCGCGTCCCCTCTCAATCTCGCCACGTGTCTGTTAGTAGCACGCCTGCGGCTGCTTCTTTCCAAACAAGCTTCGCGATCATGTATTACCTCATGAAACATGACACATGCATGATGCAATGAAAAAGCATATGGCGTTTAGCACACTTAAGGTACGCTATTCTAAGCACACCAACGCGACCGCGCAAGATTGACACAACTTACCGGACTTCTTTCTACTCGAATGAAATAATTACGTCGTCATATCAAGAAACAGTTTCAAGTAAATATTAAATGTCTCAAAACGCGCCCTTTAAACATGGTGTGTGCTATTAACAAAAAAACGCATTCCTTGGGGGCGAGTGAACCTGTCGGCGCCCCGTGCACTCCGGCTCAAGGTGATAAGTACGTGTGCAGCTACATATGTCTTTTTTTTTCCTTGAGCAATTATCAGCCTACTATCTTGAAGTTCAGGTGAATGAACGCAGTAACTTGCATGCTATTAAGTGCATTGAGTGGCAGTGCCTATCGACTCCAGACTTCGCGTTTTACCACCGTGCCCAATGCCTGTTAGCCAGTTTCCGAATGCGACATTTATGCGCGAGAAACCTATCGAGGCTAATTTAATATTTTTTATGCTACTACGCGGATCCAGCAGTGACGCAGCTGGTCAATATATGCGGCTTCTGCAGTGCACAGGCTTGAGGCAGCCGCCGGTAACTGCGGCAGCTGCGGTAGGCACGGGCAAGCGGAACCTGTTTTGCCTACCATGCGAAAGTCGCTGCTAACATCAGCGCCACCGCATCTTCGTGACGTCGCGGGGTGAAGGAGGTCCATATGAGAGGGGAAGTGGGTCAGGTTGACAAAGGGGCAAGGCGAGTGGGAAGGAGGTTAATGTGAAAATACGCATGACACTGGGGACTTGGATATAGTGCTCTAGAGCACTATAACTTGGAGTAAGCGCCGTCATGGAGAGAAATGCACTGACTGCGAGTAGAACATTTCTGCAAGCGAAAAAAAATTGCTTAAAAAGTTAAGGCGTAAGCATATATGCCAGTATTAGCGGGTGTCGCATGCTCTTTTCGCAATGGCCGGGTGGGAGCAGCTAGCGGCATGGCGGAAATCAGCGAGCGGCATGAAGGAAGGAAAGTTCCATGGCGAGCGGGCAGAGAGCATGTGACAGGCGCGCCGCCATCACGTGCTCTCGCAATGTTTCGGTTTCGTCTTATTGAGGACTCAAGATTCCTTGCGCTGCAGCGGCGACGAGAATAGAATTTTCGAAATTCTAAAATCTGATATGGATATTGCTTACGGCGGGCTACAAATCTCGGAATAAATTAGGGCCTAACAGCAGCAGTTATAAACTAATATTAGTTAACCAGCCGGCTAGTCAGGACGTCTTAAGTGTATTCTGATGCACACCGCTGACAATGCTGTGCCGAAGAAAGCACTATTCCAACTCAAAAAGCCTGTATTTGAAATTGCTAACAGACTCAGGTCAAACACCCTGTTTATCGAAGGAAGCATCCTTCTTACCCTCATTAATCCAGCATGTCCCTAATAAAACCGCTCTACGATATATACCATTCGCACACACCAGACATCAACGAACGGACACACAACGCACGCCCCGCGGTTTCTCATTTCCAGTAGAGATAAGACATATTATGCTAATTAAATGGTACATGCCATTGGAGTAAGCGCTGCTACACGCAAAAGGCGCTGCGCGTGTCATCTGTGCGTATTTATACATTGTGTTCGCGTTCTTATCCGCGCCGCGTCCAACGGATATGGGGGTATTGAGTGCATATGGTGCCAACGCCAAATCTGAAGCCCCGACAGGCTAAGCACGAAGTCACTTTTAGAGAGATGCATGGACGTCGAAGAATTATGTACTGTATGTATACTCACCCACCACGTTTTGTTCTAATTTAGTGAAGCCTCAGAATCGCTTCTACACTTTAGAATATTGCACATATACCGGGTGTTTCACATAAGACTTTACACAATTTTTGAAGACACGCTTTCTGAGTTAGAAGACCGCTTTTTTCGGCATAGCATTGTCAGCGGTGTAGTACACCAGAATACAGCTAAGATGTGGTAACTAGCACGCTGGTTAACTAATATTGAATAGTTATTTTTTATTACCGTTAGGCTCCTTAATTATTGAGGGGTGTGTAGCCCACTGCAATTAATATTCATATCAGTTTTTAGAATTTAGAAAACGCGATTACCCTCGGAGCTGTGGCTCAACAAATTTTGGCTACATCGCGCCAAAATATGTGCGATTTCGAGAAGCTTGCAGGCAAAGCAACCTCTCCAGTGACGTAACTCGTCGATATAGCCAAAATGTGTTGGGCCACAGCACAGAGGGTAAATACGTTTTTGAAATTCTAAAAAATGATATGCCGTGGACGGGTTCGAACCCGACAGCGGCGGCCGCGTCTCGATGGAGGCGATACGCTAAGGCGCCCGTGAGCTGTCCGATGTCAGTGCACGTTACATGTTAAATATCCAGTAAAGTTGTAAAAGGTCTCTCTTGCAGGCGTTACTAGGTTCTTTAGCTTCGCACCAGAGGTGCCCACCGCCCGAGACGGTTGTTTGATGTGACGACCGAAGGCTTCTTTTCGCACCAGGGGTGCCCCGTCAGAGAAGGTCTTGTGACGAATCAGGATTCAGGTGTTAAGGGGAGTATGACTTGACTGTTTTATATACAAATATTTACATTGCAAGCAAGTTGATACACAAGAGACAATTTAAAAACGGCAAAAAAGTTAAACAAAAAGGTGGAACTGGCTAACACTAGGGTAGGCCCCTACTCGGCATAGCCGAAGATGCATTACATCTGACCTTAGCCCAGAACCATTTTCCAGGGCTTCGGGCCCTGGTTTTAAAGACCTAAAGGCCCGGCCCATATTCGGTAGCATCCAATCACGTTAAACTATAACCGTGATTGGTTAAACAGGTGCATGGCCGGCCCTCCAATGTCCGTAAGGCATATAACCCTTTCCCTAAAGTAAACAACACAAAAAATGGACATCAAATTCCTTCCAAAAAAAAAGAAAACCCCGTTTTCTCAGAAGGCGCCATAACCCTTGGTCCACAGGTTTGCCTGCCCGCTCGGTCCCGACATTCCCAGGGAGATTAGCAATTGGTTCCGTCGAAGCTCGTCAACCCGGCGTCGTTCCGCAATTAGAGCTGTCATCGGACTCAGGCGGGGTGCTTCCGCTGTGTGCGACTGCCCGCTCGGTACTGACTTTCCCAGGGGGAATAGCTTTCTCGATGAGCATACGCGGCTTACATTCGACGCCGATACCCGTTCGTTGGGGTTCTCAAATCTGGCCGCCGCTGTCCATCCGTCATTCCCGTTGCTCCCCTCCTTGACAAGACTACTATTTTCCAAGATTTTCCCACGAGATGTTCGTCGCAAGGTCGCGTCGCGTCCGGTGTCGGCTGAACACTTGATACTTTTCTGTAAAGGGCTTCACCCTACAGTGGAAGGCAGCGGGGCTGACTTACCCAAGGCATTGGGGTTTAGGGATAGTGAAGGGAAAGTGGATTTTAAGAGGTTAGAAGTAACCAAGCGAAGGTTATCTGATTGGTGGCTAAAAGCAAGACAGGAGTAAAATTTCACAAGACATGGCTAGGTGGCTTGAGCCACCGCCCGATGTAAAGGGTGCAGCCGTATCCATCCATCCATCCATCCGCCAAGACGAGAGGGCTTTTAGCTTGCGAGGATTAAGCGCGCGGCCATCGCTATCAGGGGTGCTTGACCCCAAGACGGGAGCTTCTCTTCAGCGCGCTCCGCCGCCGCCCGGGACCGAGGTGGGGGGGGGGGGGGTTCGATGGGAGCCTGCAGCTGTGGTATACCCAGACCGGGCGACCGGTCCTAATGGCCCCGCGAATCATCGCTCCCTTACAGATCCCCAGGTGGTCGAAATTATTCCGGAGCCCTCACTACGGCACCTTTCTTCTTAGTCCCCCTTTATCCCTTCCCTTACGGCGCGGTGCAGGTTTCCGCCGAGACGTGAGACAGATACTGCGCCATTTCCTTTGCCCAAAAACCAATTTTAAGGCGGCCGCTGTGGCTCAGTGGTTAGCGCACTCGGCTACTGATCCGGAGTTCCCGGGTTCGAACCCGACCGCGGCGGCTGCGTTTTTATGGAGGAAAAACACTAAGGCGCCCGTGTGCTGTGCGATGTCAGTGCACGTTAAAGATCCTCAGAGGGTCGAAATTATTCCGGAGCCCTCCACTACGGCACCTCTTTCTTCCTTTCTTCTTTCACTCCCTCCTTTATCCATTTCCTTACGGCGTGGTTCAGGTGTCCAACGATATATGAGACAGATACTGCGCTATTTCCTTTCCCCCAAAACCAATTATTGTTATTAAGGCGGAAGCCTGTAATGGCTCATACTTGCGGCCATGACTTTGTCCGCTCTCAGGTCATGTCACACCGATGACTAGATTAACTCGACAAGGAAAAAAATTGTGATCATAAGTTGAATGACGGAAACAGAGGCGTGGCGCAAAACCGCGTCCGCCGAAGCGCCGACGCTGGCTTGAGCAACAAATATCGGAATTGCACATGAAATCCCAGCGTTGTCGTCACTGGTTGACCTCAATATGGTGGCAGTATTCCCGAATACGTTCACCAAAATCTTGAGCAACCGTTCGTCGTACTGCATTCTGAGCGGTGTCTCAGCATTGCTCTTTGCATATAGCTTACATCATACATGTTTTAGTCAAGTTGGAGGCTAGCTTGCGACAGTGGTTCGGAACGATGACATATTCACCTTCAGTTGCATGCTTTAAGGCGCGGTTGAGGTGTCCACCGAGATGTCGAGATCTGTGAGCTACTGCGTCCTTTCCTTTCCTCAATACACATGTTTTCGCATTCCTACACGTAAGCAGTCTAATGCACCTGCGCTTCAGCCTACTGTGCATGCGTGGAATGCCATTGAGTGGCGCCACCATCGTTCGAGAGGAGCGCTCCACAGGCAATCTTGCCAGAAGCCTCATGAACGCCGATCAGAAAGGATGCCGCGTCCTCTCTCATGTGTCTAGCAACACTCTCCTGTGTCTACTAGCAACCAAGCGCGCGCGCGCATATGAACGACAGCGAGAAGCAGCAACACCGCGCTAAAGGCTTTCGCCTCACCGCACCTTAGGTCAACAAAGTGCTCCCCTGAATTTTTCAAACTGATAAGGATCTTAATTACGCTGGGCTACACGCATTTCAGTAAATAAGGAGCTTAACTGTAGTAGTTAAAAAGTTAACTAAATATATATTAGTTACCGAGTCTGCTATAGTTAGCACGTCTGATCTGTATTCTGATATATTGCACCGCTGACAATGCTATGCCGAAAACACCGCTCTTATAACTCAAAAAGCCTATTTTTAAAAATTGTGCAGTCTTAGGGGAAACACCCTGCATAGTCTGCTGTCGTTACAGGGTTTCGAACCTGCGATGCCAGCCACAAAAAATTACGACTCCTTCTAGTAGCCTGGGCGCTGATTTGGCATGTTACATTTGTGTCTGAACCACGCAGCAGAATTTCTCGGTCCACGCAGCAGAGGATATCGGTCGGCACACACACACACAAAAAAAAAATTGTAGTCGGATGCAACTCGAGAGCGCAGCGGGTTTTTCCCATCAAAGGACCCTCTTACAGTCAATGGCGTCATCAGATTCTCATGACCCTGCTAGTGTGACAATGCAGGGAGAGGCGCTGTAATGGAAAGAGGAGTAGGGTGCATCGAAATTGGATTGAGAATAGGCCCTTTAGAAAATTCAGTCTGGCAACTTGGCAGGCGTCATCATCAGCAACTTCCGTCGGCGCCGTCGCCATAATTTGGGCACTATAGAAGACGCACAGGTGCTCTGCTCAGCCTTTCCACCAGACTCCACCTTGTGGCGTATACAATACTTCGATTGCATTTGTGAAAGCGATGGCGAAAAAATTGCGGTGGTCGAAGGACCTGACTATCATCCCGGGCGGATTTTCGGAAAGGCCTTTGGACTCCAATTGTGATGCCCACGGTGTGCGCGGTCCGTCCGACCGCACCTCTCAGCGAAGCTACTAGCTGGTATGCGAGACTTTACTGCGATCCGTCGACAGTGCGCGTTGCCGTGTTATCCTGCAGGTACAGTATTAGTGCCTCCCTTCCGGACTTGCAAAAATTCGCATTCTCGGTGCTTCTGCTGCGTCCGTGCATACCACTGAAGTGCGTCCGCGCTGCACACAAACAATTTCTCACCCTTTTGGGTGTAAATCAGCTGTCCCCAGACGAGCACCCTTTTCCAATTGTTCGGTGCTAAAAAAGGGTGCAGAGATCAGCACCCTTAAGGAAGGGTGCACTTCATGATACTTTAGAGGATGTAATGGTTGCACCATCACTAAAGGGTACTATTTTTCCATAGCACATCTACGAATGCATGTTTTAAGGGTGCTCCACATCGATCCACCCATGAAGCAAAATGCTTCGACTGAGGCGCGCTCTCTAAACTTTCATGCTGCGCACCCGCTCTTAAGGGTGCTGATCTCTGCACCCTTTTTAACAGCCAAAAGGATGTTCGTCTGGGGACAGCTGATTTGCACCCTTAAGGGTGAGAATTTGTTTAGTGTGCACGTCAGTGGCAGAGAACGCGTTTAAATTTAGTTGCTAACCGCAGCATATATATGTCTCCTCACTATAGGAAAAATATAAGCGTAGCGAGTTTAACAACTTTTAATGCACAGATTTGAACTCGGGCGTCATGTTGCGCGAAAATGCGATACGAACGCGCGCTCGTATATACTTAATGTTGTCTGAAGTCGTGTTGAGGTGTGCCCGCTGGTCTAGAGCGCTCAGGATCGGTGTGCTACACAAGTAACCAGAAATCTTGCCGCAGCTGCTTTGTATGAGAACTGCGCTTTTGTTTTTATGCTTTGTTTGGCTATGCTGCAGCGATTGCGTGCTAGTATTACCCGTGAAAACGCCTGTTTTTAAATTTCTCATCTCTTGCTTCGCGGGCCTCAGTTCGGGCGCTCTAGACAAGCCTGCGTCTGTACAGTGTTCTGCGCCAATGGCTGCAAGCGTGCTGCGAGGGCTGCTCTCTGTTCTCTTGGAACAAGCGTGTAGAGGAAGCAAGGGGGAAGCGACGCGACCCGCCGGTGCCGTGTGTTCGGTAACTCGAGACGCCTCGTCCATCTGCGCCGCTCGTCGGTCAGGGGAGGCGCGCTGCAGAATAAACCTCTAGCCGCTTTGCCCTTTGAGATATATATATATCTTTGACTCCGCACATCCTTTAGAATTAGTTTTCCTTTGTCGAGAATCGAGTCTGTAGTGAACCTGCACGCTCAGAGCATGTCTCATGCTGTCTGGCGAACGAGGCTACAAACGTATATTCATGCTGCTGCCATACAAGAGTAGCAGGAGCACCATAGGATACTAGTACCTGCAAAAAAAAAAAAACAATATATTGTGAGCTCCACATGTCATCGTAATGCAGTTTCAAGCGAATGTCATTGTTTGGCATGTCTATAGTTCACCAAATAGGTTGCATGGAGCTATAATGGAAAGTGTACAAAAAACTGGTATCAGTATGTAGTGGTCAAAAATTCCTCTAAATGGTTGACATGAAATTTTTCCTTTTTTTTTGCAGGCCTGATGAGGTGCATGTCAAGTGCACTTGTTTTCGGAGCCAGAAGAAAGCATCAAAGACCTATGAGGTGTGCCTTACTTTGAAAAGCTGTGGATCAGTGGCGTCTGCAAGATGCGATTGCCCAGCTGGTGCCTGTGGAGTGTGTAGCCACAGTGTAGCTGCATTAAAGCTAGTGTTGCTACTTAAGAGCAATGGCTATAAGGAACCTCCACCAGAGGCAGCGTGCACCGAGCTGCCGCAGCAGTGGAGGCGCCCTCGATCGTAGCAGCCCACTTGCCCCGCTACCTTTGCAGTTGTGGACTGGAGGAGTGTGCGACAAGGTGGCCTCTAAAAGCCGATCAGCACCAGGTTTTATGATGCCAGACAGCACGCCCAGCCATTTGAAGACCTTTCTTCAAGAATAAGGACACTTCGGGCAAGCATTGGTGAACTGTGTCCTTCGCCATATTCAAGACACCTTGAAAGCACTCAACTCTTTGAAACGTCTTCAAAAATTGGGCCGACACCAGTTGGCAGTCCTTTGCAGTATTTGATGCCTCTCGTGCCACATGGATTTCAAGTTCATGTGGCGCCAGAAATAGTGTGCACAAATGCTGGCACTGCAGAAATGCCGACTCCACAACGACTGTTTGGGTCGTGCCGCAAGTGGCACCTACAAGATGGGGATTCTCTGCCGTTGAGTCAGCCATCCTTAAGGTAGCGCACCTTTTACCTGGAGGCTAGAGATAACCGAGTATATGGCCTGCTGATCCACCTCGTGCATGACTCAATGAGGCCGAAAACGCACTAGGTGGCATTCCCTCAATGTCATCGAAGGAGTGGCAGATGGGAGGTATACTTAACAATGACTTAATCGGATTGGCCGCGGCGCAATGAAAATCGGTCGACACCATTGGCTTGTTGGGGGGGGGGGGGTCATTTGAGGAGAAGTGCCACTTTTTTTCTTGAGTTGTATCCGACTGTAGTGTGGCTTCCGTGTCGTGCTGTTTCTTTCATACCTTCCATGTTGAAAACCTAGCCGCACCAAACCGTACAGCAGTCTGTTTCGTAACTGCTGAAAGAAATAAAAAGAGATGGTCAACCATGAATGACAAAAAACACAAAAAGCAACAACTAGCAGCTGGTAGTTTAAGTAGCAGGTGTCCATTATAACGATTTCATTATTTCAGTTGCAGAACAGCAACCTTGACTTCAAGCATCATTATAGCCACTCGGATATTGAACGAATTAATTGTACAAGCTACTGCCTTGGTGGTGAGAAAACGTTTGGTGTGTGATTGCTAGACCACTTTGCGCAATAGTGGCCTGAAAAAGTTGTTGCTTTCTTTAGAGAAATTTTTTAAGCTATTTACACAAAGTGTTAGAACCATAGCAAACAGCACTGCCAATATAATGGACTTTAAAAGAGTTAGATGTTGGGCTAGTTGGATTTGTGACAAATTATACATATCTTTTGCGCAACCAGGACAGGGACACAAAGAACAGAAACAAGCACGAGCGGTCGTGTTTGTCTGTTCTTTGCGTCCCTGTCCTGGTTGCGCTAAAAAGATGCATAATTTGGCAATATAAGTAAGTCTGAGGTGACAGGTTACACAGGTGAACAGCTGTCGTATCAATAACTACCTAAAATATGTTTTATTTCCAGGGTTTGCAAGTATCCAGCCAGGAGGCACCCTACCTCGAAAAGAACACGATCGAGGCAGCAGTCTGGCAGCGAGATGTGGAAGAGAGCCCGCGTCCATCGATTGACTGCTTCATCATTTGGGGTTGTGGTCAAGCGCCCTACGTGGACAGAGAAAGGCCTGCAGAACCTGACCGCAGACAAAGACCTTTCCCGTGTCAGGGCTGTTCAGTAAGTGAGGTCTTATTTTACTAAGTACGGACAATGAATTTCAAACAACGCATGGCGTCATGGGTAGTGCTGTGAAGCCTACTGTGAGCACGTCGAATAGCTCAACAGCTGACCACAAGCGGTAAATTTAATCACTGTTTATTTGAAAGTCAAAATTTTTCCCTTTAGAAAATGAAGAATGAATATCAACAAGTGTGGAGCATATGACATGGCATGCAGAACGTTGCCTGGAGAGCTCACCATAATTTCAGCAAAATATGTGGACGTCTGAAAAAAAAAAAAACGTAGCCCTTTATAGACCTTTTCAAAAAAGGTCAAAGGGTGTCGCTACATTTTCTTCTTTGCTGTGGATATGCACCGTCAGGTTCAGAACAGCATGTGTTCTTTCCTTTATCTTCATTTTTTGATTAGCCGACTGCCCTACAATACAATGCGAACGGTTCTTTATTTGTTGTAGACCAGGCGAGTACAACCAACTCTGCTCTAGGTGAAAATTCCTCTTGAGATGAAAGTGCCAGCCTTTTTTATGCTGTTATTGCAGGTACGGCATTACTAATGAGCAGCCGGCTCTGCAGCGTTACGTGGCTGTGATGAAAACCAGGGGCCATGATGTCGAGGCCTTTCGAAGCGGATTGGTCGTAGACCCTTCGTGTCCATGGCTGGGAGCTTCACCGGACAGGCTAATCTTTGACCCGTGCGAAATTCCTTCACGTGGCCTTCTTGAGGTGAAGTGCCCGTACAGTTTGAAGGGGAAAAACTCCCGACGATATGGGGGATGGGCACTGCCTCAAGAAGGACAGCATGGGTGTGTTTAGGCTGGACCGTGGTCATGAGTACTACTATCAGGTCCTTGGCCAGATGGCTTTATCTGGTTTATCCTGGACCGATTTTGTTGTTTTTTCTGATCAGTTCTTGATCATTGGCCGTGTCAAGTTTTCTGCTCAAGATTGGGCTGTTGCAAGACACAGACTTGACAATTTCTTTTTTTCTGTGCTGTTGCCATATATGGCCTCGCAACTTCCTTAAAGATGCACTAAAGAGGAATCTGAACTCGTCTATTTACCGCGGAAACTCTATCTACACGTTCCGGGAATTCTTAGAAAGTTCGAATTATTATCCTGTGCGGCCGATTGCCCTAATTAAATCGGATGAAACGTCCCGGCTCCCGCCTTTTTTGAACTGAACGCGGTAGCTAGACGGAGTCAACCAACTCGTGGAGTGCTTTTAAGCCAGTCCAGTGGTGGCTTCGCTTTCATTTAGTTCTTTAGGTTTCTGTGAATAAGCAGTTTCAGTCACTAGCAATATAACCACAAATTAGGCCCATGGAAATAAAAATACACGTGGGCTCTTTGATTTACGTATCACTCCGCCGATGGCAGAGCGGCAAGCCGCCACGGGACTGGCTGACGCGTTGGTTGACTCCTCCTACCTACCACGTTGAGTTAAAAAAAAAAGGCGGGAGCCGGGACGTTTATTCCGATTTAGTTCGGGAAATCGGCCGCCCAGGACAATAATTCGAAGTTTCTAAGAATGCCAGGAACGTGTAGAGTTCCCGCGGTAAAAAGACGAGTTCAGATTCCTCTCTAGTAAACCTTTAAGAACGCATAGTGCCTGTAAACTAACGATTCTGCTCTCAATATTGTTACAAAGACGACAACGAAAAAGCGGCCAGTGGCACGGGACTGAGCGATCGCATTAGGCCCACAGCCATTAAAATTGTATTTCGCCTGCCATCATGTCGTACTGTTCTTTGGCTTGCCACCCCATATCAATACCATTAAAGGAACAGACACCAAATTTTTGTATGTTTTACCCTATGTGTGAATTAAGTATAGCTCTTGTGAGACATGAAAACTTCAGCATAAATGCTTTGTCATCTTTATTCATTGTAGCACTAAAAGCAGCCTGCCTCAACAGCCAGAAATAGTTGGCGAGTGCCGCATGATCTGTATTTACTAGTGTGGTACGAACTATGAAGAAAACCTAGCAACTAAAGTTTGGTGTCTGCACTCCTTTGGGGCATGTCTTATGTGGCAGGGAATAGAATAGTTTTTGTTATGTAAAGAAGATGACAAGCATGTCACAATATTTAATGAACACTGGAAAATACATGCGAATATTTAATAAACTTTGGAAAATACAGGGTAATCCCTACAGATATTCATTTGTGCCCCGTGCGTGCACAAATACTTGTTCTGTCGGTTCGATGTATATCCAGTAGCCAGTTTGGAGTGTCTAACTCACTGCTGACATTCATGTCTCTCTTTATGGCAGTTGTGACTTCCACCTTCATATGCCTGTCTATACAACCTTATCCTTCCATTTGTTCTTGCTTATTGTTGTGCTGTTATGTCGTAAAGCTGCTAGCCTGCCAAATTGGGCTTTTTAAACCAGACTTCCTTAGTGTTCTTCTCTGGTAACCAAGCAACAAGGGATGAAGGAGACCACTCAGACCTTGTTGCTTTACCTGAGAGAATAACGAAGTCGAGCACTGACATTTATATCGCTCAGTTCTTGCGTGAAGTCGTAATGTGTATTGTGTGCATGGTGCATTTACTGATAACTCAGATTTTCTGGCATGCACATTGTATTCTGTATGTTGCATCCTGTAGCCTTTGTCTTCTTCTTTCATGTCTGTGTAAATAAAGAATGTCATGGTTGTGTGGAAATGGGTAATGGGCTGTACAGCTACCCTATTCACAAAGTCCATTGTCAGTTTTCAAGCATAACTTATTTGCTGTCGCATACTACATAACATCAAGGCTCAGAAAAGGGAGAGCAAAGCTTGTCTTTTATTATGGCAGGAGCAGATTTGTCAACCATTCACTCATCACATAGTTGCACCAGCGGAGGTTGTAAGTTAGTATAGCACATACAGTCCACATTTCTTTTATGATTGGGCCCCGAGAAAGCGGTACCAGCCTATCGAAGATATGAAAACTTTCGATGCGCTGTATGCGTCGCTCAACATGTATCCGCAGGGATGCTATTTCTTCCGTTTCTTTTATGTCCTCTTCACTGAACTGACCTCTTCTGAGGAAAGGCGGGTTGTTGAAAGCCACGTTGATTGTCTCGAGCATTTCTTCAATCTTGAAACCTTTGTCTGCCATGGCAACATACCATCATTGAAAGGAAGGGCCAAGAAACCACTCTTGCACACATTCTTTGTCAGAAATAGAACCTGGAGACAAACTGGAGACAAAGGTCACTGTACCATCGGGCGAGGTGCCAATCAGTCCTTCGAAGGTGTTCGCTGATTTGTACGATGAGAATGTTGCCGACTGCAGTGCAAGTGAGCTGGCTGCCTGACATTTAATTTCTGTTGCATCCAGTATGACTCGAGTTGCAGAATACTTTCCTTGCAAGGAAAGTGGCATTTCCTTTTGAACATGTTCCTTTGGCATCCGCATAGGTATCTGTGTTAGTTTAGTGAAAGCAAAACTGGCCCAGGTAATACAGATTCTTGATACTGTGGTAGTTGACACACAGAACCTGTTAGCAAGGTCCTTTTCAAAAAGTCCAATGCGCATTCTTAAAAGAAAGAGAGAAAACTCGTTTTCCACTGTCAGGCTTCTTGGCCTACCTGCCTGAGATGGGTGTGCTTGTGATGAAGGTTTGAGTCCGATGTTTTCTCCCTGTTCCCCTGGAGTAAAGAAAACTAAAATTGTTTTAAACATTCCATACGATGGCAGACCGGTATAAAATCTCATGTCATCATCACTGTGCTTGAATAGGTCAATAGAAAACTCTCAACTTTCTTTTCTAGCTTCTCTGCTGTTGCTTTGGTGAGTTCCAGTTCTCTGCTGGTACGAAACAGCATTTATTTTACTGATTTTATTTCTTGTTCCTTTTCTTTTGGTTCATGTTTCGCTCTTTGAAGTTCGACATGAGCATGTCGGAGTTGTTCTTCGGTAACTTTCAGCTCATTCTTCGCTGTTGTGAGTGATTACCTCAGATCTTGTTCTTCTTTTTGTCTGGTGCATCCCGTGTACATCGAGGCGGCTGTGATTTCAAGGAGATGAAGTCCATTTCAGCATCCAGACATGCTGTTGGTACATGAGGCGTTCCAGAAAGTTCCTCACAAATGTCGTCGGCTTGCATTCCACTGGCTGTTGTCACTTCTCCATTCAAAGCAACATTCTGCACGCAACGCTCTTTCGGTGGCTTCCTTTGCACTTTACTTTGCTGGTGTGCGAAACTAAATATGCTTGGCACTGCATCATCCTTGTGCCGGTAGCATAGTTTGCATAAAAGTCACCATCGGCGAAGTGCTTTGAGCCCACCTTTGTGTGCTTGTTTATGCGGAACTCCTTGCCCTCGTCTCTCCTTATTGCCGCAATCCATTTTTTTTTTCAAACCAGGATTTGTGGGGAAGTCTAGAAAAGAGACCTGCAAAAGTACAGCCCACTTAGTAATTGGCCAAGGTGCAGGTGTAAAAGCATAAATAAACATGCGCTTTGAAAAATGGTATCAGATGTGTTCTTGTGTATTCATCAAGGTAGATAAATAAAAAAATGAACATTTTCTTCACATTTTCAGTACATACAGTTGAAGACAGAATAATGTAGACCACGCTTGTGCAATCAAGCTCGTCTAAGCATCATCTAGCAATATTAATGTAGTGTCTCATACTCCTGCAAGTGTCACGTGCACTTGCACATAGCGGAAGAAAACCTTCGTATGTTCAGTAATAAATGCGAGGCAGGAGTTGAAGCCACAGAGTGTGGCCCATAATATTTTGTCTGCGAATGTACTTCAGTCTGGCAGAGAGCTGCGGGGATGCGTATGCACAGGAAAAGTTTATCCGTCGCGCGGTAGCAGAGTTAAGTGTCTAAGCGCACCCGCGTACCGTTAGTTACTACTAAGCTAGTGGGACGACTTTGAACTCACTAATAAGGCTGCTAAAGACTGAGCTCTATGCACACGAAATTTCGAACGAAGGCCCTAGCGATGAACGGCGCTGTCGCGCTATTTTGCCCGTGTCGCGCTAGGTTCTGCATTCACAAAAATGTTGCCCGTAGTCCAGAAATGCATGCCGCTTATGCTCTGTTTTAGGCTTCCAGTTTGTGCGCTCCTCCCCATGATCTGTCGTCGCCTCAGCAAGCGGACCGGCTTGGGTCAGCGCCGTTGCCGTGGAGAAAATATTCCTTTTGTCGTGACTGTGAGGCAGAGCTGCAAAACTTAGCTTAACTTAGTAAATTACTGTACTGTCGTTAAAGGAGGGCTAACAACACTTGGAGCAGACTCGACTACGAGCAGGTGCACTGCAGGGCGAAACGCGCGTCGATCCGGGTACGGGCGCTCGATCAGCAGTGCCGGTGCGCCTAGCCGTCGGTGCAAAATCACTGGCGGTTTGCTCACTTCAGATAGAGGCGACAGATTACGGGAGTGTTTGCTAAGCCGGAGTGCGCACGCACTGACCCAATGAAAACACCGCTGCTGCTGCTGCACTCCGCTTATGTCGCCATAGTTTGCTGCAGGTTCGCAACTGAGAGAACGACGGCGCGGTTGAGACGCGGATGCTAGCAAATGCAAAAGAAGTGCGCATGAGCAACGTTTTGATTTTGTGACGCGCCGAAACAGTCGCCAGCATCGGAAACAATGCATCTGCTCGAGTGCACCGAAGGTAGTAGCACTTTTACATTTGTGCTCACTATACAGCGGAAAGGCTACACGGTAGAAGGAAATTTTCGCGGCTCTTGCAATACTTATACCATTTATTTTAACGGGAAAACTAACAGGTCACGGACGAGAAGGAGAAAGCATGCAGCTGTTTCATGCGCTCCGTGCTCTGGATACACACCTTGTTCCCGTGCGCTTCTCTTACGCCGCGCTGGCTGCAGAAAGGCACACAGCAGCATGCCGGCATCGCGACTGTAGCTTGGAGCACAGAGCCAATATCAAGAAAGATGGCTAGGACACAGAAACAAGAAAATTGCTCTTTTTGTGGCTGCGCTGGGCGCCGTACCTTTCAATGCGTCCAGAGCGCAGTCCAGCAGGCGTATGCCCAAGTAATGGCGGAGGCACCGCAGTTCGCGCGCCACATACCAGATAGCGATAAATTTTCTTAAGGGTCTATTGGTTTTTAGAGAAAGGAAATGACGAGTATCTGTCTCACATATCGGCGGACACCAGAACCGCGCCGTAAGGGAAGGGAAAAAGAAGGGAGTGAAATAAGAATGGAAGAAATAAGTGCCGTAGTGGAGGGCTCCGGAATAATTTTGACCACCTGGGGATCTTTAACATGCACTGTCATCGCACAGCACACGGGCGCCTTAGCGTTTCGCCTCCATCGAAACGCAGCTGCCGCGGTTGGGTTGGAACCCGGGAACTCCGGAACAGTAGCCAAGCGCCCTAACCACTGAGCCAACACCTCGATGGCCAACGCCGCTTTCAGGGTGAAGGCAGCGCTCTCGACGGAGTCATGTTGGGTAAAAATGTAATTTGGTTTTTGGGGAAAGGAAATGGCGCAGTATCTGTCTCGCATGTCGGCGGACACCTGAACCGCGCCGTAAGCGAAGGGATAAAGGAGGGAGTGAAAGAAGAAAGGAAGAAAGACGTGCCGTAGTGGAGGGCTCCGGAATAATTTCCACCACCTGGGGATCTTTAACGTGCACTGACATCGGACAGCACACGGACGCCTTAGCGTTTCGCCTCCATCGAAACGCGGCCGCAGCAGTCGGGTTCGAACCCGAGAACTCCGGATCAGTAGCCAAGCGCTAACCACTGATCGAGCCACCGCCTCGATGGCCAACGCCGCTTTCCGGGTGAAGGCGGCGCTCTCGACGGAGCCATGTTGGATAAAAATGTAAATTGGTTTATGGTATAGTGAACTAGAATACTGGTCTAGTGGCGCGAACGGAGGCGCGTGGCAGCGGAGTGGCTGAAGCAAGACTCCTCTCCTCGCCGCAAGCGGCGCTGCCACGCCTTTTACTAGCTCCGCGCCTCTGCCGCCGTGCTGGCCGGGCAGTACGAGCGGCTCAACACTTGCTTTTTCGCGCCTCACTGCTGGTGTCCTAGGTCCAAATTCTACATCTCTTGACAAGCTTCATTTATTTCTGTCGCACCTAGCTATGTGCATGGGAAAACCAGACTAATGGAATGAGAGGCTTTTATAAGCTAGTCGACAGCTACAGGAGTGCGTGTGACGCTGTCTATAGCGTACGTTTTATAGCGTACGTGTTGTCACTGTTGGAACATCGAATAGAACGTGTAAGTTTCAGTTACCTGATGACAAGTAGAGTGAGCCAGGATCCGGCTAGGCATCTTATCAGAATTGTGCGCAAGTCTTCGTTCTGGCTGCAATAACCATGGATCCATGCGCCTGAGCAGACGTTCGTAGTTATACTGGAATCTGCCTTGCACTTAAGAACCTTTCCCACTCAGTTTCTAGGGGAGACCTCGAGCCTGGTACCCTCATTGCCATTTTGTACGCAGATGCTGGCCAGAAAATTAGCGGTCTCAGTGGCACGCAGGAGCTTGACGATAAATTCTAGATGCAGGCAACATGCAGATGCAGCAGGCGCAGCACTTAATAATAATAATAATAATAATAATAATAATAATAATAATAATAATAATAATAATAATAATAACTGGTTTTTGGGGAAAGGAAGTGACGCAGTATCTGTCTCATATATCGTTGGACACCTGAACCGCGCCGTAAGTGTTGGATAAAGGAGGGAGTGAAAGAAGAAAGGAAGAAAGAGGTGCCGTATTGGAGGGCTCCGGAATAATTTCGACCACCTGGGGATCTTTAACGTGCACTGACATCGCACAGCACACGGGCGTCTTAGCGTTTTGCCTCCATAAAAATGCACCCGCCGCGGTCTGGTTCGAACCCAGGAACTCTGGATCAGTAGCCGAGCGCCCTAACTACTGAGCCACCGCGGGGGGTAAAGCGCAGCACTTGAGTCTGAAAAATACCGCCGTACCATTCCACTTGCACTGTAGCATCAAGTGACAGGCGGCAAATAATCTAATGGAGAAGCTTGGGCGTGTTGGTGGTGGATCATTCTTAAAACACAGCGCTAACAATTCGAGGGCGCAGAGACAATGGGGCGATCGAAAGAAACGCGAACAGAGCGGAGCCTATATGCGCTCCGCGGTTCGCATTTCTTTTGATCGCGCTTTTATTTCGGTGGTATAGCTAAAGGACGCCAGAGTCGTCCGTAATGTTTTCTAGGATGACTCTAACGTCTTTTTCTTACCACCGAGGTATAAGCGCGATCAAAAGAAATTCTGACAGCGGAGCGCATAGGCGCCGGGTTCTTCGCGTTTCTTTCCATCGCGATCGATAGTACACACGAGCGCTCATGTGTGCGTCTCGTCTATGTGCGCTGGTATTGTTAGCTGCACGGTTATGTAGCAAACAAAAAGATGGCGTCTTGAAGACCGGCTGTGAAGGCTGTCTGAATTTGCTTCTAATGACTAAAGAAGCGACAGCGAACCCAAGCCAGCCGAGTTCACTCGCATGAACGACAAGGGTGACTTTCGTCCCTCTGCAGGGCCCCCTCTACAAATTGTAGCTGACCTGGAAAATACTTGCATGCATGGCATGCTTTAGCCTCCTGTAAAGCTACATGCAGACAGTACCCTTGGTATTGTACAGGTGTTTAAGGCAAAAACAGAGCCTCTGGCTCGATCTCTGGCCCCTGTGAAAATTTGGCAGCCAAGCTCACTGCTGTTGTGCCTAGCTATCACTACTTTTTACATAACAAAACCGCCTTACATTTTTGAACGACCGGAAGTAAAAAAGATTCTGAGTATCAGAAAATTAGTCGGTGCGCTTAGACCTGGAAAGGATCTTAGGGTGAAAGTCCACTGCACATAATTTCGGTTGGTTGCCCGAAGAATGTGCCTGCCAAGAAGCCAAGATTTGCTATAATTTTTATTTTACAAATATTTGCACTTACAAGGCAAGCCTTGCCTAAAATTGGGGTGAAAATGTATTTAACCGTGGGTAAATTTTTGTGAATAAAATGTGTTTCTGAAGCCGCTGAACCGCTTCAGGAAAAGCTATTTAGGAGATCACTCGTACAGTGCCCTCACAGATGAATCACTAGGGTAGCTCAATAGTCGCATGTAAACAAAATCAGCTCAGTAAGATATGCACCTAAGCAAATTACATCCACCAGCAAAACTATTTCGCATTGCCCTTTGTCGGTAGCAGACGACATAGAGCGACGCGATTTTACATCATCGCCAAAATGCGCAAAGGGGAACGGTGAGGGAAAAAAAGGTGCCTAGGAGGTTACGTTGAAGTTAGTTGAGGCCAATGGCATGCAGGTTTCTTAACTAGGAGCGCATTATGCACCCTATCGTTACGACGATGAGGAGAAACATACACAAGCTCCTGAAGCAGCAGCGACGGCGCCGCTAGAAAAAGTTGCAGTGGCGTCATCTGGTGGCTTCTACGCCAAAGAGTACTCCCGCGCCCTCCCGTTCGCGCCACTAGACCAGTATTCTAGATCAATATAGTTCATGGGGAGGAAATGGCGCAGTATGCCTCGCATATCGGCGGACACCTGAACCGCGCCATAAGGGAAGGGATAAAGGAGGGACTAAGAGAAGAAAGGAAGAAAGACGTGCCGTAGTGGAGGGCTCGGAATAATTTCGACCACCTGGGGATCTTTAATGTACACTGACATTGGACAGCACACAGGCGCCTTAGCGTTTCGCCTCCATCGAAACGCAGCCGCCGCGGTCGGGTTCGAACCCGGGTACTCCGGATCAGTAGCCGAGCACGCTAACCACTGAGCCACCGCGGCGGGTACCATGTTGGGTCTATACTCTCCCGTTCGGCTACATTGAGCCCAATGCGGCGGCCCGTTCCGAATAGAAAGATGTCGTATACCGCATGAAATTCACAAATTTGGTGGCCTAGCCCCGACAGGATGGTGCTAGAGATTGTTTAAACAGTGAATCTGAGTTAGTTACGCCGAAGTATATCATCTTTCGCAGCTAATCTCCCGAGGAACTCGCCGCGTTGTGAACAGCGTGGCAAACTCCAGTGCAATCTGTTGACTCAACTACCAAAATACCCGGATCCAACAATCATAATTACTTATTCCGAGCTGTTTTTGCATATTTGCCAATGACTTCCTCTCACACAGCTTTTCGTTTGCCATGAAATCAAGTGGGAGAAGTCGCCTCTGACGGCTGCTAAAATTTCAGTAATTATGAGGATGCAAAGCTAAAATAGTGCATTATACCTACGCTCCCATAGTAAGAACTGTTCTGGAATGAAAGCGTTTCGTATGCCTTAGCTCGCATACTTTGGATCTAGATCTATGTGTTGTGGTTTCCAGCCGTCTTGCTTTTCCTGCGATTCCCACATTTTTTTTCTGCGCGCGGTATCCCGAGCAAAGCGAAATAGCCGCTGTCCTTTTCTAATGTGGGCAAAAAAACGGCCCCTCATCGCTTGATCTCCGACAGCTACATCACAGACAACAGAAGCTCACGTCAAGCAAAGGGGCGTTCCCCAATAATAGAAATTGCCCACTTCCGCCACAGTTTTGCATGTTTCGACCATTCCCCGCCACCTTCCTTCTCCCGATTGGAGACACCTCGTTACGCATTGCAGCCTTTTTTTCTCCCGATTACAGCCGCCTCGGTACTCATCGTATCAGCACCATGCTGTCAAAAGTCTGTTTTGTCCACCAGACCAGAAGCACGTAAACCGACGACGTAGACCGAGAAAGCTGTAATCGTTCCGCAGCTGGTTAAAATATACCAAATCACATCGTAATTTTCTGAGTGCTTTCTTCAGAACCTGCACGACAAAGACGTTTCTCAGTAAGGCAGCCATATTATTTAGGCGCTCTCGCTGGCAAGCGAATATGCAAAGCTCTCGACGCGGGGTTTTGTTCAGTTTATTATTTTCTACGCGTAGTCAACACCTTTTAGAGGAAAACTCAGCCGTCTGCGTGATTTTGTTATGGAACAGTGGGAGCAGTCTCGAGCAGTGGGAGGCCATGTTCGCCAGCTCAGAACCGGTCGTCCAGACCAGGGCCCACCCAGGGTCCAGACCTAGGTCGCCGTCAGCCATGGGTTGATGGCCATCTAGCACGGAATCGTCCGCACAAGCGTTCTGACGAGAATAAAGTTTTTCCATCCATCCATGAAGGAGGAGGAGGAGGAATAAACATTTTATTGAAATAGCAGACTGAGGTTCTTGCGGGTGAAGCCCCTATTCCAGGGCCCCACTGGCTCTAGCGGCTCGTTCGGCTTGGTCCAAGGTTGCCTGCTGGCTTCCCAGATCCTGCCGGGCGAGTCGCGCCTCCCACGACCTTTCAAGTTCGTTGCGTGTGACGAGAGGTGAGTTTCCCTCTGCTGGTCTTTGTTTGCAATGCCAAGTGATGTGTTGGTGTGTCGCCGCACCAAGGACAGCAGTCATCGTATTGGGACGGGTGTATTTTGCTGTGTGTGTATGTTGGATATGTGTTGGTTTGTAGGCATCTCGTCCCTGGATTGCAGGCATGTGAGTTAAGGGTGGGGTGGCTCCATTGTCTGCCTGGCGCATCTTTGGCTGTCGAGGATATCTTGCGGCAGCGTAGGTGTGAGGTATTCCACCCGGGTCGATGTGTCCGCGGTTCGGAAAATTAGCCCTCGAGCCAGGCGGTCCGCCCGTTCGTTTCCCTGTACACCTTCGTGAGCGGGGCACCATGTGATGATGTGATCTTCTCGAAGGTTGGTTCCTAGTATGTCTAGGACGCTCCGGGGGAGGACGCCCCTGAGAAACAGTCGGCAAGCTTCTTGCGAATCCGCGAGAACACGTGCAGATTGCCTCTTGCCCTCTGCCGCTCGTATGGCTAGTGCTATGGCTGCCGCTTCGGCCACGGCCATGCTCTTGGTGCGGATTGTTGCCGACGTGATTGCTTGGTTTCCTCTAGTGACAACCGCAGCAAATGCTCTCAGCCTCAAGGGGTAGGGACTTGCGTCTGTGTAGTGAGTGGGTCGTTGCGTAACCGTTCGAGTGCTACCGCTCTCGCTCGTCTGCGGCCGGCTTTAAACATGGGGTGCATGTTCTTCGGTATTGGGTCCACGTGTATGCGTTCCCTGTCTTTCCTGGGTATTTGGTGCGTCTCCTCCCCGCAGTATTGGGGTGCCAAGGGGTAGTGAAGTCTCTGTAGAAAAGCTCTACATTGGGTTGTCGAGCTGTCTCTCTGCGCGATCAGGTCTGCCGCGGCGTGTTCATCGTATGTATTGCACATACCCAGGCTCTCCAGACGCTCTGTGCCAGTGCAGTCAGGGAGGCCCAGTGCAGCTTTGTAGGCAGTGCGTATGAGTACGTTGGCCTGCTCTGCTTCACATCAGCGCGAAAGCTGGTATGGCAGAGCGTACGTAATGCGGCTGATGAAGTCTTGTACATGGAACTGCCCACGCGGCACAAGCCGCGTCGATCCTCACTCCAAGCCATCCATCCATGGAACAACTCAAGGGAATCCGTTGAGGAAATACGGCCATTTGATTTCAGACGTGTACTCAGCTATCCACCCCAGAGCAATGTGGCCACAGACCAATTGGAATAAAACAAAGGGATCCCAGAGGTGGTTGGAAAAGCGGGTGTTAACTACGCAAAAATAGTTAAATTTGCAGGTCATCCTCCTCATCCTCCGCGATGCTGACATACCCGAGAAACTTGGGGCCTTGTGAACAATCCTTGCGTTCGAACAACAAATGCAGCTTTAATTATACGGAATTCAACGACCCTGGTACTCTAAATTACGACTACGAATGAAGACCAAATAACAGCTGTCCTTTTTCAGTGCAGCAGGGACTGGGGAACACAGCAGTCCGTCATAAATGTTCGATTGTCGTGTAGTCTGAGCGACTGCACCGTGCATAATACACACTCAAAAGTGCCAGGATATTACTGCCACCAGAGAAACAACTATGCACTGCCTATTTCCAACACCCTCTAAATACTTTCTTCAGGCCTCTCCAGGCCCTCCTTTCCACACGCGCTACGTCACGCCAAGTGTCCGGTCAGGCTGCTCACCAAGCGCGGCTCCGCTCCGCTCGGTTGTCTCCCTCGATGTGCTCGCGCTTGCCCGGGCAAGCACAGACACGAACGCAGTCTTGCAGTGAGCGTCTAGCTGCTGCTTGAGTCTTTCATCCTGGCGTTGGGTGCATTTCCGTTCGCTCCTCGCACGGCTGTGTCTGTTTCGTGTGGCCGTTTCTTGTGTGGCGTGCGTACCTGTGCTAGCGCACGAATGGGAAACTGATTGCCTGCCGTGTAGCGAGTGCAACTTCGTGAAACATGGGCCGGTGCTGTGTTCCCGGGTGCCGCGGGAACTACCAGAATGGTCCCAAAGTACGTGTTTATTGCTTCCCAAGAGACGAAGTACGAAGAAAAGCCTGGTTGCGAGCCATTCCACGGAAGGATTTCACACCTACAGAGCATTCGAGGGTAAGACTCTGAAATATTGCTTAATAGGCGCTGGTAATTATCTTAGTTGTGAGCTGTCGCTCCCGGAAAGGCATGCTGTCTTTGTAGGCAATGATATCACTTCTTACACTTATGTATGAATTGTCCAGGAAGCATTTAGTTCTGTGGATGTGCATAAGGCTTGTGTAAAAGCTGTGTAAATATGTAAAAGCTGTTCACTATTCAGACTCTTTTTACTTAGTGTTTTAGGCAATGGAGAGTCATGGCGAATGGCCTTGCTTCATTTTCTCGTGCAGGTGTGTGAACTGCACTTCCACGCAGGCGACTTCATTACGACGTTGTCACACCAAGATGAACTGACAGGGAAAATAATAGAGGTGAAGCGTGACAGGCTACAGTTGAAGATTGATGCTGCGCCTTCTGTTTTTCCAAACTGCCCAAAATACTTGTCCTCAACGCCTGGACGGAGTGAATCGCCAGAGACGAAAAAAGCAAGAAGGGAAAACGCTGCTTTGCAGGAGGCTATGAGGAAGTCACTTCAGTCTAATGAGCTTGAACAGAAAAGAAACAAAGTTTCATCTTACGAGGAGTTCAAATCTAAGTTGCCTGGAATCTGCAACACGAAATTCTGGACCGTTTCTGTCGATGAGCAGTGCGTTAGGTTCCTTCTCATCGAGAATGATCCTTCACCTAATGTGAAATGCGCCTTGGTAGTTCTCCCTGATCTGTCACTTTCTGTTTTCTTGAATGGAGTGAAGCTTCTGTCGCTTCCTTCAGGCAGGATTCTGCCAGCTCAAGTATGCGACACCTCCAGCCTGTCCTTGCTGCTAGAAGAACTCGAGATAGGCTTGCATAATATACCTGAGGTGACGAAAGAGTCGAAACATACTAAAGTATTGCAGTTTGTCGGTTCACTGCTTGCAGACCTCATTGAGGACAGTGATACGACGAAAGAACAGTCTTCTTTGCTGAAATTTCTGGTTGAGCAGATAGAGCTTCTCCTCGCGAAACAGCATGTGTATAGCGCAGAGCTGCTGGTATTCGCCAGTATTTTGAATTCAATTTCTCCTCACGCATATCACTTCACAAGAGCTGCATCAAGAATCATTCTGCCCCATCCTTCCACACTGCGCCGTGTTTGCTCAAATTACAAAGCTGACCCTCTTGTGGAGCAAAATCAACCGCACTGTCTCTCCTACATCCGAGAACGAGTCAAATCAATGAAAGACCACGAGAAGACAGTGACCCTGATGATCGATGAGATCCACATAAAACCATACTTCGACTACAAAGGGGGCACAATAGTAGGATCGTCGGTTCATTCAACGGAACCAGCAACAACAGCCCATGTGTTCATGGTACAATCACTCCTTTCTGCAAACAAGGACGTCATTCACATATTACCTGTGAGCAAACTGAGCGCAGAAATTTTGCACGAGCATGCTAAGAACATAATCATTAATGTTGAGAAAATGGGGCTCAAAATTATCGCTGTGATAACGGACAACAACGCTCTGAACCGCAAGATGATGTCGTTATTTGCTACAAGTCCTCAGGTGAGCATTGTCTATCCCCATCCAGCCGATAACGCTCGCCCTCTTTTCTACGTGGTCGATCCTGTGCATCTCTTGAAGTGCATTAGGAACAATTGGATTAACCAGAAAAACCCTGGAACATGCCTCTATTTCCCTGAAATGGACTTGAGTGGAGCAATGCCCGAAGGGCCTCCTCGTATGAAAGCTGCTTCTTTCGCAGCTGTGCGGCAGCTTTATTCTTCAGAGAAGACGTCGCTTGTGAAGGCTGCTTACAGACTGAACGCAAAAGCCGTGAATCCAACCTCAATGGAGCGGCAAAATGTAAAGCTCGCTCTCGACGTCATTAATCAGTTTGTTTCAAATGCCCTCAGGACACATGGTTCCGCGTTCAAGATTCCTCAAGCTGAGTCGACTGCTCTTTTCATTGACGTTATCCTCACATGGTGGCAAATAGTCAATGTTAAGACCCCTTGCAAAGGCCAGAGGCTAAGGGACAGCATGCAAGACCCTGTAAGGTCTGTTGATGACACACAGTTAGCTTTCCTGAGCGGCGTTGTGGACTGGTTGGACGCTTGGGCAAGAATAAACATCACCAGTGGCTCGCTGACGAAAGAGACTCACAGTGCTTTGCGACTGTCATGCTATTCTCTGGTAGAACTCTCGCGCTACTGCTTAGAAGAACTTCACTTCAAGTACGTACTGCTGGGCAAATTTCAGACGGATGCGCTAGAAGACCGGTTCGGCCGTTACCGCCAGCTGGCAGGATCACAGTACCACATTTCCGTGCGTCAGCTCTACGAATGTGAGAAGAAGCTTCGTCTTCAAAAACTTTTGACATTTCCACGCGAGGAAACAGAGTTTGAAGACGTAAGTGAGGATCTTGTCCCATGCAACTTTTCTGTGGCTGTCAGCGACGACGATATTACACACGCCCACTCTGACATGGATGCTATTGTCTACATTGCAGGATACGCTGCTCATGCTGCTTTAAAGAAGCTTTCATGTTCTGCTTGCTTCAGCACATTGGTGATTGAAAATCGAGAGATCGAAGCGGAAAATACTGCCATGATAGCTAACCTGTCGAGAGGAGGGCTGAAGTTTCCCCAGCCATGCACAGTTCACATGGTACTGATGACTAAACTAGTTGCAGAGAAGTTGTCTTTTGGAGCAACCGCGGAAGATTTTCTCTCCTGTAGAAATCAACGTGGTGTCGTGATTTCACAGACGATTTCCCTCCTGGACGAACACGACATTGAGACATGTGAAAATGGCCACACTGCACAAACTCTCCTGCGCTTGGTAGTACGCGTTGCAACCAACGTTGTTCTAAACAACTTTTGCAAACTAAGAAATGATGCCATACAAGACAATGCGCAGCAGAAGGCCGCAGCCCGGAAAGCAGCAACGCTTAAGAAGAAGTAAGTTTTATTCCCAAGCAATAAAAATGCTTTGCGCACACTTCATTGCTGGTGTCTCGTCGTTTTTTATTGTAAGGGTCAGATTAGCTGTACAAATACTCAACAGCGCAACATTATTGTGAGTGTCATTATTGCTGTGTGTGAAAGCTTTAAGCAAAACACAATACAGAATAAAACTAACACAATGCGCAGTAGACGGTGTTTTTTTTTTCAATGTTCACGAACTTCTACTTTAACAACTAGATATACGCATGTGCGGTCTGTGCGGATGGATTTTACCGCACGGCAGACATCATGTACGTGATAGAACCTAATAATTAGATGATTAATTGAAATTAACTAATCAATTTTTTATTATAATGACCAATAATGCGAAATTGGCGGCCGTATGCTAAATTGTTTATTATAAAAAACTGTATTAGCAGCTCGAACTTTCTTGACAATAAGGTGTTCTGCAATAAAAAAAATATATATAAAGCAGATAAAATGATAGCCTAAGGCGCGCACAAACTAGCGAATTTCTTTTCTGCAGCAACGACAAAAATGAAAATGAAGGAATCACTTATAAGGCAGCTACGTACGGCAGTACCCGAATAGTGCAGACGGGCGCGGCGCGCTGAAATCGCGGAGCGCGGGGCCTGCACGGTCCCTTGGCGTGACGTCACGCGGCC
The DNA here is from genome assembly GCF_052857255.1 of Amblyomma americanum. Lineage (NCBI taxonomy): Eukaryota > Metazoa > Arthropoda > Arachnida > Ixodida > Ixodidae > Amblyomma > Amblyomma americanum. The sequence continues at coordinate 111,982,984 of NC_135497.1, read as the reverse complement.
GGTGGAGAGGCCTTAGCATTGAGAGGGTGTTGCTATTTCCAGATCAGTCGCCACGTAACCGCAAACCCCGCCACACGCATAAGCGCGTAGTACGCGACCGGCGCGCGAGACCCAACATGCCGCTGCGAGGGGGAAACGGCGGCGCGAGGTGGTACAAAGGGTGTCCTCACCCTGAAAGCGGAGGCAAGCTGCTTCAAGGCACTTTAGAGAGGGGTCTATCCACGAACATAGAGGGAAGAAGGGATTATCCCTTTTCATCTGCCACTCCCTGCTTAGTCACACTAGCAGGGTCATGAGGATCAGACGACGCCACTGGCTGGAAGGGGGTCCTTTGACGGTGAAAAGCCGCTGTGTTCTTAAGTTGTCCCCGACTATAGCTAGGCACCGTTAATCGAAAATGAAAACTAGGTTACCAGGAAAGGAAATGCGCAACAACTGTCTCGGTGAACACCTCAACCGCGCCTTGAGGGAAAGGATGAAGCAGAGAATATGCCTTCCGTCCTGCTGACTACTGCCCGACAGGTGCGTGCATTCTTGCATCGCGCACAGTGCATACAGTAAACCCGAATTTTACGAATTTTTAACCTAACCCAACAAATTATTTAACACACCTACTAAGCACGGTATATATATCTCACATGCATCCACAAAAAAATGCTACAGCGATCCAAAATATCTAAAGCTATACAAGACACCAATAAGAGATTTTACAGTCCACAGTAAAATGCCTTTCCTTCACATCTACGAAATTCTACATACATTTTACCCAAAAGGCCGGCACCATGCTTACTTTTGAGCTTATGTTCAGGCTGGAAAAACATCGCACGCATACCTGGCTAATGCTACTGCGCTTCAACGAAGTCCGCTACGAATTTTTAAACAGACTTTTTGAGGTATAAACATGAATTTTGCGGTAAATCAGTACTGGCCGAGATCAGAAAACAGGTTAAACATGTTTTCCAGCAAGATTATTAACAGATCTGTAACAAACTTTTCCGCTTAGTTAAGCATCTCTTTGCAATTAGATATTTGAAGCTCGCTGTTAACAATAGCCTTATCAATTCTTTGAATTTCGAAAACTCCATTACCCTAGAAGCTATGGCTCAACAAATTTTCCACAGCTCGCGCACCTTCCAAACCCAGTGAGTTTTTGGCGTGTGAACAGCAATGCCCACCAGTGTATGTCACTCCGAGGCGCACATGCCACGTGACCTCTGTACCGCCCGAGTTGCTATAGTCCAGAAGGGGTTTGGCTGTTGCCTATGTTACAGCAAATTAATCATTCAGCAGAAAAAAAAAACAGGATGCATCTAATGATACATTAGCAATTAATCATTCAGCAGAAAAAAAAAACAGGATGCATCTAATGATACATGTGCATCTATTGTCCTCACAACTGGCTGTGCTTTAGCAACAGCTTGAGCAGCGTACTTCAGCATTATCTGGCACTGAAGCACTGCACTTGCACTGCTGTGCTCAATTCAAGAAAGCATGGACATCATGCAGATTTAGTATGCCACACCTAATCAACTCACACAAGCACAGCACAGCCAGCGTTTGACTTGCAACACATGAAGAGAGCAATGGTAGCGATCTGCAGTGAGGTCATGCAAGCAATGAGGTCCAATCAAGGCCTTATAAACAGGGAAGGCATTCGGGTCAGTTTTTGGATTTTTATTTCTTTGGTGGTTTCTGTGTTACAAACCTGAACACAAAATGACCACCACAGCATAATCACAAGTGTATGGATTTGAAAACCGGGTGCCAATTATCAACAGAATTACACAGCAAATACAGCACAAAGAAATGCATACAAATGATGTCGAATGCATGACTCACAGCCATTCAGCATCACGCCACACTGTATCAAAAGGGTGTCCCCATGAGTAATTCAGAAAGCAGTGCTTTATTTACAGTATGTACAACTACTACACCATGTGCAAAAACAGACAAGCGGGCATGATAACATGCTGGAAGCTACAGCACACTGAAGGGCTGCAAAGCTGAGACAGAAGTAGATGCGTTCCACTGTTGCTGCATTTCAGTTTTACTATCCTGCAGTTTGAGTGATTGGGTTAGAGAGACCGCTCTCCAACACCAATGATATTGTTTAGAGCATACCACAGTTTGCCAGAATATTTTTATATAGTTCTCGTAAGTATTACTTTCCTTGCTTAGCTTACTGAAGGGATGAACAAGTTTTGAGTTCTACAATGCAAATGTTTAAGTTCGGTATGAATATGATGAAGTACAATGAGCGATCTTCATGATGGCGGAGGAGGAATGAGACGAAGGTGAAGGAGGAATGAGACATGAAACTATACATATAAGATGGATGTGTGCATGTCCACAAACGTCAACACACCAAAGAAGGCAAAAGTGAGGACAGCCAGTCACAAGCACACCTCTGGGCTACGAGTGCTGGCAGAAGGAAAGGAACTTGAACTTAACTGGATAAACGTTTGCTCACGTACAGTTGCTATTACTGGTTCTCATGGATTGCAAGTTGCATGCCTATTTGCAGCTTGCACATATCAATGTATAATGTCTGTACTTAGGATTCTTATGAAACAAAAAACAAAAACCTTGTGCAACAGCATCAAAACAACTGCAGCTGACACTGCTACTGTGAGTAATGTAATGGGAAAACCGCAACATTCACCCCTAACAAGAATACACTGCAATACCTAGCAAGCCTAAATAAGAAAGCAAAAGCAGCTTATAATAAGTGAGCCACAATTTTTGCTGTGCAAGACAACAGACAATTTATAGCAGCTAAGCCTTGACACCGATATCAACAAACTAATGTGGTTTTACATCCCTCCGCAATGCTGCTGTCCAGGGGGAACCCTCGATGAGGGGCAACCTAGGATTCATTCGAACTACTTCTGGGGTTCTTCAATGTAAAATTAAACTTCATTGCAGGGTGCTTTTGCATTTCATTATCTAAATGAGGCATTAGCAGCCAGGGATGGAACAAGTGAAGTAATGCTAACCAGCAGAGCTCAGTGACGTGCCATGGGGAGGGAGGCGAGGGGCGGTGGCAGCCACCCCGGAAATTTGCTTGACCACAGAAAAATCTGCAAAGTACTTTGTTCAGGCCCTAACCGTTTTATGGTTGGAGCATGCATCAGGGCCCCTGGCTAGTATATGTGAAATAAGCTCTCTCCACTGCATTTTGTTTATTTCTATTATTTCTATGCAGAAAAATGCCACACAGGCCTCATGCCTAACAAAGATTCTACGCCCGCCTGCCCGGCCGCTCTCCTCTTTCTTCCCGCCGACCCATCACGATTTTCCTGGAGCCGACCTTGGCACAGCTCGACCGGAGCTAGACAGGTTAGCGAGGTAAAATTGCAAAGTGTTAACAGCTCCAGCCGTTCCTTTCAGAAGCCAATCTATCGGCAGCCTCAGTAGTAATATACTCTGTGAGTGCAGCCATCTAAATTCCTGAAGGCACACCGTATTTATGCGAATACTACCACTAGTCACGCTTTCACAAGCTGGCTTCGCGAGAATGTGCATAGAATGATGCATCAATAGAGCATATATTTATGTGAAAATTTTTGCACCAAAGCGACTCGGGCTATGAGGGACGCAATAAGGAAAAAAGTAAAAGAGAACAAGGAACATTTTTAAGGAAGAAAGTACTAAGATGAGTTTCCATTTCCGGTTCCATCACCAACTTTGGTGAGCAGGGCTTTGGTATCGATATCAATGCATTACTCAAGCTTTCATGAACCTTTAATAAAGTATCGAAAATATTAACTACCACTGATATTAGAACCATACATAAGTGGTTACTAAAAAATGGCGTTAGCAGATTTTACATAAACAATTAGAGTCTAAGCTTCTCAGTGATGAGACGGGCCAGTAGCACACGCTTTTTTATTCCTTTTAGAGTTCCAAACGTAAACATTCAATAAGTAATGGGGTCAGCTTATGCTTACATAAGGACAACAGTCATTTCCTTTAGTTTCTATATGAGCAATGAAAGGCAATATTATGTACAACCATCCTTTCCATTCATGTGGTTTGAGATCAAGATATTCAAGAATGAGGAGTGAAGAGAAAAAAAAACATGACTGGGCAGGCATAAAAAAGTTGATGTAATGCTGTGCAGTTCTGTTAAAACTGCTTTGGTTTCTCAATGCCAAAGATCTAAATAGACTAAAATATGAGCAGTGCTTATTCAATAAATCTACAGTAAAAGGAAAAATCCCACTCAGAAGATACGAATTCAAGCAGACATCATTTTGGGCTCATTTGACACAGCACACTGCATTTAAAATGTTAATAGCTTCATAACCACAAGTAACATACATTTGACAGAACTGCCTCTTCTGTGTTTGTAACCTTATACACACACAAAAATATGAGCAAGTTAAAGGTCATGACTTAAAAAGAAACATTATTATGACCACCAAGCACTGTTTGTGGAAGCTATTCCTGTAGCATAAATTTCATGCCAACTATGACAAAGCCAACGGAAAATCACCGAGAAGGGAGGCAACAAATGGTGCAACAAAACTGATATGTCCTTAACTTAAAGCAAAACCAACACATAACCAATATGTGAGGTGACACAATAAACACAGAACGAATGATGCACACCTTGCACATCAATGGATAAATACATACAAATACTAAAAGTACACTGAATTTGGCACAAACAACTATTCACTGTGATCCCAGCTGAGAATGTTTGCGAAAATGTCAACTCCATTATCTTGCTGACAGAAGAACCAATGACGCAGCTTAAGCACTCAAAAATATAAAGCCACACCTGGCATCTAAATAAAAGCATACTCTGAAAAGCTTGAGCACGCATAAATTAAATGACAGCAGTAAAATTGCACTGAAATATGCAAAACCTGTAACACACACACAACAACACTGATTCAATGCAGTGAGTCTATACACTGCTACATTTCACCTAGTAGGCTTCCATAGGATAAAAAGATAAGAAGCAACTTCAATGTAGTCTGCACTGTTTGCAATGAGGCCCGATGACTTCCGAACAAAGTAAAACTGGTGAAACAATTGCCACATTCATATCCTTTCACACTATCAATGCGCAAAATGATAATGTTTAAAGCCTCTCCAGCAAAGAGCTATGTAGTATTAGTCATAAATGAGATGGGTGATGAATTAAAAGAGATTTAACAATAAGAAACATTTAAATATTTGAAACACCTCACAAAGCAGGGGACACCAAAGTGTAAGCAGGGTAACACAGAGGTGCATTAAAAAGAGAATGGCAAAATTAACATCACCTAGAGTGCTTTAAAAAGCCAATAATATTAATGTCAGAATTAAATGAGAAAATAGTGTGTTTTTTCAAAGGTCACTAAAGATGATTTCAATCGTCATCAAGCTGCTTTCAGAAAAGGGCTTCAGAGCCTTCAGACCCACTCGATTCCTTTTAAAACATATTTCGATGTATTTCCTCAATAAGAAAAACATCTTCAATGCGGCTGTACATTTTCCACACTCTAAAACAATTTCTGAAGTCACCTGTAATGTTGTTCATCATGATCATCATTGGCAGCAGCCAAATGCGTCCACTGAAGGAGAATGGCCATATCCCTCTAATCAACCCTATCCTTCACCTGTTGCAGGCTAACTTATCCCCACAAACTTCTTAATCTAATCTTCTCACCTTGACTTTCTGCTTCCCCCTGCTACACTAGTCATCTCCTGGAATCCAGTCCATTAATTACCCTTAACGGCCACCAGTTATCTTATTGCTTTTGCATTACATGCTATGTCCATTTCTTTTTGATTTCAACTAGGATAACAATAACTTGAGATTGTTGCCTGGCCCACTCTGCTCTTATCCAATCTCTTATCTTTATACTTATCATTTTTCTTTCCATAGCTCGCTGCCTAGGCCTCAATTTGGGTTCTACCCTTTTCGTTAGCCTCCATAGGCGGGTATCGGTACGATACAGCAATAATATACTTTCCTCAACAGTGATACAGCCAAATCCTGCTACAATGAACGCTGCTACAAAAGAATTTCTGCCACAGTCAAGTATTTACGATTCCCCGTCAGCAACCCAAAGAAGGCAATGCAATTATTTCACCCCACAATTAACTATTTTTAAGGCAAGGTTACGTGTCAACGAAATTTTTGTGGGTAAGCAGCTATCTTTTTTTTTTTCCCCCACATGCAAATATTCATCTTGTTTGGTTTCACCAAAAACAGCTGTCGAAGTCAGTTTGCACTTTCAATAAGCACTGCTGACATGCACTGCAAAATTGGATTAAATGAGCTGACATGTGCTCATAGACACAATCCGGTGCCTGCGATGGTTTTGTCGACAGCTTGGGGGCTCGGACTTCGTGCTTGCGGTCTATGGCTGTTGGTGCAAGGCAGCTTTCTGCTTGCTTTACTGACGAAGGTGCAAGAAAAATCAGTTGAGCATTTGTTTTGGAGCGTTGAAGTTACTGCGTCGACAGTGAAATGTAGCAACTTCTGACATTTTATGATAAGTGGTGGAGTTCCAAAGCAATTTTGCTGCAGTGCAGTGGCTTCAGCGTGTAGAACATTAGGCCTAGCAACACCAAGCAAGCGGAAGAAGCGTGTTGTCGGCGTCGCTGCACTCTAGTCTCGCTTCTTGCACCGCAGACGAGCACCTTGCTAAGCATATTTTTTTACTACTCTCCTTTCTGGCGTACCTAGCATGGGCACTACTGTGGAAATGACAGTGATAGTGGTTCCAAGTACAGTCTTTGCAGAAAGTCACGTCGCCAGTATGTTCACACAGCACGTCGCAAAACGTTTTCGAAGAGTCAAAGCAACTGCAAACCTGGCACACCGCCTAAAGCACGGATTTCGATATGCATGTGACCCCTATGCAATGCAGTGACGTGAGTACATGCATGCCACGTCTACATCGAAATGGCCTGAGGCAGTGCAATCTCAGCATGGAAAAATGCAAAACCAACTAGTCCGGCAACACACGTTATTGAAGCCATAATTGAAATCATCTTTAGTATTCCTTTAAATTAAGAAGCCTTAAGCGTGGTGTTTCCACAATTTTCTAGAAGCTTCCTGCTGTGATATGCACAGCATTATATAAATATTGACAGTTCCTTAATGCCTTAAAGTAGGACATGGCTTGCAAAAAAAATTGCAAAAAAAAATCAACATCTTGTAACTCGTACTATTTCTTTGTACACTTGCATGTGGTCCCACAGCTCTGTGCTGAAAATCAGGAAGTCACCTAAAAAAATTAATTTTCGACCACAGTGGTATGAAATATCACTAAATGCAAAAAACCTCATTTTTCGAACACCAGTATATCTGCAGTACTGCAACTGAGTGATGCCATTTTGAGCTCAGTGAAATTTCTTCGTATTCAAGATTGCACCTTGATCCAATTTTGTACCATGTTTTGTGTCTGCAGGTTCAGAATATATCACTGGAACTCAGCAGATTTCGCCACAGTGGCATTACTGATGTGCATGGAAATTATAATCCAAATCCATTAAGAAATAGGAAAACTTATCCTGAAAACCATGTCCTCCCTTAAGGTTTAAAAAATATTTTCATGCGGCATATTTTTATACTTGCACCATAGCCACTAACAAGTTGCACTGCATTGTACACTGATCCCTTTCAATCAAATGTTGCAAAAAAAAAAAAAATACATGACTTTCTACTAAAACACAGCAGGTACTTACTGCAAATGAGACACGCTGAACAAATTCACAAGACAAAGAAAAAAAAAAACTGCCAATAAAGTTCTGCCCACACCTTGCATACCAGTGCACACAGCACTGCCACCTACTTTCGTGAGCTTCAGTGCTTCATATCGTGCAAAAAATACCATATCCTGCACAAAAAGCAGCAAACATGTACCCACAAAGCAGTGACCTGCAGATCCTCTTGCATTTTCTACCAGTCATTGCAGTGGCCCACAGGTGAGCAAATGGTACTTACTGCATGAAGAAAAAATACTGGCACAAGAAAATGTCTTTCTGGCAAGAAAAGAGCAGAAACAGCAATCACATGGCGAATTAACTGGACAAACAGTGAGAAGACAAAACAGCACAAGGCTGTTTCTTATGAACATAGCTGCAGCTGGGCATGCTCACAGGGCCTGCACCTATGGTAGCATGCGCTTGGCCGTGAAAGCTTTTTTTACTGAAGCTCCTGCCTTTAACGAGAGGCCCTGTTCAGGAGTGTTTAGATCAACTTGGGAGGCCCAAGAGGCAAGTCCTTGGGCGGCGTGTCCTTTGACGGCAATGAGGACACGGGCACTGCCTCTGCAGCAACCTCTCGGTCGCGGTCCAGGCCAGGCCGGTAGCTTTCGCGCAGGGCATCCAGCCGCTCGGGGGTGGGGCCCCAGCGAGCATAGCCAGCATCATTTTGCAGGAAGATGATGTGTGTCCCATGTGTGGAGCGTACGCTTACTTCACTCCTGAAACACCATGCAATACCAATCTATGCACACATTCCTGTTGGCAAGCCACTCAAAAGGGGGAAGGACTGATGGAAACAGAAGGAAAAGGTAATGCTAGAGGGAAAAATCTATTGGGCAAAGATGGAAGCTGGAACTGCCCTTTGTAACAAGAAAGCACATACAGTGAACCGTCATCAAGCCATAAAAAAAGCTAGGCTAGAAAAATTTGAGACAGACTGTCCCAGAAAAACTAAGGTACCAAGATTTAAGACTTAAGCCCTCCATCTCTTTTTATTTTGCAATGATAACTTCATTATGCAAGCCGGACACTTCATTATAAAAAAAGTAGTTTGTGCTGAGGCATGCGAGCACAAGAAACACGGCTGCCAAAGATGAGCGCGTGATCATGTTGTTAATGCTACAGCGGCAGTGGCCCTCATCACCTCTGCCATAATTCAGATGGCGCCAACCCCTACAAGGTATGGGTGGGAGAAGCTTTCTTTCTCCTTCCCGCATGTCCCCCCTCTTGGTCTGTATTGGACAATGTCCTTGCCTCACCAGCAGATGGTGCCGTAATTGCATGAAGCACAGAGTTGTCCACAGTGCCAAGAAGTGCAGACTTTCTTGATGGTTTGCGGCAACATCTGCGGGCTACCGAAACTGCTGGCCGGTCTTTCTTTTTGAGTTTTCCTTAGACCAGATTTCAGGTTATCTGAATTTCGCCACGAAAATCTTTTGAGATAAGTGGCAAATAACACACAGCACCTATTGAAATTTTGTGTGACATGAATCTTCCAAAATAACTGATACTTTTAGATATTGCACTACACAAGCTAGCTTGCACGAAAGGCTGAGTGAGACTTCAAGGGCCACACAAAGATATTTTTGATTGTCAAAAAGAAAAATATATGAAGACCACGAAATATTTCTCTCAACAATAATTATGTGCATTTTATTGATCCTGCTTTAGTTACTGGCACAAATTTTGAAAACTTTGGCAGTTGGAGCTTGTAACCAAGTGCTAGTCATATTTTGATAGATCTCGAATGCATGAGTAAAAATATCAATGGGCATTATGAAAAAGGTAAAGCAAATAGATCTGTTGAAAAAATGACAGCAGTATGAAAAACAGGACAATGGACGGGGACAAGGATGAGCACAGAACTTCCTACATTTATTGTGAATGTTTCATAAATTTATGTGCTGTCCGAGCCAAGGTTATCATCTATGCATGTGCAAATAGCCCAGCTCTCTGCCTGAGAGGGCAATGGAAGGCGTGCTGACACGTAAAGCAAACAACCTGTCGCACGGGGAATTGTGAAATCAGAATGCATTTCTAGTCCTGAAGAGGGCTGCATGCACGCAGGTGCGTGCAAGGCAGGCTTGAGAAGGTTGGCATGGCTGCGTTGCCATGTACAGCTAAGAAAGGTGTGAGTGGCGAGGGGATGAATTGGGTGCCGTTTACCCGGCTTGCTCGCACTGGCACTACTTTCCCGGATGAACAGTTGTGAGCGTAAGCTTCTGGTAACCTCCGGCATGCGCTGGAATCCAGAATTACTGAACCGTTTGCTATTCGGTTTGCCGCTAGTCAGCCGGACCACATGCGAAGGCGCCACTTTATCGCCTTTATCTCCATTTGCCTCCGACTACCGCCTTCATGACTTTATCATTCCGCATTTATTGCTTTCAGCTCTGCACGTGCCTTCATGCCATCTCACGGGGACCTACACAATGTGGGGCGGGGTGGGAGGGGACATGCGTCTTATATCTGGAGTCAACTTTTTTTGGCCGGCAGGGGGTAAGAGTAGGAGTGTCGATGTATAGATGGCAATATACAGTATATATTGCATGTTATGACCTTTGCAGAGTTTTTTAGGGCATCTTCGCAATATCGCCATGCATTTGCGCACCCCCCTTTTCAAGCCTTAATCTAAAGGGAAAAAAATGTGCACAAATTATGCACGTAAATACTGTATGTGCCAATACGCCCAATTCACAGCATTTTTATCAAATAAACCAGTATTATGTCGTAACAAACAAAAACTGGTCGTGACAAAGCATGAATTTCAAACTGCAACATGTGAATGTTTTTTTTTCTAGAATACAACCAAGACATTTTTATTTTGCAATTTTTATTCAAAGTTATCAAATTTCAACAGGACTTCCATTCATTGAGCAATGTATGCTAGTCTTTACTAATTTTTAAGTGGAGAGAAGGGCCTGGTGCACTGCAAAGGTATGCAGTGTACATTACTTATCCCGAGACGACAGGTGTGAGAAACCTGTTCCTGACAAAGAGTTCGTCAAAAAGCATGAGAGCATGCCTAACGTTAGACAATGAGCAGACTTTGGTAATACCTAGGAACTCGCAAGGTAAAATATAATAAGAGACAAACAGCTTGCTTTCCCTTAGCAGTATGGAAATGGACAAACAGCTTGCTTTCCCTTAGCAGCAGCATGCAAATGATGCCATGGTAGTCTTGCCAACTCACTGGCAAGGTGCAGAGAGATGCAAGTAGCAACTTCACTGAAGGAAGTAATTCATCTGCTCAATACATATTTACTATTTTGTCTCAACTATTCTTGTAATCTGAGTGTCTCGCCAATGAAGATAACTTCCAGCTTACTGGACTAGATTTCAGCATGGAGGCACCTTTGTTTATGGCCTTTTCATGCAACATTTCATCATATCCAGGTTCTTAAAGATGGGTATCTCTGAAGCTATAGTACAGTGACACCTCGCTAATGCGTACCTCGCGTGACCATGGAATAACTACCATATTTACGCGCATAATTTGCACTCTTGCGTAATTTGCGCACCCTTAACTTATTACCCGGGTTTACAAAAAATTTCTTTACTCGCATATTTTACGCACCGTGCTGCGCTAGACCCACATCATGCACGCGGGCTCTACAATATGGCTCTACCCAGTAGCATTCGGCTATTCCGCGTGTTTGTTCGGAAGGCTTTTTTAATCTTTTGTGCACTGGGCGTTCATGGTGGCGTCGGGGGCTGCTGTTACATCGTGACGGCACCAGTGCATCGCCACTTGGAACAGCCAGCAGCACTTCCGGGGAGGATCGGCAGCTGATAGAAGAGCCAACACCGCTGTTTGTTTGGCTGATGCATGTGGCTCGACTGCCGGCTACGCTTTTCTTGGTGGCTCTGACGGCTTGTGTTTGGTTGTTCGGCCGTGTCTTGCGATGGGAAATCACAACTATACGCCAAGTTTCAAACTGCTTGTTAGCACGTTATCATGGCGCGGAGCGGCCAGCGAAGCCAGCGAGAATAACCGCGTGTGCACAAGTTGGCCCATAGACGACAATCGTGCCGCCAAACTTGTGCGCATGTGGCTATTCTCGCTGGCTTTGTCACTCTGTGCCGTGGTAAGGCGCTAACAAGCAGTTTGGTCGACGCTCGCGCGGTACTATTAAAGGGACTATGCAAAGCATAAAAGTCACTTGTAAATGTTTTCAATGCTTAGAAATGATGCTAAGAAGCATTCACACAAAGTATGAGTCTTCGGAATGAGCCGGCAATTTATTATGAACTTTAAAAAACGTGTTTTTCAAAATTCGGCAAGCCGATTGGTGTACTCGTAGTGACCGATCTTGGAACTAAAATCGTGGAACAAAGACGTCACTGTACCATGACATCACCAGGCCACCACACGCTCTCATTCGCTGAAGCCACGACGTCACGGGCACACTTCCGGCGGCCGTGAAAAATGTCTGCTCGTGCCGCCGCGCGACCCTCTCGGGCAAGCGAGCCAGGGCATTGCCTTCGCGCATATGGTTTCAATTTTCCTCTGCCGCCTCCTTCTGTCGGGAGTTCCGGAGCCACTCTCACGGCTCTTCGTGCGCACGCATATGGCTCGATGCCCATCGCGGCGTAAAAGCGAGCAGTCGCACCTCGAGGTCCAGGTTTATTACTGCTAATTACCACAGATGACAAGCAAAGAAACCCGACACGCGCCGCTATCTAGGAAGAAGAAGAGACCGGAGAGGAGAGATGCCGCCACGCCGCGCTGCGCGAAGGGCTGCTGGGGGGCTAGGAGCGACAACCGGAAGTTGCAAAGCGAACGTCATCTGATGACGTATTCAAAGGCGAGGCCCAGTCCCAGATCTGTTTTCTTAATTTTTTTCTGGTGCTCCTCGTGTACGAGTCGAGGAGAGAGGAGGAGCGTAATTTTTAATCGTCTATATCTTCGCTGTTAATGATGCTAGCTCAAGAATTCTTGCACTGGAGTGACGAGTGATCGAATGCCTATCTCCTCGTCTGCTTTACGTAACCTCAATTAATTTATTGCATAGTCCCTTTAAAGAATTGGCCGGGTGTACATTTTGTGTGTGGTGTGATAATTGATTTGCGGTTGCTTTCCCGGACGAAGTTACGAAAGCAAACTTACGGAATCCGGAACTACCAAACAATTGCTGGGCCGCAATCGATGACGCTGTTTTAGTGTCTTATTGAGCTTCGTGCATGCACCTTCATGCCATCCGCAAAGGGAGAGGGGGGGGGGGGGGTGGGGGGGGGGGGGGGGGTGCGGGTCCAGGTGCTGACGCATATGCATCAACATACACTATACCTACATTGCGGGTTATGACCTTTGTGGAGTTTTTTTAAAGTCGCGCTCGTGAAACCCCCACTTAATTTGTGCATCCCCTTCTTAGAGCCCTAATTTCCGAATAAAAAGTGCGCAAATTATACGCGTAAATATGATACAAGCATCGCGCCCCTACGTCCTGACCGAAAACATTTTAAATATGTCCACTGTAGTGAACCATGATACCCGAAGCATTGCTTAAAGGAAGGCACACGCAAAAGCTTTTACTTTGTCGGACCACAGAAATCAGTTATTTTATGCCTGACGTTAAGATGGGCTCGCAGCTACTAGCGTAGCCTTGAAGGCATTTAAACGAGGTTCGAACGGCTCTATTAGGCGTTTTGTTTTGGGCAACAGGTGAAGCATGTCTTGCCTCACGCAATTTCTCCTATTCATTCAGCTTCCTCGCTGATGTCACTTGCACTGGGTGACATTTTGCCAGTGATGGAGGCAACAATGTCACAATCGGACATGCACGAGACCTCTAAACTGCACTGCACAGGTCTCTAGACCTGCATAAGGTGACAGTTTCCACAGTGCCTTCCCATTAATAAGCTTTTGTAGCCAACACTCGAAGCAGCGTCCGCTTTGAGTGTTGCCAGTGGTGCCAACGTATCCCCGCTCTCTTTCCGGATGTGCCAGCAGCTGCAAGCGTACTTGTCGCGTACTATGCCGTGTTGCCGGCAAGTGCCTCTCGACGTGTCGCCATGATCTCCGCGTTCACCGGAGAAGTTTCTGCAATGCGCAGCGTAGTCCACGGCTGCTTTGCTTTAAGAGAGACCTATTCAGCCTCATACGTGATAACAGGTATGTGCTAACTGAGACATTTGCGATAAGCCACTAAGTCGTATGCTGGCACCAAATATATTAAGTTTAATGGAAGCTAAGCAGGGGATTTTATGTTACTACGTCCCAACTGAAACTGCCGCTTAAGTGAGTACGTCTTAACGAGGTTTTACTACATATGTCATCTTAAACAGACGACACATACAATGTCATCTGTATATTTTGGCAATATTAGGCAGTATTTTTCAATCTGAGTTCTCAGGCAGGTGCGGAAAGTTGTCAGGATCACAAAAATGAAATGACTTAAAATCCGATTTCTAGAGTGATGTTCGGTTCCAAAAACCTGCGTGTTTAACTGCAGTAACTGATCTGATCTAACGTGCATTTCTCTGAAAAAAGAAAAAAAATGAGGGTAAGCAAGTGTCAGATAAGTTGCCTTTATGTTTGCTTTATACATGCCACGCATAATTTTCAGTACTAGGTGGTCAATTCAAATCTGAAACAAACTTTTTTTCTTCAGCATTTTGCACTATCTGGAGGTGCTGATGTAATGACACCAAACTTCTGCTTCAGCTGAAGTTTCACTATTTCCACCTCTTTTTAGTTCGACACTAAAGCAAACATGACTGCGAGCACTTCTGCCGGTTCTGCTTACTGAATGAAAAGCAAAACTCCTGTCAAAGCTGCTAAAAAAGTCAATGACCAAAAGTTACCTTGGCATAATGTGTTGAAATCCATGCCTGTACTCATGGTCATATGCAGGAATCAGAAGCTGCTCTCTCTTATACCTGTAATGAGAAAGCATTGTCCTCACGTTATGTCAATCTTGCATGTAAGTGACTGTGGACGAAGTATAAGCTCTAATATTCAAAAAATTTACATTCCACTACTCACAGTGTCACCACTCGACATTCTTTTCATCATCACCAGCCTGACTACACCCACTGCAGGGCAAAGGCCTCTCCCATGTCTCTCCAATAACCCTGTCCGACATTCTTTAGCACAGTACAACTTGCAGCAATAAGAAACCTTCGCAAAGGCTAGTTGGTTCACAAAGGCTAAATGGTACAGCATAAAATGCACAACCATACAAAATGTTGATCGGAAAAGCAAAACTCTCATCACCTCTCTTTTCCCTTCTCCTTTCATAGAATGTCTCGGCACACTCCACTTGAAGCCACATAAGATGTGTATTTGAAAAAATTACGAAGCACAAGCATTGGCATCACGTCATGCGGGGAAAGATAATCGCTCACTACGTTACACATGCTAGAATACATAATGCTTGCAGCTGTGACCCCAAACTTCAAAGTACATTTTACGACATTCTGCTTTTGTTTCATCAGACGGCTATTCATCGTGCCACAAAGTGCTTTAAGATATAAAGATGTTAAGAGTCAAATTATTATTTTCTTCACCATGGCAATACAAGATGAAATAGTGCCTGCATAGGAAGATGCTATGACAAAATTTTTGAATGAGTACATATTGCATATTTGCTAAGCTTGTCACATGCAGTAGAAAATAATTTTCAGCGAAAATATTGCTCCTCCACTGTCGCCACAGCAGCACATTTTTACAATACAAGTTCTCTTCCCGGCTGTGAACTCTAGGTTTAAGGCGCCAGATATATAGTAACCATAGTAACATATGAGTTGGCCTCAAAACACATTAATGCACCCTTTCATCACGAAATAAATTATCATTGAAGGCAGCTTTGTTCTAGTGGCAATCTCTATGAACAACTTTTAGCAAAACCCTGAGCACCCACTGGCCATGATATGCACTGCTGCCTGGTGTGGTTCAGCTAGAATTGCATGCAGTGAGACCCACTATGCTATTCGCGAACAGTCTGTGAAGGAATCTCTGCCACCTTTAGTGCAGGTTGCACTAATGCTTTCATGCTCAACGCAACTTGTGCAGTTTCTTTATGCTTGAGATTTCACATTTTGTCTTACTGCTACCTGTTTGAGTTCGGTACATAGTGAGCAGCAGGTCTTGCCGCTCAAAGGGCTCCAGTGATCAGGACAATTTCTTAAACAACCCAAAGTTCGAATGTCGCACCCAAATGTTACATCTCCTGAATCAAATGAAAATGCAAACTACTTATACATAAAACATCGAAAATAGGCTGAATAGCAAACACATGCCTTGTACTTCATAATGCAAAAATATGCAAGCAACACTAACAATAAAGCTTGCACTGTTCAAATCAACACGAAATGCTCTTAGCCGACAACTTGTTGCACAGCTCACAAACTGATGCTTTCAGGCAGGCAGATACCGAGCATGGAGACCAGTTGTCAAAGGCATGTATTTCCTGGTGAAACTAAATTGAAAGGCATGATTTCACTTGTTTATAGAGCGGCCTTGGCCAATGTGCAGTTGTGTGTAGTTTCAGCCATCCAGAACTACAACTGCCCAATACAAACTGAAAATGTTAGCATAACAGCTTACCAGAAGCTCTTCACTGTAGCAATAAAATTGCTCCACGCAACAGAAAGGAAGAGTGTTACACTGAACAAGCTAATCTACCCATCAGCTACACATCAGGAGTTGGCTATTCAGGTGAGCTGGTTTGTCATGATGAAACTTGTAGCGCGCGAGAGACGGACAGATACGAAGTAGACAACACGTGCACTAACTTTCAACTACAGTCAAGCCCACTTATGGTCCCACGGATTGCGTTTGTTGTATCCACAGTTCGTAGTTTACCGCCAGAAATGTGAAGTTCAAAGAAACTAGTGTTTATTTGTAACAAAAGTTCGTTATGTGCATCTGCTTCTTCAAAGGAGACCATATCACGGTGGTTTCCAAGCCCTCAAGAGCGGTGGTACTTTGTTTCTCGCTGAGGCCCTAAGTGTCAAGAGTTAAGCTGCTTTAAGAGCAGGATATAACTAACCGCTGTTAAAGCGTTCACAGCAACTGGTGGCATGTCAGCCTCCATGTCACTGTCATCAGATTCTCCGTAGTCGGGCAGCCCTCATACTTCGTGTAGAACAGCTTTGTCAGTGTATGACTTTACTTCGCCTGCGTCATGACCCGCACCAACGAAGTCATCTCAGGTGAAATCATGTCTGGCCATTTCTGCATCAACCACATGTTTATACAAATCCACAGGCATCTAATCAAGCGAATTTTCAACAGTGTTCTCAGTCGTTAATGGTCCATAAAGCATGCTTTATGGAGCAGTTCCTGATGCACTCCGCAGTCATTCCCATCCACATGACATTAATCAATTCCACAGCAACGAATAAAGATATCTGAACCGGAACATCGACACCTGGAGTGTGAATTGTTATCAGCGTGAACTAGATGATGCACCAATGATAGGACATCTTGAGTGTATGAGTAACACCCATGTCCGGTGGCTGGGTCCTGCATTTGGCATTTGGTGGCAAGAAAAATGGAACTACAGACATAGAAGGCAACACATGGTGCACTTCAAAGTTATCAGGCATGCGTTGGAGCCCATACTTCATCCACTATTGCATAGTAGCTCAACAAGCCACTCGGCGAATAAATCATGCGCAATACCTATCGCACCATTGAAACTCATGCCTGGTTGCACACTCGTTGCATAAAAACAAAAAGTCACGTGTTATCCGGGCCTTTGCGTTTGGCCTGTAGCGTACAAAAACATAGCTCCCAAAGTATCGCACTACGCGATATTTGCCGATTGACAAAGGGCAGTCTCCTCCTTGTGCACAATTGGATGTTAACGCAATAACTTGCCGTGTCTTTCACCAGTGCAGGTGTCACTTTTGAAGGCATACGTTTTCGATGGCAGCATTTGGTAAAACTGCGCCATTTTGTTGGCAATGCCTCGCCATTTTTTTTAATTCAATTTCGGTCCCCACACTATTTCCAGAGTAGGTTGTCACAAGTGCCCGCAGACGCTCCTCCATCTCCGTGCGAATTCTTGGACAGTGGGGCCGAGTTTACGGCACGTCCTTGTTCTTTCTAACCGAGTTACACCACCATGGTTGTTCGCTGTATTCAAGACACAGTCCCATTGCCCTAATGCATACTTTGACGGTAGCACCACACTCGCTTGTAACAAGCGAGCATTCCTGCGGCCATTACAAGTGGGCTCAAAGGCAGTTTTATTCACTGCAAGTACTTACTTTTACATACTGTGGGAGTAGGCACTTGCAATGAATAAAAATCAGTTGCAAGTTAGCGCAAATGTTGTCTACTTCATATCTGTCTGTATTTAAGCGCTAAATGTTTTGCTGCTTTTTTTTCCATTAAGAACATACTATAGTACATACGAAGGCCCCTCAAAACATTCATTAGTGTGGGCATTTAAAAAAAAAACAATATCGCCAAAACAGTATTAAGAGACAAAATGGAATGAATTCAAAGAATTTCAACAAACATTATTTCAAGTGTAAACTTTGTGGGGATACACACGAATCCCCTGTCCCATGGTATCGGCCACGCGTAACTATCATGCGATGTTATGTGCGCGCTGTTCGGGAGGTTTGCGAGGGAGGGCACTCACGCCGCCCCCGCTTCCTTTCGCGTCCCCGCAGCTACGCCGCCGCGGAGACTTTCCCTCTGTCCCCTCTTAGCATGGAGAGACCTCCTCTCCACAGTCCTGGAGAAGGCGCGGTTGCGCGGTTCTCCCGGGGCCCGCTGGTCTTCTGGCAGGAGCTGTGCACACGTACGGACGCAGATCTGCCACGGAGACCGCTGCCGTTATCGCCCGGCCACCACGTGTGAACTGACCGCCGCAGGCCGTGAGCAGAACCTTCCTCCCCCACCATTTTGTGTGTTCCACCCTTTTGGTGCATTTCACCCCCGTACGCGAGCGGAACACTCCCTCGTTGCGGCGGTTGCTTTGTTGCTTGCTGCTGCTTGTATTGCTCAGGAGCAATAAACGCTCATCAGAGTAGAATGCTCGTGTTTGTCCCCTCTGGCCCGAACCCGCCGTAGTTGCGACTTACCGCACCGGAGGTTGGGAGTCACAGCTAGCTCCGACTTCTAGGGCTGGCACGCTGGTGCAAGAGAGCGACTACTGCTTTTAGCCCATTGAGCGTTATTACAAGAATAACCTCCATATTCTTGGCGCCCAATGTGGGGCCAGAGGTGTGACAAACCGAGCGTCTGTGTGACCGACTGCCGACACACAGGCTAGCCATGGCGGCCAGCGGGATTGACTTCCAGTCCCTGCTGTGGTTGTCCGATATGGCATCTCAGCAGCAACAGGTTGACACTGCAGTAACAACTACTGCTGGCATATTAGCAGAGGCTGATGCTAGCCCCTGCGATCTAATGTCGTTTGAGCCGAGCGGTGATTCACGCGACACACTGGCTCAGACAAGCAGCGATGCTAAGCACTTCTCGCCAAGCGTTATGCTGCCAGGTAGGGAGAGCACGGCACAACCTGCGCAGCCTTGCTCATCCCACGCGGCCCCTCAGCCAGAACTTCCTGTCCAGGCCAACCCCCAAGAGGCTGTGTTGCGCAACGCCTTGCGCATCATAGAGAGCCTCATGGGTATCGTGCAGAACAACCTGCAAACACCCGCTCCAGTGGCGAGACCGAGGCTACGGGTGGACCTTCTCAGTTACGGCGGCTATTATGATCTTTTCAGTGCCAACGAGTACCTGGATCGCATGCTGACCTACCAGCAGCCGACGGGGCTTAATGATGGCGAGGTTCTGGCGCGTGTCATGCCAGTTTCGCTGACTGACCAGGCTGCCCGCTGGTTCTGCCTCACTGACCACCGGTCACGCACAATGGAGGAGTTCTTGCCCGCAGATTACGACTGTCGTCTGCGGCGCAAGTTGGAGCTGCGTACTCAGCATCTGGACGAATCCTTGCTTGAGTACGTGAGGGCGATGGACGAACTTTATTGTATCGCAGAGCCCTCAGCTCCGAACAGCGAGAAGGTAGAGCGCATCACACTACAAGCTCACCCTACCTACAAGGCGTGCAGTTCAGGGACTTGGACAAACTCGCCTCGGCAGCCAAACGCATACAGGGGGACATACTCGACTCCCGCGCGCATCGGCCACCACCACCAGCGTCGCAGGCACTTGAGCCGCGATGCACCTGGAACAGAGGCACTTTTCGAATTCGTTCCCGGGGTGCCGAAACGGTTGCATTCAGTGACGGGCAACTGAGAAACGGTTGGGAATTGTCTGACCGAGCTCTCGGCCCGTACACGTATGCTATGCGGGCAGCACACGCTGCACGTAGCCAAGGTACGCAGAATCGGGGCCGACATGCCTACCCGAGGACGCTAGAGGAAAGGGCAACTGCGACAGTACGCCCGGCAGGGAAGAACAGTCAACCGGCGCGAGGCGACAACTGCCCCGCCCGGCAACGGCCGAACACCCTCTGCTACCGGTGCAACCAACGAGGGCACTATGCCCGGGAATGCAGACGGCCCGTGAACCGAGAGCACGCGCTTTCGGGAAACGAACAGAGCCGCAGGTGAGCAACGCTGCACAGCCGGCGGTGTCAACAGCGGTGCTCAGTGGGTCACACAAACTCCTAGCCCCGCTGGCTTGTCGTTTGGAACCACCCAGCGACACGCCAGTCCCGCTTATTAAGCTTACGGTTGCTCGACGTAAGTTCATGGCTTTGCTAGACACAGGAGCAAGCGCATTTCTGTTTGGCGACGAGGTATGTGAGCATCTCAACGGACTCCGACTGCGAGCGAGCAACCTCACTTTCCGATTAGCCAGCGGCACAGCGCACGCAAGCGGTGCTGCGCGGCTTGTGGTGCGGTGGGAGAAACGAGTGAGGCGCCAGCACTTCGCTCACCTCCCCGGCCTATCAGTTCCCATTATTCTTGGTAGAGACTTCCTCGCCAAGACAGGCATTGTTATTGACGTCTGCAACAGAGGATATAGGGAGCGAGCATGTGGCACCTTGAAACCTTTCGTTAAACCCGCAAAAGCACCAGAAGCACATTCGCTTTCCGATGCTACACGCGCAGACGTACGCAACGATTGCCCGCGAAAGCCCCTCGACCGCGCCGAGAGGAAAAGTGCGGAAGGGAACTCCTCCCCTCCCGTGCGACCCCCTGTCCCCCCTGCGCCGCGGCGGCATGCAGGCCTTCCCACCCACTGCTGGACAACTTAGGCGGTTTGTCGGGAAGGGGGGGGGGACAAAGCGCACTTGTCTCTGCTCCTCAACGAATACGACGCTGTATTCATGGAGCGGCCTGGCTGCACTAAGCTGGTTAGGCACAAAATTGAGACAGGCGACACCGTTCCGTGGAAGTGCAATCCTCGGCCAGTCAGCTTGGCTAAGAGGAAAGCGCTCGATAACGCTCTGGACGAACTTCTCGACACAGGCGTTGTGGAACATTCAAACAGCCTCTGGGGGTTTCCAGTGGTGCTGGTGCCCAAAAAGGATGGAACTACCCATCTTTGTGTGGACTATCAAAGCCTGAACGAGGTGACACGGAAGGACGCATACCCACTTCCGAGCAGTCCCTCTATCGTGTCTAATGTTGGTGGAGCGAGGTACTTCACTACGCTCGATGCCAGCAGAGGATATTTTCAGGTGGAGATGACTCCCAGTGACCGAGAGAAAACTGCTTTCACTTGTCGCAGGGGACTTTTCCAGTTTACCCGAATGCCTTTCGGCCTGGCCGAAGCGCCCGTGACGTACCAGAGTTTGATGGACCGTGTCCTAGGCGATGCAAGGTGGCACCACGCTCTTGCTTACCTGGATGACACTGTGGTGTATTCGGCAACCTTTGATGAGCACTTACGTCATCTCAGGGATGTACCGGAAAGGCTGAGGTCAGCGGGAATCACTCTGAACCCGAACAAGACCCAGATAGTGGCGACCCGAATAACACTGTTGCGGTTCACGCTAGACAAAGGACGCCTTTTGCCGTGCGAGGACAAGCTGCAGGTTATATTGCAGTCCCCTTCGCCGGCAGACATAGGCGGACTGAGACGCTTTCTGGGGATGGTAAACTTTTATAGCCAGTTTATCCCAAATTGCGCAGCTCTGCAAGCCCCCTTAACGGCATTGTTGAGGAAAGGTGTGAAGTGGCATTGGGGACCCGAGCAAGAGGCAGCACTACGCCATCTCACTTGCACGCTCGCGGAAACCATAGAGCTGAGGCTGCCTGACCTGAACAGAGAATTTGTGATCCACACGGACACTTGTGACCTGGGCTTAGGAGCAGTCCTGCTTCAAGAGCACGAAGGTAGCCCGAGACCGGTGGCATTCGCTAGCCGATCATTAACTCCCGCAGAGAGAAACTATTCCGTGACAGAAAAAGAATGTCTCGTGATTATCTTCGCTCTGCGGAAGTTCGACTATTACGTTGACGGAGGCGCCTTCGTGACTGAGACTGATCACATGGCACTCACATGACTGAGGCGCCTAGGCGAGCCGAGTGGACGCCTAGCGCGATGGGCGCTACTCCTCCAGCGTTACGACTTTACCGTGCCCTACAGGAGGGGTAAAAACAACGTGGTGGCAGACGCACTTTCGCGCGCGCCCGTTGATGGCGTGGGAAGTAACAACACTGCCCACTCCGCCACGCCCGACAGCCAGAGCAATGCAATTGCCGCGAAGCTCACCCATCGCCCCGAGGGAAGGAACTACCCACCTTCCCAGGACGAAAATGTGAACCACTTGGATTTCGTCAGTTCAGTGGTGAGCGTTTTCAGCAGAAAGGAGCTATTGGAGGCACAGTGAGAGGATCCATTTTGTCGAAAAGTGTTCGACGGGCTCAGGGAGCACATGGAGGCAACTGGTATTGCTGTCCGTGCGGGGCGCTCGAACACAGCTGGTAATGTTTTGAACACGATGGATTCCTATCTGCTCGACTCCGATGGCATCCTGCTGAGATATATCCCCTCCGAGAAGGATACACACGAGTCCTTCAAGGTGGTGATACCACGCACGATGAGAGGAGCACTTTTACGCTACTTTCACGATATGTGCATCGCTGGGCATGCGAGTGGCCCGAAGACTTACCTCAAGTTGTGACGCCTCGCTATCTGGCCTGGCATGAAGCGGGATACGATTCACTACGCCCGGTTGTGCGACGTGTGCCAAAGGGTCAAGCCGCGTGGTGGACACACACCCGGGCTTATGCAGCCGATCAATAGCCAGGGTCCTTGGCAAATTGCGGCTTGTGACGTCATGGGACCTTACCCCAGGACTCCAAGTGGAAACCATTTCCTGCTCGTTGTCACAGATCATTTCAGCAAATGGGTAGAACTGTTCCCACTTCCAAAGCTGACGGCACGCGTAATCATGGGGAAGCTGATCGAGGTGTTCACACAATTCGGCTACCCCGGGCAGTTGATAACAGACAATGCATCATACTTCACTGCCAAACTCTTCGTGGACTCCTGTGCGGCCCTTGGCATTAAGCACAGAAGAACAACCAAGTACCACTCCCAGGCGAATCCCACGGAACGTGTGAACCGCAACATCAAGCACATGCTCGTTGCATTTGCGTAGACGCACAGCGACTGGGACACCTGTCTCCACAAGATTGGGTTTGCTCTCAGGTCGACCGTGAACCGCTCGACTGGGTACACACCTGCCGCTCTCAACCTTGGCAGGGAGCTGACGAATCTGGTAGAACTTACTCTCCAGGTTTGCAGCAACACACTGATTGCTTTGTCGGCACGCGCCGACTACGCGACCGGGCTGCGCGCGAGGATGACGGAGGCTTTACACAAAGCCCGCCGGAATCTGAGCACCGCTCGGGCCCAGCAGAAGGCGCAGTATGATCGCTCTCACCGGGAAATTCACTACAAACCGGGTGACCTGGTGTTGAGGCGCAATCACGTTCTGAGAGACGCCAGTAAGAAATTCTCTGCTTCTCTAGCGCCGAAATGGACGGGTCCGTATGTAGTTCGGGAGAAACTCTCCTCTCTCGTCTACAGTCTGGCGGACTTGACGCTAAGACCGACCGGCGGACCGGTGTATGTCTGTGATCTCAAACCCTACTTTGACAGAGGGAACGAGTGGCCGGTGGAGAACACCCTGCCCCGCCAGCAGGCAGCCGCACCGAAAGGCAAGGCTCGACAACAGAGCCCACAGCCTCGTTACAACTTGCACCCACGGGAGAACTAACTTTGGCCAATGCGCAGGGAGTAATTTCTGCTGCTTAATATGGACGGAACACCCCTTCCATATTTCGCACTGTCGCTTCCAGAGCGAGCACACACTTTCTCTTCGGAAAAGACTGAGCGGGGTTAGATTAACTTAAACTAAAAAAAATGCAAAATGCGAAAACAACTAGAAAGAAAAGACAGCCTTGCAGTTGCAGGCCAGCCTTCGCAGAGAGCGCGGAGGAGAGCTGACGGACGCTGAGACGATCGTTGCTGCTTCGTAGATCCAAAGCCAGGCCGTTTGGAGGGCGGCCGTATTCCAGAACCAAGAGCCCGCTGTCACCATCGAGCAACCAGGCCGAAAACAAACAGCTTCCGGTCGGCCGCGGGACGAGCGAGTGGGAATTTGGGGAAGCCGGCGCCAGTGCCTTCCACAGCGAATGCTGCAGCAAAAAAGCCGCCTTGGAGTCCCCCGTTCCCCGCGGCAGAGGCTTCGCCCACGAAAGCAGCTTGGTACCCCGCTGGGCCCGCCTCGCAAGCTCTCGGCGGTCGCAGGAAAATGGGTCGACGCGCCTTAGCCGGCCCCGCCGAGAAGAAAGGAAGGCGAGCCAAGAGCGAACGGTGCAACCAGCTGAATGGAGGCCTGCTGTACGCTGTGCAACGGGACAACACGGTGCGTAATTGCCCCAACTCTGCCTGCCGGCCGCACGTCCCGGGAGGGCTGCCCTGGCCGAATGACCCTCTGAAGCGGGACGTGCGGTCACCGACCCCCTTCAGTACTTGGCTCCACGGTCGTCCATGGCGGTTGTCTGCACTGCTTTCCTCTCCTGGCGTCCACGGCCTTCGACGACGGCACCGGTGGCTGTGAGCTGAAACTTTTCTTAATTAGTTTTAAAGTTAAGCGGCGTTTCGCCGGCCCCACTCGGTACACCCCTCGGTGTACGTAGTCGCTTCTCGGCCGTAGGGCAGTTTTAAGGAGGGGGGGATGTGGGGATACACGCGAATCCCCTGTCCCATGGTAACGGCCGCGTGTAATTATCCTGTGATGTTATGCGCGCGCTGTTTGAGAAGTGTGCGAGGGAGGGCACTCACGCCGTCCCCGCTTCCTTTCGCGCCCCCGCAGCGACGCCGCCGCGGAGACTTTCCCTCTTTCTCCTCTTAGCACGGAGAGACATCCTCTCCACAGCCCGGGAGAAGGCGCGGTCGCGCGGTTCTCCCGGGGCCCGCTGATCTTCTGGCGGGAGTTGTGCACATGCACGGATGCCACGGAGACCGCTGCCATTATTGCCCGGCCACCGTGTGTGAACTGACCGCCGCGGACCATGAGCGAGGAGCCACGCGAGGTGAGCGGAACCTTCCTCCCCTACCATTTTGTGTGCGTCCCACCCTTTTTGTGCATTTCACCTCTGTACGCGAGCGGAACACTTTCCTCGTTGCGGTGGTTGCTTTGTTGCTTGCTGCTGCTTGTATTGCTCGGGAGCAATAAACGCTCATCAGAGTAGAATACTCGCGTTTGTCCCCTCTGGCCCGAACCCGCCGTGGTTGCGACTTACCGCACTGCAGGTTGGGGGTCACAGCTCTGACTGCTAGGGCTGGCACGCTGGTGCTAGAGAGTGACCACTGCTTCTAGCCCATTGAGCGTTATTACAAGAAGCACAGTAGGTAGGCACAAAAGCCTCAAAAGTGCTCCCTAGTAGCATACATTAAAACCTATGTTTCACATAACATGTGCCTCATGATTCATTCTTACCTGATGTTGCCAAATGGCAGGGTGAAGAAAAAGGACAACTGATTGAAAATTCAAACTTGAAAGAGTGTTGTGCTTCTTGCCAGCTCTGTTCATTTAAAATGCAAGCTGTTTACACTTGTATCTTTCCCAGTAATGACACACAATAGAGTAAGACCATGAAGAAATACAGTAGACTCTCACCAATACAAATCTCATGAGATTGCAAAAATTATTCATATCATCAAACAACTAACAAAATTCGTATTCTCTGTATGCAAATCTATTTACTGCTGACGGGATTTACCTATTTATGACTGCATGCCACCACTCAGTACTCATGACGCATACTGTACAACTGGCAATCAAAGCGTTGGTGATGCAAGAACAGTGCAGCCCACGAGTGTGATTGCGGCTCCTCTGCTTGTATCTATAGGGGCGTGAGAGACAACTCGGAACACCCAAATTTTTGCACATTTCTCAAAACTTACTTTGACCAAGAAAGTTTACTAATTCATATTACACCGAAATATATATATGAACTGTAAACATATCACCAAGATTCTACTATATGCAACCAGGAACAGACACAATTTTTGAAGCAGCACTGACGTTTCATAGTACCCTGCTTTAATAAAAAACTGTTCCACGCAACTCCGAGTTTCATACAAACTCAGAATTTGAGTAAATATTTGACCTTCATGGACTTACTTATATAAATAAATATTTTTTTTTACAGATGGCTTCCACAGAAGATCTATTAATGGCTACACTGAATTTCTTTCCCGATAATTTGAACACGTGGCATGAAAGAAAACCAAAATGTGCGATTAATTTGGTGCAAATAAGGAGCAAATAAGAAAGGTCACTGCCTGCTATACCCATCCCTCTGCTGGACCAAAGGTTTGTGTGTTGCGGTTTACAGAGAGGGAAGCTTACCGGCTGGCTTCCAGCTTGGTCAAAGCTACAGGGACAGGGTCTCTGAAGTCCGGAAAGAAGACTATGAATGATAATGATTCTTGGGATTCTGTCAGCAGCCTCTGCAAGGCAATATACAAAATGTTGACAGCTGTACAAAACATCCAAATGCTAGCTAAAGAAAGGAAAAAAAAAGAAAACACGAATAGAAATTCACCTACAATATGCACACAGCACAAGCACAGGTGGTAAAATAAGCCATATTTTACAGGCAACAAAGATGCGCATGACCCACATCCAGATATGTCAGCATGCCAGAAGCTAGAAGGAAAAGCATTGTGTGGTTCTTTGTCATGCTGTAACAAGTAAAAAAGGGACGGCCTAAGTTATGTCTCCACAGCTTCTTTTCCATTTTCATGATTGTGCCATGATAAAAGCAGAACGCACAATGCTTATCTTAAACTTTCTCGGTGGGGAAAACGAGAAGACCCATGCAGTTTCCCAAAGAAAATTTTTCACTTCAAGTGAGTGATTTCACCCACTAAACTAAAATCTGTCCATGATGATGTGCACTACAGGAAGCAAACATGTACTCAGCCATTCATTAAACTGAACAGAGTTTATAGTGTTTACGTTTCTCAACAAATGAAGCAATACATTTGGTGCTGTGAGCCTGCATCTGATCATTACTAAACTGAGCCGAAACATTCCTTGGAGGGTCTTCAAACCCTATCTACAATGAGTGAAAGCACCATAGGAACTGAACATGAAGAATCTGAAGCCAGAATATAGCCACTACAGCATCCTGTGCAGCTCAACTCTGAAAAACAAGTTTCCATTCCATAAGAGTACCACGCTGGTGCATCGGGCATGCAGACCACATCAATTGCCAAATAGTGCTGCCAAAAAACATGACACCAACTGCGTCAAAAGTAAGTAGAACACATTTACAGAATCTAACAGTGCTGACATCCAGGGTACTCAGAAGTGCCATAGCATGTTGGCACACAAATATGACACTGAAACAAACACGTGTACACAGGCACAGAATGCCTCACAAATGTGGCATTATTTATTTGTTCAAAGCACCGCTCAATTACCCCTGATGACTGAAATGTGAAGAACACTAACCCCCGAATTCAAAGATGTGCTCCGAATTGCCACATCCTCTCCAGTCCTGTCGTGCGGAGAAATCGGCTACTTCTCCCCTAGAAGGTCGGTTGGGATTCAAGAACATCCCTCGGTGTTCCCTCCTATGACGTGCTCGAGAAACCCCTCTCCACACC
Organism: Amblyomma americanum; assembly: GCF_052857255.1. Lineage (NCBI taxonomy): Eukaryota > Metazoa > Arthropoda > Arachnida > Ixodida > Ixodidae > Amblyomma > Amblyomma americanum. Next base: position 111,955,194 of record NC_135497.1, on the reverse strand, counting down.
ACTAGCCCCCACAAATGGTGAGCAGCAAAAAGTCATCTCGTTCTATGCAGCGCATGGGCCCAAGCTAGTGAATTGGACTCCTCAGAAGTAAGCCTTGCTTGCGGTTAGGAAGCAAGTTGGGAGCCATAACTATAACCACACATGAAAAGCCAAGCCCTTCCCTGGGACCAGCGATAAACAATGCCCTTCCTCAGAAAGCGGGGTTGCGTCTGGAGATACAGGGCAAGTCACTGTTGCATGTGGCACAGTTGCTATGCAATATGCGTTCCCTCACAAGCACACCACCGCCAGTAGAAGCTTCATCAATTGGGTAAAAAGCAAGCTCACGATTAGCCGTGAAATGTACTCTGCAACTCGGCACATGGTAGGCTGTGAAACGTTGCTCATACTTCCAGTGATGACTTGAAATGTGCCCACATAGTAGAAGCGCAGCACGATGAGTAGGTATAATGCCAGAGAGAGCGACTGACCATGATTATCCATGGTGAGCATCAGAGGCAAGGACGTTGAGAGCTTAGCCACGGTGATACTCTTAAAATGATAACTTGCGAGAAATTCCAAGTCGAATGAATTGAAGCCATCACTCAACCACTGCTTTGGCAAATAGTTCCCTGCACCTCCATTGTATGCATACTCATCAAAGGCATTGTCTATGTGCACAGTGAAGACTACACGGCTTGCAAATGATGCAGTTTACGTCATGTTTAGAGCAAAGCAGGCTGCTCAGGATCACTCGAGGTAGCGGCTGTGCTACCTTGAGATTCTCGAAATAATGTTTTTCCTCCACACGAGGAGTGATACGAGTGGAGGGTGGTTTCTGAAACACAAAACACGCCTCGAGGCCTGCTTGGATAGAAGTTCAAGTCGAGGTGTGTTTATGAATTCGGTGGTGAGAGAGAGAGCAGCATCAGGGGTGAACTATGGGAGGGGGCAGTCCCATTTTAACGATACATTTTTTGGACTTCTTTTCACCAAAACAGTAGTGTTCAGCATGGTTTTCCCATATAAAATTTCTTTCTGAACCGGGGGTGGGGGTGCTCCATGACAGCAAAGATCAGGAGAGGGAACTCGTGGGAAATGAGCACTTGTGACTGCCCCGCTTCAACACCTCCTCCCATCCTTCCTGCACCACAGGCGGCGTCATCTGAGCCGTGACAGACACTGCCACTGTTCCGTTGTCCCTGCCTGAACAGAAATTGCCAAGCCTATCCAAGCCAATCTGTCCGATTCAATTCATTTGAATCCAAGATGGTGCCTTCCACCGTGGCAAAGAGTTTGCTGATTGTGGCAGCAATGTTTACTCGTGCCCGTGTTAAGTCGGACTCGGAACCTTGCTGGTGTCTATTCTATGTGGCAGCATGAAGGCTCTCACTCGTCAGAAAATCCAGCGGCAGAATTAGCTGTGGTTCAACCTGGCTGAACCTAGTAAGACGAGCGAAAGCTCTGTTGAAGTAAGCACACGAAGGTAAGCACACGCCACATTTTTATATAGCGAATGCCGTGTCATGCGATTTCTGGCAGTTGTGAGAGCGCCATCGGCTCCGCATACGCGGCTGTGGCAAGGTGCAACGAGTCGCATGATTCGACAGTTGCGAGGCGTGGAAAGCCACGTGGCATGGCGTCAGAGCCAAGCCTCCGGTCCTCCCGGTTTGAAGGTCAAATTTCATAGCCACGTGACCTTCAGCTTTGTATGGGAGTAGAGCTTTCGCTCTAACAACAGGTGGCCCACCTATCAAGTCACGCGACCTTGTGACATACAACCCGGCCATCGTGGCAGACGACAGTTAAATTAATGACTGGTCGCAAAAGGTTGCTTGGGAACCGAAACCTGGGTCTCACAAGCCCCACCCGTACCTGTGTTTGAAACAACCACCACCCGGGGCAGTGGCGCATCGCTTAACAGCTGCACCACTGCACCAGAAGGGGCATGAGGACCACCAGCAATGTATAAATACAGTAATGTAGAAAATCACCAACACCGCATAACGGGCATTAGCCCATTACAGTCGAACCCCGCTACAACGAAATTCATGGGATGCGCGAAAAAGTTCGTTGAAGCGGAAATTTCATTGTGGTGAAATCAGCCCAAAACACTAATCGACTGCACTGTTCAAAAATATCCTTTATTTACAAAAAAAATTCAGTCAGCTCGGCTTGCGTCCTTTCAGTGGACATGAGCGTCGTGGTGAGAGTTTCACACTCAGCCAACAACTGCATCGCGATGTCGTCGTCATGCGCACGAATGAAAGCATGAATGGTGTCAAATGCGTCCATCACATGCAATGCAGGCAGCAGGGCTGATGCATCTTCCGCTGCAGCATCTCCACTGCAACATCCGTGCAAGTCCGCTGCAACATCTCCCTTTTTTCTGTCACTGGATGCTGCACTGATAATTCGCGCCTTCTCTTCAAGAGAAAGGAACTTCCGCTTCCCAGACAAAGTCGCCATGCTCGTGTCGATTGCAGGGCACAAGTACAAGTGAAAAGAACTAGGGCAAACGCGCTGCTGCTGTTGGCAGGCTGCTGCGTCCTTTGGCAATGGATTGGTTGCAGCTCTGGCTTGGAAAACGGGAGCTTGCACTGGCGCCTTGTCGCAAGGCAGCCAGTCCAATTGTCATCACCACCAAGCAATGGCGGTCTTCATGTGCGTTTGAATGAGTGGATCAATTGGTTCCAGCGAAAGTTTAGTGATACAAAGCAGCGTGGACCTATATAAGGAAGTACACAGATGGGCGGCGATATGCTTGTTTTATTGTAAGATAGATTCTTAAACCCAGCTTCGCATAGCAAAAACTTTGTTCAAGCGGAAATGCGCCCCAAAAATGGTTCACTGTGATGAGAAATTTGTTCCATTACTTTCTATGGCAAGCTGACGGGGAATAGGAAATATTTCGTTGAAGCGACGTTCGTTGTAGCGGGGTTCGACTGTAACACTATCAAGTCATATCCATAAGGCGGAGCTTAAGTGCCCCTTCCAGTTTTTGACCAGGAAAATCAACTCTTGTACTCCACAGCATCCGAAATATTGATCGTGAATAGTACCATATTTACTCACATAATTTGCACACCCCCAACTTTTTACTGGGATTTTTGAAAAACTTTTACCCACATTTTTTGTGCTCTCTGCTGCGCCTGACCACCAGCATGTAAGCGAATGTGCGTAAGGCAGGCTTGGGAAGATGGGTGCAGCCAAGTCGCCATGTGCGGTTGTGAAAGGTGTGAGTGGTGAGGGCACAAATTGTGTCCAATTTGCCCAGCTCGCTCATGCTAGCGGTCGCTTTCCCGGACGAACATTTGTGTGAAAGCCCGAATCCGAAACTACCGAACCGTGCAGTTCAGTTTGCCACTAGTCAGCCAGGCCACACGCAAGGGCGTCGTTTTGTTACCTGTTATCTCCTTTGCCTCGTACTGCTGGCTTTGCGATTGTATCGTTGTGTGTTCATTGCTTTGAACTGCACACATGCTGTCATGCCATCCATGGGGAACTACAAAACGTGGGGCAAGGTGGGAGGGGTATGCGCCTTATATTTGGAGACAACTATTTTTTGCCCAGTGAAGGGTGCGAGATGGGGGGGTCTACACATAGGCAGCAATATACAGTATATATTGCACGTTAAAACCTTTGCAGAGTTTTTTGGGTTATGTTCAGAAAATTTTCACGTAATTTGCGCACCCCGTTAATGAAGCCTTAATTTAAAGAAAAAAATATTTGCAAATTCCGTGAGTAAATACGGTATGTACAAGTTACTATGAGGTGCATGATGGTTCCTGGATAAAGTCCAAAATAACGTACGTCTTAATTATTGGAGTCTGAAAAAAGGGCCAGCTACTGCACCCCCCCCCCCCCCCCCCCCCCCAACCTTTACTGTGCACGCTCACCAGTACCCTGTGCAGGCAAACAGTGTTCACAACAATGACACTTTGACACTACATGATGCAGCACTTCACTTGGCACAGTATAGTGCAATTAGTATGGTACTTGCACCACTGCAGTACATTAACAATGCAGAAATTCCGATGTCATTTGCAGCCTTATGCCCCAATTACGTTTGCCAATGTGTGCAGAAACTCCCTGCAGAAACTGTGTCCCCCCCTTCCCACTCCTTTTATGAGTCACATGCCATGTAGAAGGCCCTGGCTGGGGTCCCTATCATTGGGTGATGCTTTCCACCAATATGAGAAATGCTACACACATCTTCACTTGCACACATTTGCTTCCCAGACCTGCTATGAGTTGGACAGATAGATATTTGGTCCTGCAATCATTCTTGCTTTTTGGTCAGCGATCCTATCTCTGCTCACCTCTAGACTCTGGAGCCTCTTTGCCCACCCCAGCAGCATCTCAGCAGAGCCGTAAAACAACAGCAAAAAAAAAAAGGATACTATCCAATACCTCTTGAACCAATGACATATACCAAGGACAATGAAACAAGAATTCCAGTAATCATGCCAATTTGTTACGGTTCCCCCCTTTTTTTTTACATGCACAGACACTTTCACAGTAATAGCTGTACACAGGACTTTCCCAGGACGAAACAGCAATGGCATAAACGCATCTTAAACAAAAACTCTCGCATCCTACTGCTGGCTAAAAAGAATTGATCTCTTCTACACCATCTCCCCTCCACCCACAAGGGAGGGAGATAGTTATTGAAGTCACTTCTTTGCACTGAGGGACAGTAAAAAGTCTGGAACTTTTTTTGTTATTTTCCTTTTCTTTTTACCAGAATAAGGAGTTATCTCTATTTTCTTCCAACTTTGCTACAGATACTTTTGTTCATTGCCTGTCATTCTGTGTAGGCAGTAAAGTTAACTGTACGACATGAATTAAGGAAAGCGTAAGCTGGCAAGAACTCGATAAACACTTCCATGCCATTCAAGGTGACAAGAGGACCCATTAGCTACAGAAACAGCTCGTCCATCCTGCTAACAGCTTACACAAGAAGGAAATAAACCACTGCACAGACCAAAAGTCACAAACCTCCAAGTGATTCACAGTAGCCTCCATGAGTTCTTCTGAGAAAGGAGGGTTCACCTCAAAGGAACCAGCAATGGGAAAAACTTCAAGACAGATCTGAAAACAAGCCACAGCAGACAAAAGCAAACTCAATGAGGCCATTAAACAAGCTTTTGAGTGCACCCGCAACCCCCCCCCCCCCCCCCCCCCACAAAAGAAAGCTGAGCAAGGCTTTAATGCATCAGGCAAAGCAAGCTATACCGCATTTATTCGCGCAATTTGCACACCCCTAATTTATTACAGGGGCTTACAAAAAAAAAAAAACTTTACTCGCATATTTTACGCTCCCTGCTGCACCAGACCACCAGCATGCACATGGGTGTGACTGCGAAAGGCGTGAGAAGCAAGCAAATGAACTCCACGCAGTTTACCCGGCTCGCCCGCCCTGGTGGTCACTTTCCCGGACGAACAGTTGTGAGAGCAAACTTCCATTAACCTTCGGCATGCACTGGAATCCGAAGCTACTGAACCGTTTGCTGTTCAGTAAACCGCTAATCAGCCAGGACACACGAGAGGGAGCTGTTTTATAGCCTTTTAGCTCCATTTGCTTCTGACTGCTGACTTCGCAATGGTATCGCTGCACGTTAATTGCTTTCAGCTGCGCCCGTGCCATCATGCCATCCCGCGGGGAACTACAGAATGTGGGGTGGGACGAGGGAGCATGAGTCTTATATTTGGAGTCAACCTTTCTTTTTGTTGAGAGAGAGGTGCGAGTTGGGGGCGGTCGACGTGCAAATGGCGACATAACAGCACACATTGCACATTGTGACTTTACATTGTAAATTTTTGCGGATTTTGCGATAGACTGTTGGCAGCTGGTTCAGTTCCGGCTCAATCGGCTCAGTGGTTTCAGTTCAGCGTACCTCGTCTGGGAAGGGTCTGCGGTGCGCGCACGCAGCCAAAGCCCTGACTCTGTGCTGTGTGCCTGCGTTCCCATGCATATGCCGGAACCGGTCTGTGCATGCGTGCGGGAACAAACGCGAGTAGGTGCATGCGCAGCACTCAGATCTGAGCGAGCAACTGTGCGAGCACGAGAGGGAGCTAGCAGGAGGCACGTGAAGATGGGTGCCCCTTCCAGACACCTGACGCGGGGTAGCGCTGGGCGCACTGAGCACGCAGGTCTAGTAGGTGTTCATGAGGTTGTCACTTGAAACCAATAGCTGCGCAATGACGCAATGGCAAATAAGACCAGTAGTAGGTGGTCTCGCACATAGGTCTTACACCCCACAAATACATCGGCTCTGCATGTAAGCGCGTTGTCTTGTCCACCTTTCTTGTGAATGTGTCTTATTTTGCACTAACGTTTGTACATAGAAGTAAGTCAGCTCCCCCAATTTCTGATGGCCATTTTTGCAGGACATCGACACAGTTCCAATGAGTGTGACAAAGCTTGAATGCACTCTCCCTCTCTTTTTTTTTTTTATGTAATGGTCTGGTCTTTTTGAGAAATACAACATTTTGAAAATGCCTATTGCACCGTTCAACATTTCTGTGTGCTAGAAGTATCTGAAATGTTCACCTCAAATTTACTTAAAATTAAAAAACCACTGCTCGCAATGCCTATTGTCTATACTGCTTCTCTGGTTCTATTATGCTGTGACCCTCCAAAAAACAGCATAAATTACAAGCATGATCACATGTTGTAATATGGGGCACAGCAGTCTGCCCTATAAGCAATGAAATAATATCTATCTGCAGCAAATTCCTAACAAGTGAACAAGTAAACTGTGCAATGTTTTTTTTTATTTTGATCAAAAGGGAGACTTTCCTTAAGGTCACTACTATGGTGTCACAAAGATGGTACTAAGTCGTCAAACCTAATAGAGTAGAATCTCAATGATACGGTCATGGTTGGTATGAATTTCAGGATGATACGAATTTGTAGAAATGCCTGGTTGGAGTGCAGTGTATAAATTGTGAAAAATTTCGGGTGTTCCAAACACTCTCCCATGCCACTACAGATGATATGAACGTGCAAACCTTGACCACACCCATGAGCACTAAGCGTTGCCTGCTCAACGCCAATGTTGCGATTGCTAGTCACGTGATAAGCAATGCGAGCAGTGAGCAGTGGCGCACAGCCGCATGTTGCCAATGTCGAGATCGCCAGTCGCATGGCATGCACCATTAGCAACGGCTTTGCAGTGGCAAATAGACCCTGTCAGCCGTAAACAGGTTTGTGTGAAAGCATTTTTCATGATTCTGCACACAGATTTTTTTCGTTTTGGATGAGAGGAATTTCAAATTATATGAATATTTTTCGTGACCCTGTGAGATTCGTATCATCAAGGCTCTACTGTATAGTCTGTTTAAATCAAATGGTTCAGAAATAGATTAAGCAAAGTTTCTTTAACGCACACTTGTCTCACAAGAGCTGCTACATAACAGCGCAACAACCAGAGCACACAATGAAAATAACTTTACAATCACAATCAATCACCCCTGTACTTAAATGCGAGCAAGAGAGAAAAATAACAGAAAGCCATCATCATGCTCAAAACTCCTTTTTGAAGCTAAAAATAAAAATCATGCTCTCACAAAAAAGAAAAAAAATCAGTTGACAAAAGAATGAAATGAGGAGGCATGACGCAAGTTATAAATGAAAAATCGCTCATAAGACTATGCAAGGTGTGGTACCAAAAGACAAGGAGAAACATAGTTCGTTTACAATTTCTTTGCTGCATTGTTTATCAATGTTTATAGCTAGATGTACATTTTATCAACACACACAGCTGCTTTCAAGAAGTAATGAGGCAAAAGCTCATTGAAACATAGGAAAGTTAGAGCTCATTCACCTAGAGTTCTAAACATTTGCTCCTTTTCTTAGTGTACAGGCTTAAAAATATCTTTAGCCATGAAGCAATATCTGCTAAAGTGGCAAAGCAACTGGAACGTATTAACTTTGAAATAATGCAAGTGTGTCTTTGATTTTTGAATTTTGGAAGTCACATTATGTGCAATCCTGCATGAGTCAAAAATCTCCCAGTGTTTAATTTAACTACTTTAATGCATACAAGCATCACAATATAACCAGGTTATGCAGTGACATGTACACGATGCCACAACAAAAGAAGGCACAAGGGTAGACAAGAGATTATTGTACTATGCATATCCACTGCAAATGCATAAGAGGATAAGGTTGGCCCTACATACCCTCTTGATCCAAAAAAGCTGTCCGTGTCAGGAAAGGCCGAACAGTACTGCCTAAAGTAGCAGTTCAAAGGTGACGCAAAGCACTCAAAGGTGACACCGAAATGCTTATGCAAGCACTCCATTACTAACACAGGCAGAGAATTCTGGGTCCCATGACCTTCATTAGATGACAGGCCAAGATATGTCTGAAAAAAAAAAAGGGGGGGGGGGGGGGAGGGGGGGGGCAAAACTTGTCAATTCGGGCACCCATTATTTCAGAAATCAGGACAGTTTGAACCGCCAGTGTGATCTTGTTCAATGCCCATGCAAGTCTATGACATCTGACGATTTATAATTTAGAGGCTGCTGGGGTCTTACGCCGGTTAATTTGGGTGGCTTGTGAGGTACGCCACTGTCGAGGTACGATTGTCATGGCAAGTGATCATCCAAATGTCCCTCTTCAAGCATGAAATATGTTGCCCATGCACCCCTGGCTTGTATGCAATGGCAGGCGTGATGATCAGATGGCGGCAAGTCACAGTTACAAGACTGAAAAGTAGCCTAGACTTGTAGTTTCGATTCCTGAATGGCCACCAGCCCACAGTGACTGCGACCATCGACTGTAAAATGGTCTGCCAACTGAGCTGAGCTGCCCACCAGACAAGGATTAGCACAAGCTGGTATTTTCCTTTTCTTTTCAAAAAGCACCTAGCCACTCCAGTGCAAACATGCATCTCCCATGCATCTGTCCCCGTACCTGCTGTGAAGGCTCAGTAATTATGGTGTTAAGCCTGTGTTAAGCACACTAAAAAATATATACTTTAGCTTTTTCCAGTCACAATTTAACTTACTGCATAGAATCGTGAGGGTTCACTTACATAACTTACATTGAACCTGTTTTAAGCCTACAGAAGCGGGCATTGAGAATAATGACTTGCATGGCCCCGAACACCCCCTCTCGCCCTTAGTTTTTTAGTAACCAAATAATGCCAGCATTGCAGTTTCGAGATTTTTGCGTTGCACTACTCATACTAAGTCCTGTCAAGCGTCTCCCCTTTTCCTTCAAACACATTTCGTACAGTCCTCACAATAGTCGCTCAGCAGCACAGGGAAAATTTCTGGTACCTAGATCTCGCAACGAGTATGGCCAGCGCCACCTTCAGTATCAAGGGGTAAAAATCTGGAATAAGATCCTTTATGCAGCCTTAAGCACATCTAATCTGCCTACCTCATTGAAGACTTTCTTCTTTCAGAAATAATTACCTGATCTACAATGTGAATTGCTTAGTTGCCTATTTCTTATTGCCCTCTGTATTGCTGATGTCCGGTTTGCTACTCATATCATATCACAGAATAATCAATTCTGAGGCAAGTGCCTTTATTTTGTATAATTAATGCTGCTCTTGCTCTCATATGCATGTTTATTATCATCAGCCCTTCTGCACTTTTCTAATGTGTATTAATTTGCTATTACTTGTAAGTTGTGCATTCCTGCAACATTTAGGTATATGTATTACTTTGCTATGCACTCATTAGCACTTCTGTGTTTGTGTAATTTGAGTTACCTGTGTGTACCTTCTTGCATTGTTGCTTCAGTTGTGCATCTGTATTATCTTGATATGCAGTGGTAAACAGTTGTCGTCAAAGATTCTTTGCTTTCAGTGCATGGATCAAAAACTAACCTTTGGCTAAGGATCCAGACAGTGATGACATGTATTACACTAAAGAAATGAACACAATAAAGAAACTGAATTGAATTGATGCAGGACTGGAGGCACTGTTTCAATGGAAGTGAAAAGCAAACGACACTTGTGTGCTGTGTGTTGCCAGTGCACAGTAAAGAATGCCAGGTGCCTTGCAGCCCTCCACTGCAGCACCTCTTTCTCTCTCCCTTGTGTCAATCATTGTTTTACCTCACGGCGCAGCTGAGCTGTCCACTGGGAGTGAGACAATCCTGTGCCCTTCCTTTCCTCAGAACTAATTTTCACTTGTCTGCATAGTACAGTCAAGCCCACTTATAATGGCTCCAGATATAATGAACATGGTTATTATGAACAAGTGTATTTACTCATTTACAGCGTATGAGGAGGCGCTGTAATCTCTCATCTGCAGTCGAAAAACGTGCTTCCAGTCAGCACAGAGATTGCCTCTAAACCACAGCAACACCACTCTGAGACAGCATGGTGACCCACAAAAGGCAATAAAAAAGATGGCACTGAACTCTAGACAACCACCTGCTAAGAGCAAGCTGATGGCCTACATGGTCAATCATTGCGTATATATGTGCTGGCTGAGCAAATCGTCTAAAGCAGGAAAAGAGGTGTGGCGGGTACAATACAGGGCGGCGTTGAAAGTGCAGCTACTGCACATGATTGAGGATCAACCAAGGGTAGCGATTTGTGGAAGTTTAAATGTCTTGATGGCTCGCTGGTCCCATGGTACGTGTCACCTTTCCAGTCAGCTCTCCACCCTTTCTGTTCTACTGCAAACATACAGCGTGCACACAGAGCAGCTGATACTTTCTGTGCACACGTGCACTGAGCTACCTTTGCTGTTGCATGGGCCCTAAAATGACAGATGACACTATTGGAAACCGAAGTGATTAGACGCACGTGGATACAGTAGAATCTTGGTGATACGAACCCGGTTGATACGAATTTAGCAATGATATGAATTCGCAAATTTCGGATGTTCCGAACTCCCTCCCTCGCCTCTACAGATGATACGAATGCGCGAGTTGCGACCGCACATTGCCAATGTGGCGATCACTAATCGCGCGGTACGCACCGCGTGCAGTTAATGGCCGTGCGCAGCCCGCACATTGCCAAAGTCACAATTGCTCATCGCGCGGTACACACCGCGGTAGCGAGTTGTGGCTGCACAGCAGTGTATAAACCTCGTCAGTCATAAACAGATCTGTGTGAATGCATTTTTCATAGTTCTGCATACGAATTTTGTTTGTTTGAATGATACAAAATTTCTAATGATATGAATTTTTTCACGACCCCCGTGAGATTTGTATCACCAAGATTCTCTATTTTGTTGCATAGTCTGTGCACAGCTCGTTGGTTGTCACCTGGAATGACTTTGTTAGTAGCGGACGCCAACTTCACACAGTCATGCTCTGATGAAAACACCGTATATTAAAAACTGCCAGGAATCTAATTAACTCTTTCGCTACTGCGCCATAGGTGACCAGGTGTATATCATCGATGTTTTTGAAAAACCGCCGAAAATTCATTTTGCGCTTGCGGACACGCTGCACCATCTAGGTTGTTTCTATGGAACCAAGTTCATAATTGCAGCTTTTTTTTTCAGTTTAGAACATGAGGGGCGCGTGAAAAATAAAAACTTCGAACGACTGCAGCAGCGTCAGCCGGTAAACATGGCATCCGTTTTACTGGAAGTACGGTGTCATTCAAGTGGAGGGTGGGATCATTCTGCAGTCCTCTCTGCAGCGAGAAAAGAACCACAACAGTTTTTTGAGGAGAAAACCTAAATCGATTTCTGTCTGCCTAAAGTGCTAATTTGTTTACTGAGAGTTGTATTTGTCTCTCACGAGTTGACAAGCTAGAAGATGTGCATGCAATTTGGAGGTCATCGACATAGACTGAGTACATAATGGACTGTGGAATTATACTGGCTAAAGAATTCATTTTTACTATGAACAATGTAGTACTTAAAATGCATCCCTGAGGAACGCCATTTTCCTGAGTTAAATTCTTCGAGAGGGTAGCACCGAGACAAACTTGGAATGAACGGTTGGACAAAAAGTCGCTCAATATTTCAGCATCCTCCCGCGGATGCCAACCAATCTCTGCCAGGTCACGAGAAACCCGAACCTTCAGGTCGTGTCATATGCCTTCTCCATATCGAAAAAACTCAAAGGCAGTGTTGTCTGTGTATAAAGGCCTCTCGGACTGTGTTTTCCAAGCGGACATGGTCAACTGTGGGACATGTTTTTTTTAAATCACACTGGTGGACATCAAGAAGCTCCCGGGAGTCTAGAATGAACATTAACCTAATATTTATAACACTTTTCAAAAGATTTGTCAAGACAGCTTGTAAGGGTTACAGGCCTGTAACTACTAGGGACGATTGGTGGCTTTCCTGGTTTTAGGAATGGAACAATAATGGCTTTTTTCCAAGCCGCTGGTATTTTTCCTAGTACCGATATTTTGTTCAAAAATTTTAACGGAACTTCTACAGAGTGTTCAGATAGATGGGACAGCATTTCATAATGAATTTCATCGGGGCCTGGTGCAGTTTGTTTACCTATAGACAGTACTCTCTGTATTTATTGAAGTGTAATCAAACTATTGTAAGGCTCGTTTGTGCTGCCTGCCGTAGGGAGCCTTTGTTTTTCGATTGTGTTTTTGTATTTTAAGAATGACTGTGCATAGTGTGAGGAACTAGAAACTGTAAAAAAATGTTAACCCAAAATGTCTGCTTGTTCGTTCATACTTGTCTGCACACAGGGTCTGTAAGCAGAGGAAGGGTGAAGGGAGTAGCTGCCATTTATTTTTCTTACCTGCTCCCACATTATTTTTATGTTACTGTGCTGTTTATAGAAGACATACTTTTGCCAAGAAATTTTTTCGGCATTCCGACGTATATATCGGGCTTTAGCTTTTGCCTTTTTGAAAATTATGAGATTCGCTTGAGTAGGATACCTACGAAATACGCCCCAGGCTTTATTTTGGTGTCTTTTGGCCTCCCTACATACTTGCGTCCACCATACATTATGGTTCTGGTGCACCACTCCTGTGGACTGGGGAATAGCTAGGCGTGCAGCATCGATGATACACTTCGTGAGCATTTCATTCAGTTTGTCTATACTAAGTGTTTCTGAGAAAATGTTTTCTAAACTGGCCTTTTCTATAAACAACGCCCGGTCAGCTAAATGGAGCTTCCATTCGTCGTGGTTTGGCTGGGATGACTGCAGGTGAGGATGATAGGCTGATAAAAACTGGCAGGTGATCACTCCCATACGGGTTGTCGAAAACGTCCCACTTAAAATCGCTAAAAACAGACAGTGGACAAAAAGACAGGTCTAAAGAGCTCATTTTCCCTGACGTTGGCGAACAGTATGTGGCCAGGGAACAGTATGTGGCCTTTTCCTTATTTAAAAGACATACATTATTTGTGAGGATAAAATCTTCGATTATTTGACCTCTAGAATCCCAACGTTCACTTTCCCAAAAAGGGGAGTGAGCATTAAAATCCCCAACTAACAGATATGGCTCCGGAAATTCACTGGTCAGTTCTTGTAGATTATGGACTGTTAATGGTGAATATGGAGGAATGTATACAGAACAGATTGTTAGTGTTTTGTAGCTGACTATGCTGACTGCAACCGTCTCAAGTTTTGTTTGAGTTTGATTTCTTGAGCAGGGACGCCGCTTTGAACGACTATCGCGACGGTTCCCGAGAGTCTATTTGCCTGCTCGCGATTGCGTCTAAAAGTTCTATAATGTTTCAGGATATGCACATGTTGTGGGCCAAGATTGGTTTCCTGAAGGCATAAAGCTACGGGCAACATTGACCCTAGAATATGTGTAATATCACTATAATTCCTCAAAAGTCCACTACAGTTCCACTGAACTAAAAAAGCCATGTTTATGTTTGGGTTTGGGAGTGAAAGGGAGTTTACTTATGTTCTGGGCCCGTTATCAAGGCTTTGTCTCTTTTTCGCTCAAGAAAGCTGTTCCGCCGCTGCAAAGCAGGCGGACTGGAAGTTACATCCATCACCTCTCGAGAGGTGCTGGAGGACCGCGGGGAAGCCGCGGGTTTGTGGGTTTCAGGCCTCGCCCGACGGGGGGAGGTCCTGCGGGATGCCAACCCATGGACCAGCGCTCCCTGCTTTCGAGATGGCAGAGCAGCTTCCGCTGCCCCTGCCTGGGGCGTGGATGGCCCTGCCATAGGCTCTGTAGAAGTGGCCTTGGCAAGTGCCGGAGTGTTGTGTGGTGCTAGGCCCCTGCGCACCACATCAGCGAAGTTTGTTCTTGCAGTGAAGGAGAAAGAGTTTTGTGAGAGTGCAAATCGCCTTCGTGCTTCTTTGAATGATATATTTTCTTTGGTTTTTATAGCTATGATTTTTCTTTTTTCTGGGATGGACATGCCCTGGAATATGCCGGGTGGTCCCCTTGGCAGTTTGCACAATATGGTGTAGCTTCACAACTGTCTGACTGATGTTCCTTTGACGCACATTTCGTGCACATTTTGTGGCCGCGACAGCTCAGTGATCCGTGACCATATCTCTAGCGCTTGATGCACCTCCTGGGATTTGGCATGTAGGGGCGTACATGAAGTTTGATGTACCCCACTTCTATTGTTTCAGGCAGTGTACTGGTAATGAACGTCAGGATAAGGTGTTTGGTAGGGATTTCCTTGCCATCTTTTCGGATCTTAATTCTGTGCACGTTGATTACTTCTTGGTCTTTGAGACCTTCCTGCAGTTCCTCCTCTGTCAAATGAAGAAAGCCACTCTCAGATATGACACCACGGATTGTGTTCAGGGATCTATGGGCTGTAATGGAAACAGGGGTTTCCCCTATAGCCACAATGTTCGGAAGTTTTGAGTGCTGTACGTTTTTCTGGAGCTCGAGTAGCAAATCACCACTGGCCATTTTCGTTATTTTGTAACCTGGGCCCAAGGCATCTGTCAAGGTCTCTGAAATTACGAACGGGGACAAAATTCTAGATGGTTTTTCACCTACTTTGCTGTGTACTACATTATATTTAGGAAATGTTACCTTCTTTTTGTGAAGAAAAATCTGCCTCATTCCACCCTCGTTTATGAGGGCGATCATTTGCTAAGAGAAAGTTAGCCATATAGTATGTGTGTTTTTCGGCTACGGTGCCAACCACCCACCATGGAGCCCAACTTGGGGACGGGACAGGAACTTGCAAGCAAGTTGAGAAAAAAAAAAGGTAGACCCTGGCTGGACGGAACGCTGAGCGGACGTGTTCCGCATGAGCTCCCGCCTTGAGACCGTTTTTCGGTGGAACGCGCTGTGCCTTGGTCTTGCTTTTTGTGGAATCGTCTGCAGGAAGTTGCCCTGTACCTGTGGACACCATATTTTGGCAAGTGTTCCCCCTTTTAGGGGTTTTCTTCACGATTTGTACTCGACCACGGTGCGGCAAAATTAGGCCTAATCTATAGGCCGAGCCGACGCCTACGGCGCCGGGCTCCAGGGCCGTGCCTTGTGGTAGTGGGCCTTTGCGAGGCTAAAGATGATGGAGTACTCCGTTGAGGGAGAATCTATAACGCCCGAAGAATTCGAGGCGGGAGAATGGGCCTGGGTTTTGAAGGCGCAAGATCGCTTCAAGAAGACTGTGTACGGGGACCACACCGAGAGTAGGCCTACCGAGAAACAGGCGGGCAGCGACGGGCGCCAGACGCACGGAGCAGCCCAAGTCAAGCGGGGGAAAGCGCCGGTGTGGAAGAAACGGGGACCGTTTCTTCAGATGCCAGCCAAGGATTTCAAGGTTGTGTGCCGGCCCAAGAATTGGGACTTGAGCATAGTGACGCCGAGGGAGCTCGGATGTGCCCTGAGAGCGGCAGCGAAGCTGACGAACGCGACTGCGGTGGAAGAAGACCTGGTGCGGGTCAATGAGAGAAACAACACGATGACGGTGAGCACGCCGTGTATGAATCGTAGTGGGGCATATGCGAATGTCAAGACGCTCCAGCTGGGCGGTCGTGACCTTGCGGTTTCGGCGTACGTGGCGGCGCCGGAGAATTCTGTGCGCGGAGTAATTTACAATGCGTACAACGGATGCCCACTGGCAGAAATTCGCGCAGGATTCTTGAAGAGGAATGAAGACATGGAAATTTTGGATGCCAGACCTTTGGGCAAGTCAAAGGCGATTCAGATCACGTTCGGTGGGAAGCGCGTTCCCCGGCAAGTCATCTATTGGAACTGTCTGTACGATGTGATCCCATATAGAGAGTTAGTCGAGACCTGCTATAACTGCAGACGAGTCGGACATCGGGCGGACGTTTGCTATCGTCCGAAGACTAATTTGGGTCGCCGCTGCGGGAAAGAACATCCTGCACCACCGGAGGGAGAGTCGCTGACCTGCACGCCGGACTGCATCGTGTGTCATGGGACGCACAGCACGGGAAGTCGGAACTGCAAGTTTCGCCTAGCCCGTCAGCAGCCGACGGGTCTGCAGCAGAGCAACGAGGACAAGAGCCAAACGGGCAAGGAGGAGCGGCGTTCGAGGCCCAGGAAGCGGTCATCTAGCGGTGCGAGAGGCGATAGCAAGAGCAGGGACCGGTCAGCTTCCTTCCCGCCACTGCCCGGACCCGAGCCTGGCAAAGGAGGAGGGCAAGGTTCCGGTCATGGAAGAAGCCCAAGTGCCACGAGGAAAAAGGTGAGCTGGCCCAACGCGGGCTCCCAAAATGAGACTGCTCGAGAGAAGGAGCTACAAAGGCAGCTGCTGCAGCAAGCCGAAACTATCAAAAAGATGGAAGCTAGGATAGCAGAGATGGAACGCGCGCTTATACCCGGCAGAGTAGACAGGGTACAGACGCCGTTGGCCCAAGCCCCACAGCAAGCGGCGCAGGCGAACGCTTCTCGCGTGGACGACAACACAGCTATGGAAGTGGAGAAAGTGGAGAATCGGGGGACGGTCAAAAGGCCACCTCCGGCAGATGAGGGAGCTCGTGCAAAGAGAGTAGCAGAAACTTCGGCGGCGGACACGCCGCAGCCAGTATTTACAGTCACTTGTCTTAAGAGAGACATGCTTACCCTTGCGGAGAGAGCAGGAAAACTGGAAGAAAGACAGGATAGGCTGGATCGCCGGGTCGACAGGATAGAAGCTAGACTAGGCAACATTGAGGAGCGTCTTGACGCCTTCACCAATGACATGCGGGGTTTCCAGACCCAGGTAATGGACATGTTTAAACAGCTAAATGCTATGCTAGAGGTTAGATTGCCTCCCGTAGTCGGCCAAGAGCCGATGTTAGTGAACCTAGGGCTTCACCATGGCCCCTCACCAGCAAATTGAGGTTTGGCAGTGGAACTGCAGGGGCTTCCGTCGCAAACGGGGGAACCTGCAGTTGCACATACAAAATCTGGATAGTAAGCCGGACATTATAGCTTTGCAGGAGGCTAGCGGCTCGGTGAAATTACCGGGATTTAAGACATTTACACCACCAGAGATTGATCGAGGGGGCATATTGGGCGTCTTCACGGCCGTGTTAGTCCATCGCAACACCACAGTGATTCAGCATACCATAGACAGCAGCAGGGAGGACTACGTCCTGCTGGAGATTTTGCCCAAAAGAAAGGACGATAAGAGTCTATTTGTTCTTAATGTATACTCTTCTCCAAAAGATAAGGGGGTGGGCCTGCCAGACCTTCTGATAAAGACGCAACGGCTAGCGGCTAGGTCTCAACTCATCGTGGTGGGAGATTTCAATGCGCCTCATCCGGAGTGGGGCTACATCCGAGCCAGCCCGAAGGGAAATAAGCTTTGGCAGGTTGCCCAGGACCTGCGATGGACGATCTTAAACAACCCGCTAGATCATACCAGGATAGGCAACAGCGTAAGCATAGACACCTCTCCAGACCTCACATTTGTGAATGGTATCAGGGATGCACAGTGGGTAAACACGGGACAGCCACTGGGAAGTGATCACTATATCCTTTCCACGATATTTAGTGCTGCTAAGCACAAAGACACGGTGAAAGGAACTCGAGTGACGGACTGGGACCGATTTCGGCAATACAGGAATGACATAGTGAACGGGGAAATCGAGGACTTAGGAGCCTGGATTGACACGCTCAAGCAGGCCGTGAAGAGTACCACAGAAGAGGTTCCGACGGCGGAGGAGGGCTTTACGGCTGACTCTAGATTGTTACACATGTGGGAAGCACATGCGAGTCTCCTTCGGAGGTGGAGGAAACAAAGGCATAATGGTGTCCTCCGTAGGAAGATGGCCAAGCTAGAACGAGAAATCGAAGCCTACACATTGGAGTTGCAGTGTCAACAATGGGGGCAGATTTGTGACCGGATGAATGGGCAATTCGGATGCAAAAAAACATGGCAGTTGTTGAGGCACCTTTTAGACCCGGCCGCAACCAAATCTGCGCAAAAGGGGCAAATGGCTAGGTTAGTGCATCGGTATCAAGGCACGATTGGGGAATTTATACATGAACTCCGAAGTCGTTACATAAACAGAGAGGCGGGCGGTTGCTTGCCGGATTACTCGGGAGAGGAAAACCTTGAATTGGATGCAGACTTTACGGTGGCGGAAGTGGAGTTTGCAATGGGCCAGCTTCGTAGCACGTCAGCAGCGGGTCCGGACGGGGTTACTAATAAAATGCTGAGGAACCTGGATTTCAAGTCAGTGGGGGCACTCACGAATTTGATGAATAAATATTGGGCGGCCGGGGAGATTCCGCCAGAGTGGAAACATGCTAGGATTACATTTATTCCTAAACCAGGGAAGAAGCTCTGCATTGAGAATCTGCGTCCCATCTCGCTAACGTCGTGCTTGGCCAAATTGATGGAGCATGTGGTCTTGAACAGGCTTCAGGGTTATGTAGAGGACAATGAGTTGATACCTGAAACAATGATTGGCTTCAGGGCTAATTTATCGACGCAGGACGTCATGTTACAGCTCAAAAAAGACGTGGTTGATCCTGGGTACGGCACGGGCACCAAGGCTATCTTGGGGCTCGACCTCACTAAGGCCTTTGACAATGTTACCCATGAGGCAATATTGAGGAACCTATCAGACATAGGACCGGGGGGTAGAACCTTCCGGTACATCAGATCGTTTCTGGAGGGTAGGACTGCGGAGATTGTAGTCGGAGAAATGAAATCGGATCCCTTCCCATTGGGGGGCAGGGGGACACCGCAAGGGTCGGTATTATCGCCCTTCCTATTTAATCTCGCCTTGATCAAGATACCACCCAGGCTGCAAGGGATATCGGGACTTAAACATACATTTTATGCGGATGACATTACTCTATGGGTAACAAGAGGCAGTGACGCACAGTTGGAAGAAACTCTACAACAGGCGGTGGATATTGTGGAGGAGCTAGCAGGGGAAGCAGGACTCTCGTGCTCTCAGCCCAAGTCCGAGCTTTTTGTTCTGAGGGATAAACCAAGAGGGATACATGCGAGGCACTATACGCCGCCACCACCTTTAGAGGTGAAAGTGGGGGGAGTACCGGTCGCTGAGGTCCAAACGATCAGGATCCTGGGTATGTATCTGCAGACTAACAGGAAGAATAGCGAGTCCTTGCAAAGGCTTAAAAATACGGTCAATGCTACCATGCGGCTAATCAGGAGAATCGCCAATCGTAAGAGAGGTGTTAAGGAAAAAGACTTGTGTAAGCTAGTGCAGGCATTTGTGCTCAGTAGAATAGTGTATGCGACGCCTTATTTGAAGTTGGACGCGGCGGAAAAAGGAAAGGTGGAGGCTATGATTAGGCAGGCGTATAAAGCGGCCCTTGGGTTGCCTCAAAATGCGTCTACCGAAAGGCTGCTGGGATTAGGGGTGCACAACACCCTAGAAGAACTACGGGAGGCGCACTTGGTGATGCAGCTCGGTAGGCTTTCAAAAACAAAAGCAGGAAGGGACATATTGGAAAGGATCGGCATTGGAGTTGACGTTCCAGCCGGTGACACGAAAATTCAGATGAGGCGGGAAATGCACAAGGGCTTGTACATAAAACCTTTGCCCAAGAACATGCATCCAATACATCATGAGGACCGCAGGAAGGCAAGAGCCAAAGCTTTACATGCTAAGTACGGGAAGTACAACGGGGCAGTCTATGTAGATGTCGCCGAGTATAAGGACAAGGATGCATTTGCAATTGCGGTGGTGGACGGGCGAGGACGCTTGATCGCCTCTGGATCAGTCAAAACCCGCTCCCCAGAAACTGCAGAGGAAGCGGCGATAGCACTAGCTATGACTAGTAGTAATGCTGACCTGATCTTCAGCGATTCAAAAACAGCCATCCGAAATTTAGCGAGGGGCAGAATATCTGTCACAGCGGCGCGGTTGCTGAATCGGGCCACGGAGCGAGGGATTACGGAGACGGAAATTGTCTGGGTACCTGCACACTCTGGGAACCCTGGGAACGAGACGGCTCACATGAATGCTCGAGGTTTCGTCAGCCGAGTAGGTGAGCTGGACGTCCCGGGAAGGTCCACGAGAGATGGGCTAGTATCCTTTCATGACATTACTAATCATTTCAGACTTGAGCGGAGGATTTACCCACCCCCGGACAAGCAATTGGTGAAGGCGCAAGAATGCGTCTGGCGACGATTGCAGACTAGATGTTTCTTCAACCCATACGTATTGAGCAAAATCTACCCGGACATTCCGCCGGAGTGCAAATGGTGTCACGAATTGGCAACCTATGACCACATATTATGGAGCTGTAGCATAGCACCGCCACCGGCGGACATTATGCGTGATCCTTCCCTCGAGCAGTGGGAGGCCGTGTTAGCCAGCTCAGACCCGGTCGTCCAGACTAGGGCCGTGGAGTGGGCCACCCAGGTCGCCGTCAGCCATGGGTTGATGGCCATCTGACACGGATTCGTCCACACATGCTCTCTGACAAAAATAAAGTTTTTCCATCCATCCATCCATCCATGCAAGCAAGTCCTGCCCACGCCACCTGTACACCCCAACTATAACCCAATATGACGCAACTCGGGGTGGTTGGCCACACAAAAGTTAACCCTCGCCGCCAGGAAAAAAGGAAGAGACTAGAGGTGAGTAGGAGACAGGAGAGTTGTGAGAAAGGGGTAGGAAAGTGAAAGGTAGAGGGGAGGATAGGAAAAGGCGACTGCTGATTTCCCCCGGTCTGGTCAGGCTGGAGGTGCCGTCTACAGGAAGCTGGGGCCAAAGTGGTGTGTTGCCTCCGCCGAGGGGCCTTACAGGTCCAAACGCTCGGCATCGGCTCAAACACCAGGATCCCCTTTTCCCCGGACACGGCGTTGCCACGCACGGCTAGGCGTAGGCGTGGGTGCTCGGGTCCGTGGTGATGCACTGTTCACCATCATCCCTTTGTGGGGATGTCCCTGCGGATGCTCGGGATCCTGTGGTGTCGCCACTCACCAACGCCTGCAAGCTGCAGACGTCCCCCTGTGGGGAGCATAAATATGATGCGAAAAAGAGCACTTTGTGAAAATGGAACCTGAGATAATGCAAGTGTACAACAGCGAGAAGTTTGACAGAAAGCGAAAGCACCTGCAAACAGTGCCACATCCAGAGTTGGAAGAAGCCGTAGAACGATGGACTGGCGACATTTCCACTGCACTGCTGCTCTCAAGCGGTGCCATGGTTTGCACGCAAGAAGGATTTGCATTAAGATGGAGAATACAACCTTCAAAAAACCTGGCGGATAGTTGAGTTGCTTTAAGAGGACATGGACTGTCATTTAAAAGCATGTGCAGCAAGAAAGCTGCCACTGATAACAACGCTACCGAGAACTGAAGGACTAAGGAGCTTTGTGAGCATGTCGCAGAATTTGAGCCTGAAGATATTTACAGAGCAAACAAAACCGCACTTTTCTTCGAAGCATGCCAAACAAAACCATCGCCTCCCACAGAAATTCCTTGTTGGTAAGAAAGGAGTAAGCGAAGATTCTCCTCACAACAAAAACGACTGGAATGCCAAGGCGCTTTAAGAAAAAAATCTTCCTGTTGACATCATGCAAACCACAAAGCACGGATGACTACAGACATATTTAAGGAATGACGACATCATCTCGTGGACTGCATCAACACAGATGCAGGTGCTAATGGAGGAAGGCATACTAATGGGAGATGAGATTGTGAAATGTATGCTCGGTGCCTTGGACGACAAAACATCGGAAGTTGATGCAGCATGTGAGGAGCTACCACCAGTATCATGCCACATCCTGAAAGAGCACACAGAGGCACCAACAATTTTGGAACAATTTTTCCCAAAGTTCCTAGAAATGTGTGTACAATTAAGCACCACTCAGAACTGCAGAACACCACTACTGTGCAGGTTTCGTGTCAAAAGCTGGCCACCATTTCTCAGCTTCCCGCCAAATAAATTTGCTGTCATGCGAAGTTTTTTGCAGTAGTTTTTTCAGTCATTTGATAATTAAAACATTTTTTCAGGTCTGTTGACATCCAAATTAACTAGTTTTTATGGTAATATGTGTGTCATACACACTGCAGGTCATGCTGAAATGAAGACGTGAGGCAAAGGTCTTTTGTTGCAACAGAGTTTGTATCAATGGGCTCATTTTTTTTCCTTAGTCATGCCAAACTGAAACTGGGCACCAAACAGGCAATACAATATAACAAGCAATGATTAGTTAAGCGGCTTATAGTCATGGCGAGAACTCACTCAAACTAGTGCATTAACATACCTGGTACCTCTTCACCATGCACCAAACACGTGGAAGGAAGTTCTCAAACTTTCGGTCATCTGTGCAGTTCCACCTATAAAGTTGTTCCTAGATGAAAGAAAAAGCACATATGAAGTTACAACATATTAAGAAAACAAGGGAAGAGGAGGACAAATAAAGAAAGAACAACCACAGGATAAAATAACACTCGCAAATGCCAAGTCTGACGGTAGCACACTGTAAAGACCAGTTTGCTCTTCATGGACATTTTCCTTTGATAATACAGAAAGTTCCGTGTCTCAGCAGATGTGTTGGTTGTCATTACCAAAGAAATAAGGAGGTCTAGGACAAGACAAATCTAGAACCCAGCAGTACTGCTAGTCCTTTTGCTAAGATCAATTAAGAAAATTTATTTTATTATGTAAAATAATCACCAAGACATAAATTTTTGCTAGAAAATGTAGATGTGGAGATCCATTTTATAAGAGAACAAACGTAAATTTTTATGGGCACAAAAGAATAGTAAAAAGGCTACGCCTGCGGAACAAACGTAGAATTTTATGGGTAAATAAGAATAGCAAAAAGGCTACACAAGCCCTGTTAGGCAACTGCAGAATGCCAAGGTCACACATCTTTTTCTTTTTTCCCTGATCACAAGTAAGTCTTCACTTCACGACGTCCAAATAACTTTCAGGTATGCACAGCAAATAGCTGTCCTCTACTGAATGCTCCATGAAAATTAAAAAATGATGGCTTATTTCTTTAAGGCTGCAATGTCTCGCCACCATATTAGCATTTAAAGAAACTCGCTGACTGATGCAAGTCTTCTTCGTGCGTGCATAAAATCCCACAAAAATGTACCATGGAATGAATGCAACATGAATTTTAAGGCAGTTAACTGAGAAAAAAAGCAATAAAATAAAATATGATGAACACAACCTTCCAACCACTGCAATCAGGATTTTAACCATAGGTGCCATTCCTTGTCAAAAGTTCCCAGGCTACCAGGGTTACTACCAGGCAGTGCACTCTATTCCCAGAGCTCCTCACCTACAAGGGAAAAGTAAACTCTGCTTCTTACTTTTCCAGAGCTCTGGAATGCCAGGTGCTACAAGGACCCTGCTGCACAGCCCAGAAACAAACCCAGTGGCTTTGGAACAAGCTACTGTTGGTGCTTTCCTGTGTTCCTTTCCACTGTCCCCATCTTTTTGAAGCTTCAGTCAGCCATTCATTGCACCATGACAACAAAGCACAACCATTGGTCAGCTTCTTATCATGAGAAGAAAGTGCATTCAGGATAACTTTGTGAGAAAATGAAAGCAAAATGCAAGTTATGGCATTACAAGCCAACCTCTGGGAGCACTGTAAATGCCACATTGGGCATACCCCTGTTGTTTCCAGACACAAGCAATGCTGAGAGAAGAAATTATCAGAGAGGAAAGAAAAGTTGTTTTGGCAAGAGGTGGTTCGCGGCCCCTGTAAGTGACATTATTCTACCAATCGCTGCTATTTCTTTAAACTTAAAATGTTAACCCTGCAACACGGATAACACCATAATGAGCAGCATAAGTCACTATAGATCTGTGTGCCCTTTGCCAGCAAATACTATAGCTAGGGGCTGGACATTTAGGATTTTATTTCTTGCAAATTTGGCTGACGTTTGCGAGTGATTTAATGTGACAATCCTGTGTGGTCAAAAGTCACTTAGAGTCCACCTCAGCATTTTTGTCAACATGACAAGTTTATTTACCAGTAATTAATGTACATGGTAGTACTTTGAGAAAGTGCTAAAATCATTAAACAATTACCGCAAGTTAAATGGAAAAGCTGGCAGACAAAAATACATGTGGAAGTTAAGAGCTAGTTGACATCCAGTCAAACCTCGTTATTACGAATACTGATATTACAAATTATTGGCTGTATTGAACTTTTCCTCGCTATTTTTAACTAACAAATGCATTTCTTGCTTTATATATCGAACACTGTTCGCCATAAAACAGATATGTCAAACTGCCGAGCGGCAAGTTGTGCCCACATGGATGACAGGTGGCAGGCTTTGCCTCACTAGACGGGTGACTGGTGGTGGTGTGGCAAGCGCTCCCGCCACAGTTCACACTTTTATCTCACATTTGCCAGCAGCACCACAAAAGCCAAGAGAACAGCTGGTAGCAAGGCGGTTGCCACCCGTCTGCACTTTTCACACCCACTGATAGCACCCTGGAACAGTGACACGGTGTCAGCTGTAGCTTTCCAGCAGCCATCCTCTGCTCACATCAATTGTCACGGAACAGAGGTGGTCAAAACGGCGATAACTTTTGTCCTGGTGTCTGATTTCTTTCATGCGACACTGCTGTAATGCAAGGAACTCCCTCTAGCTGGCGCTTGACCTGCCGCTGCCGCGTGCTGCGGTGCTGTGTGGGTAAGCCAACCTAACTTGCATCAGCCACTTTTTTTTTTTTTTTTGCGGCCCATGCAATCGCCGCGAACGGCTTTAAAACCGTGCTACTAGAACTAGGGAAAAGGTCTCTCCGAATTGCCAATCTTTTGCTGGCTAAATTTCGCTTCTCCAGCTCAAGTTTTGGCGAAATTTTAATTACAAATTTTGGCTATATCAAACTATTTTACGAGTTTTTACCAATTCGCTATAACGAGGTTTCACTGGACGCTAGGTTGAGCGAGAGGGTGGGGCACCACGTGGTATGCGTGTTGATGGAAGAGATGAAACTGCCCATTCAATCACTGCGGCAGCAGAACATACTTTTTCGTGAAGCCTATGCACAGTTTCGTGCCAGTGCCAACATGCAACTGATAAACCTACATAACCAACTAACTGCTCTAACCAGGTGATGATATTGAACAAACAGCCTGCAGAGGCGTGCACGCTAGCAAAGCAATACCTCAAATCGCATTACTGCACTCCTTATCCAAAAATATAATCGTTGCATCACACGCCTGGCTTCCCTACTTAGTTAATTTTCAACTTTGACTGAATGTAACTCGTACTCAACAGCCAGCTAGCTATGTCTTCAAAGCCAAGAAGACACACCTTTTTCGGTTAAAACCAAATGTCGAGAACTGAATTTAGCATACTTTTATAATTTTTTTTTCCTGATTAAACTGAAAAGTCCAAACTCTAACTATAGTGTATTACAAGAGACACACAGGTATAAAAGGGGATTAGCATATTGCATGGCGTAGTCCACTGTTCACACATGAAAGGATCAGTGCTGCACAGTACATATTGAGCCATGACAATGAATAATGATTGTCCCCTCCTTACTGTCAGTATCAATTCTATCACTGAATCTTAAAGTTGTTCCACCAAACTGTGATTGTTTAGCCATGAAAACAATCCAGTTGTATGAACGATTTAATAAATGTTGATGCCTGTTGGTGTAAGCTGTTGGCTCTCACAGCGGTGGATAAAAGGGATCTGCTATGCTGCCACTTTGATGCACACTTACATGAACTACATGAACTATGCATACATCAAATGCAGTAACAGTAAGGAATGATATAAAAGCTGCACGAATGCATACTACAGGCCTCTGCAAAGATGTCTTAAAATGTGGACAAGAATAAAAAAAAATATTCCTTGCAACTTTATACCCATTTTATAATACTCAAGATACTGAAATGAACGAAAAGCAGAAAGGCAGCATCGAGCTAGGCTAAAACACTGCCGGCTCACCAGCTTCTGAAAGTAAAGTGTGTTGATGCGCACAACTTCCCCCTTGTAGCGCAGCAAGGTGCTGTCTTTGTCTGTGAGCACATCCACAGCTGGTAACCGGGGTGATGAGATGGCGAATTGAACCGGGTAGCAAAACACTTTCTTTGGGTTTGTCACATGCAATGGGCTGGTGATCTCTGCACGGTACACAAATGCAACATTTTAAAATTCCTTCAATCACTTTTTACTGCTGAAATGGTCGCTTGGAAAAAATGAACAGAGAGAATGCAGTAAGTAACCAAAACATTCAAGCTATACACTAAATTACAGCAGCCACTGGTACTATCTGGGCTAGTCTGCTAGCCCAAGCACAGGGTGGCGCAGCCTGGCAGCCCCATTGCACAAGTGTCATGGCGCTCCGCCATGTTCGCAGAGCACAGCACCGCCACCGGAACTCCCATCGAAAGATAAACACGCCATGACGTTATCGGCGTGCTGCCAAGTTCTGTACTATGGACAATGACAATGGCGTGAAGGGACAAGCTAAGAAAAGGTCACCTTTAAGGTGACCTTGTGCATGGAGGCAAGTGGCAATCGGGTGGCCTCACATACCTATTTCTTTATCTAAGGATAAAAATCTGGTGTGTGTTGCAATTGAAGTCACTGCACTTTTTTTTTTTTCCGAGCTTCAAAAATGACCCTGAAACAATCAAGGGCACGTTAGAATTAAGTAACTATGGTATATGGTACTTCTTTTTTCTCTTCTTGCTTTAAAGAGGTATTAGTTCGTACGTGTACTTTTTTCTCCCTTTCTTTTTCATTTATGCAGTACTGTGCATCTTTGTCGTGAAGACATTTTAAAATTTTCCCGTCTGAACCGCTGCCTCGTTTACAATGAAACTGCACACAGTGCTTGGGTATTATGTAAATTTTGCATTGCAGCAATGTCAATAATGGTACTTACCTGGTTCAACCGCACATGACGCAAACCCATAATCGTCTGCGCCGGGATCAACAAACCAAAAGCTGCCAACGCCGAAGGGCGGTGGTGGTGCCATCTGTTTCTGTAGAGGAAAGCATCACGACACGAAAGGCGCCGAGGCGAGCTTTGCAAGGTGCGCGATTCCTTTGATGGTGCCATTGCTGCCCTTCAGCGGCAACCCAGCACTGGCAGCTTTTCAGTTCGTCGATCTCGGTGCAGGCGGTTACAGGTTTGCCTCATGCGCGGCTGAACTAAGTAAGTACCGTTGTCAAACTTGCTATAAGACAAAAGTTATTATAATACACAAGCCCTGTGCACAGTTTCACCGCAAATAAGCTAGTGGTTGAGACGGGAAAATTTTTGAAGTATTCACTATAAAGATGCAGAATACTGTACTATTTTGAGACGAGAGACTACATACACTGTTTTAACTACTTTTGATGCTCCTTATTTTTTTTTTTTCGGTCACGTCTGTTTCTTGAAAGGGTTCATTTTATAATTTTTATGTGGACAGTGCGAGTGTTTGTTTGGTTTACTGTTCTGCAAGTAGTCCTACCTTGGCTGCCAACAGGCAGCCGTAATAAATAAACAAATACAAACAACCAGCAGTAATAAATAAACAAATACAAACAACAAAGCCACATGTGGTAGTCAATGTGCACTGAAATCCGAGCACAAGAGGGGAAGAATATGCACGCGCTGCACAGTAACAACTTTTTACAAGGGTGCTTTCGCATTTTGATCATATAACAACATAGCCATGGCTGGGATTGTTGGTTTAGCAAATTTGTGCACAAACAAAGCATTCATATTTGTGCACGGACACATAAAAAGGACCTGCCATGTGAGGGCAAATGCTTTCCTTACATACACCCATAGTGCATAGGGTAAATAAGTATGGAGGGCTCGCTTCAATGTTAACTCTGTTGAGTTCTCTGACAAGCTGGTAAGTTGAAGGCCCTCTGTCCAATTGCTCATAGACACATGGCAAAAAAAAAAAAAACCCTCCCACATAATGACCGCCACAACAGTTAGCATTTAAAATGCAGAGTGACCACATAAATTAAATGTATGAATGAGTAGATGCTCTTCCAGCCTGTCTGTGTTCTTTCAACTTTCACTGTGGATGACCTTGCATGTGCTCTTCCATTATGTATGTTTCCTTTCACATCTGGACTTTGTCCCAAAATGTGTGCGCCTTCAAGGAGCCCTCCCCAGCACTGGACAATTGATGGGCACATGCAGGGTCTACATAGCTGACAAATTGTGGTTTCTGGCAGTTGCACACTGTGGCTCACTGGCGTATACAGCATCACAACATGTCATCTAGCAAAGCGTGAAAGCAGCGTTCTGCGATGAAATATTTACAAGCAACAGCCTGCACCAATGGAAGACTTGTTTCACATCTTAAATGGCTAAAATTAAATGGGAAATTTACCCATTCAAATACATATGACACTGATGGCAGCTGAGTGCCAGTTTCAATTATCTGCAAATATAAGAGAGTTTCAATCATCACAATTCCACTGTACAGTGTCCTGTCATGTTTGTCTTTTAGGCGATACTGTCGACACTGGATATATCGAACCCGAATGTGTTGCATTATTTCTTATATCGAACAGTCAGAACACTCCCTTTAAAATCACATGCAAAAGTATAGCATTGTTCTTCGCGTTTATCGAACTACCATTCACAAAACATGCAATATATCGAACAGTACTGCGCTCCTGCAAATGGTACTTCTCTTAATAGCGTTCCAGCAATCACTTTTCATGCATGGAAACGGGTTGGCTGCGCACTCCTAAGCACCTGCTGGTTGCACTAGCACTGCACAACCACATGACGAGATGAACATGGGCGCATGAGGACGGCCTTCGATCTCCCGAATTCAGTTCGCAAGCATCACTGCTGTCATGCATAAAAGGTAGCTTTCGATGGACAGCTTGTCATGCGGTGAAGCCAACCTAACTGATGAAAGCCTAAGAGTAGCCCTTGCGTGGTGTGCTTTGCTCACTTCACTGACAAAAGCATTGCGGAAACGAACTGTACGCCGGGCGCGGCTTGCACCACCATGTGCCCTGCGCCGAGGAAGATGAGGCGCGGGGAGCGCGCCGCGCGCAGATGAAGATAAAGATTGGAGCCCGCCGGGCGGTGTTTCTTGGGCTCTCTCCGACCTGGTGTGGTTTTCTTTGGGCGGAAGCGTCGCCCCGTTTCAATATAGAGCAAGCATTGCATGTGGTAAAAATAATTATGAACAGTTTGACACAGACAATAGTTCATAATAATCATGCTCGTTACATCAATGTTTGACTGTACTGAACTTTTTGCAATCCCCTTTGAGTTCGATATATCCAGGATAGACTAATCGTGATAGGGAGGCTAGAATATATTAGAAACACAGGCCAAAACAAAAGCACATATGCACATCTGCACACACACAATCTTTGAAACAGGAGCACAGAAGAAATTCAAGCACTGCCTTTGCCTCACTCTGCCTACACAATTAAGAACAACTGAAAATTGATTTAACTCAAAATTTTGAAATCAAAATTTTTAGATATCACCAAATTTTTAATAAAAATTACACTTATCGATCGGAGCAGTCAGCGTGCCTCCCACTGATTACAGGAATTTTTTTCCTTTGTTTGCAAGGCCCTAGTGTTTTTTAATGACCATTTCCGAATACACAGGAAATGACAAGTATAAGCAAATAAGCAACATCTCATAAACAAGCAACATCTTATTCAGCGCAAGTAAGCAAGCATCATAGCCTCCGAGATTTGAAACTCGCTGTACAGATAACTACAGTAAAAGCTCGTTAATTCGAACTCGAAGGAGACTGGAAAATTGTTCTAATTAAGCGAAGTTCGAAATATCGAATGGGCGCTAGAATTAGTGGTTATAGCACCCCACCGAGCGGGCAGAACCCGAAACAGTCACATCTAGACTAGTTATCGCGAGCTAGGCGCTACTACACGTTTGTGGCGGGCATATTCCGAGAATTAAATTCATCTGGTCCTAGTGACAAATGAAACAAATTGATTGGCCAGTTATGTGTCAGGAACAAGTACTGGAATGAATTCGCGTGAGCAACTAGCTTTAGTGCTGGAATATAGGATGCTATTTATGCTCCAAAACATGTTTATTTGCGGGGAAGGGGTGTCAAAATTAAAAGTAATCGGCGAAGTGCATTTGTGTGTTTATTCTGCCGAGACTCCATCAGCATCATCTGCAGCTTGCCCAAAGCTCTTGTGCAACGTGAGAGTACTCACTGACAGAGAAGTGGCATGCTGCAACATCGATCGACGACACTACTTTATGTGCACTTGGCGGTGGCACAGTCTCGTTGCCGCCGTCAGACTTATCACTGTCAGCTGTTCTCACTGCATGTGAGCCCTGCGATGTCTGCTGAGAGCATGCAGCCTCAATTATATCAGTGTCACTCAATGGCTCCAACATCTCCATGCTGCTGTCCACGTAGCTCGCGCTCGCGGCACCAACAAAAGTCGTCATCGCCCGAACCGCCATGCTACGTTGTTTACACGACGTGATTGCGACCCAGCGACAGCAGCACAACAAAAACCTGGAACGGCTCGCACCTAAGCATCATCGGCGCGGGCGAGTGCTCCGGCAGCGAAAACCTGCTACAGCATGCACCGGAACGCGGGCTCCATAAGCCTCGTGCACCCGGCCCCGGCTTTTTTTTTTTTTTCCATTGTTTTACATGTCTGGTAAATTTGGAGCATCTTTTACTTGCTATGGGTCAACTTCTACCTACGAGGAGTGGTGTCAGCCAGTGGCTCCTAGTTCGAATTAACCGTAGCGGATGCTGACTTGTTCGAATTATCGGGAGTTTCCCCCATTAAATACACAGGGCAGTGCTGGGACCCAGGCATCAGTTCGAATTAACCGAGTTCGAATTAACGAGCTTTTACTGTACTTAGAGTTCCAAATTATTTGTGAATTCAACTGCTAGATATCCAAATTCAAAATCTAAATAGCATTCGCACACCCTCTATCATTACTGCAAAACTGAAGCAGTCCTTGCACACACCTTCAATGCCATGTTGGTTGAGAATGGACCAATGTTTTTCGCGTATTTTCTTCACATTGTCAACAGACATGTGAAAGATTTTGGCACATATTCCTTCCACTGAAGAGCGGGCTGCTTGGATTAGATGAGGCTGGCACTGCTTCTTCAGATGAGCCAGCCGTTCCTGTTAAAAAAAACAACATAAGAAAGCTCGCTGAAGCTTCATTCTGATTGCTAACGCACAGGTCCAAATCCCACAGACAACACTTTGTAATTAGCCTGCAGCATTCCCAGCTTTGCACCTTAACTGCAACTCCTCTTTACCCTAACAAGTAAACTTTTGAACCACTCGCTCAATTTTATTGAAACTCGTGGGGCTGGTTCACATCGCTTCTGGGACAATCTCTGGCAAATTTCATTATTTGAAAATAAGTATGAAGCACGCTGTGCAACACTTGTGACAACGATTACTATACTTACTTAGGAAAACTATCGTTAGGAAAATAAGAATAATTTTTCCAATTTTTTGTTATGTGGCCTTAGGAATGCCCAGAGCACACAGCTGTGAAAATATTTTGCTTAATTTTGCTATATTTTAAAGGAATGCTACCATATAAAGAATGGCACTGGTTTTTCATTTTGCACCATTTTTTAAAACTCATTTTTTAATATGAAAAAAGAAAAAGTAGAGAAACTTCAGACCCCTAAGTGATTTAGTGAGCTTGAGATTGGGAGAAAAAATTCCTGACCCCTCTCCCCCCACTGTTAAACATTTGCATTACATACTCTATCGTGACCGACCTGCGAGTTTTTTTTAGCCCCATGTAAAAAACGTGCACCTGAGCTTCAGGGCTAAGGTGTTCAGCATGTTCGCTTTATCTCACTGTGATTAGCCACTGCCATCGACTATCACAAAATCGTAGGATCGCGCTGTGATATAGCAAACGCGCATCGAAGGAAACGATGCATGCTAAACAACCGGACACATGAGCGTGGCTGACTGTGTACTTCTGTAGGGGACGGATGGATAGATGGGGCGAACAAAGCGGCAGATGGACGTATATGAAATTTCGATCCAAGCAAAAAAAAAAAAACTGTCCAAAATTTTTCCCCACAGCACAATGAAACCTCCCCCCAGATTGATGCCAACTTTTCTGGAAAAAAAAAGTGGATGACACAAAGCTTACTCAGCATTCATGCTGCACATGCCAGTAAGAAAAATTAGACTCCTCAAATAAAAGTGCCTCATTTAATTCTGTGCATCTCATTTGAAATTATGAACATACCTATTGCAAAGGGAGCTAGTTTCTCTAGTCAAATTATTACTTTTAATTCTTGGGAAAAAACTGTAACTACGCTTTTAAATAACAACTGTGGCCCTTAGAAGACAATTAATTCACTGTACTATGTATGCATACATGGTGTTCCGAGCAGCCTTGGCCAAAGAAATGCAACATCCATGCACAGCATGGAATACAACATAATCTCAAATGTGTAGTAAGGAGATTCACTCATGTAAGTAAGAATATAAAATCAAGAAAATAGAATGGTTTTGCTTACAAGATGGTCATCGTAGGTGGCATTCAGAGTTTTTCGTAACCAGTGAAATGCATCTTCAACATTCCATTTTACAATCTTGCGACTCTCTGGACTTGCATTTCTGTCAAAGAAACATACAGAAAATGGCACCTGGATAAAGCAGCGGAAATGTCAACTTAAAAAAAAAAAAAATTCAAAACACCTGAGAGCCATTGTATTCACCATACAATTAAAAAAAAATCTTGCGCATCAGCCCTGTCAAGAAAAAAACCAGATCCCATGGCAGCCTAAGTCAGAGATCAGGTCTAACTGGGAGAGCTGGTCAGGGCAAAAAAAACCTGCCAGAAAAGGTAGTGCTGCGCACTACTGATCCAGTGGCATGCCTGATGGAAGTGTAAAGCTTGGCATTAAATACTGAATGTTGAGACAGTTGACATAAAAACCAGCGCTCAAATAAAAAAACAAAAAAGTGTTAATGTGCTAAAAAAAGATAAAATGGCACTTTTACGAGTAAAGTAATAATAAATAGCAAAAAAAAACTATAAGAGCACCCCCATCACAAAAAAGGAGAACATCTCCACTTTTCTATTTA
Source organism: Amblyomma americanum (assembly GCF_052857255.1). Lineage (NCBI taxonomy): Eukaryota > Metazoa > Arthropoda > Arachnida > Ixodida > Ixodidae > Amblyomma > Amblyomma americanum. The sequence goes on along the minus strand of NC_135497.1, from coordinate 111,921,870 downwards.
AATAGAGTACTTTCCAGAAAAGCAGACCACCCTCTTGCCTCCATGACACAGTGTCGGTGTTAAATTTCATTTTCTGGTACTGTGAACCATCTCTGCAGCTCTGACACTGTCGACACCACAAGTGATGCCATGATTTGCAGCCTTATTCATATCTGTGTAAAACACTTTTGATGCATTTTATAGACTAGAGGCCTACATCACCCACAAGTCTAACAGACATTCAGAACATTGACAGCACTGTTATAAGAATGGTAGAAGTTTTAGAACATTGTGCGGTGTGTGGCAACTTAGCAGTGCTCCATGGCTACCCATCCCACTGCATCAGTGCAACTGTTCCGTGCATGTGTGGTGCGTACAGGAATTTAGAACTGAAAGCACAGCAAGTTCAAGATGCAACCCGTAGCACCATAAGCTGTCACTAAAGTCAGCCCAACAAAACATGACTAAGCACAACATATGCAAACTGTAAACATACTTTGTAAATTCACAAAGATAACACATGCTCAGCATTTCAGGTTGCACATGAAACATATGTGGATACATATACAGTAAAACCGCATTAATTGGAAATCCGGATAATTCGAATGGCCAGCTAGGTACCAGCCAATGGCCATTTAAATCTATGGCGTTGTATGCTTGTTAATTCGGAAGCTATAGGCCTCAGACTGGTTGATTCAAATAGCCTCCTGAAAGGAGACAGAGTCCAGCCCTTTTCAAAACCCGATTTCTATGCTGCAGAGTCACTCACAGCCCACATACCACTGACATCTGTGTACAACAGCAGACGTGATAACGAATGAATAACCCAGTCTCCAAGAACAGTCTGAACACTTAGTTCCAGTTTCACTTTCCTGAGCTTCGTGCCAGCCCGTAGCAACAGAGTCTAGATAAGCCAGCATCAGCCAGCCAATAAACGTTTTGGATGCCGACTGGCATGCTGCTAGTGTTCCCCCTCTCCTTTTTGTGATTTTTTTTTCTCGTCCTAGCCTCGGTGCCGCTCATTATTTCCTTCACTTCTGTCAGCATGGTTCTTCCATTCTTCCAGTTTGTCGAAACTGAGCACTTGTCACATGCTGGTGGCATTTGCCGTTTGCGTAACGAAGCCTCCTTAAACGCAACGGTGTCACTTGTAAGGAGTGTGACATGGTAGCAGTGAAGCTCCACTGCATTGCACCGTAAAGGGTACCAGAGACGTCCTTACGGTTTTGGAGCAGTTCTTCTTTGACGCTCCCTACAGTATGCACGCAATAAAGCACTGATGGAAACATGAAAAATAGTCATTGGCGTGCCATTATCTCAAAATCAGGCACCCATTTCCCAGTCTTCAACGAAACAAATTTACCATGATGCCAGTCCTGGCTATTTTTTGGGGTTGATTCAATAATTCGAACATTTCTTTCCACCCCTTGAAGCTCGAATTAACGAGCTTTTACTGTACCTACATATATTTGCTCACAAAGCTCCATGAAAATATGACAAGGACAATAAAAAACACACCAAATAGTTTCAGATGTGACTTCCAAATAAGGGGCCATGTGGTGAAAGGCAGAAGGAAAGCTTGCAGTGAGTGAAGGAGATTCTCAAGTCCAGGTCACATATGCCTTCCATGATGACTTCACGGCCCACCACTAGGTGCGCATGTCCTCTGCTACAGTGCATTTAAGAAGTTCCAATTTAAAGACTATGCGACCGATAGCCATGCAATTTTGCCATGAACGGTGCATTTAAAATGCCCCAATTTAAAGACTATGCGACAGGTAGCCATGCAATTTTGACATGATCACTTCCTCTATTTAGCCAATGTAAAATTTCTTGAAAGTAGGCCTTTTAAGAAATCAACACCTATGGCCCCCCAGCCTAGCTCTAATGTCTACCAAGCTTTGCAGACAGTGAAAAGAGAATTACTGCAGCAGCAAGGCCGTTTTTTTTTTTTTAAACCTATCTTCAATAAAAATGATCCTTAGTGCAAATGACAGATTCCCCCACCCCCTTCCTTGACTGGACGGACATCATGTGTTGGACATATACAAATGTGGTTAGATGTTCACCAAAACTGGCTAAGTGCAAAGCATGCTGTGTCTCATTTGTAACACAACAGGCAGTACTGTCATACCGTGATTCAATCATCTTTTTGGCTGCTTCAGCATACTTGGAGAGCTGCTTGCGAGCGTCCCCTGCAAACTTTGGCCGTACAAGCTTGATGGGGATGTCGTTCATGATCTCCCGGTACATGCACTGAGACACCTCAGGATGGCACACGCTAGGCAGCAGAGGGTCATGACCCTTGTCCACAACCTTGCGTTCCATCAGCCATCGTATAAATGATTCTTTTGGACATTCAATTCCTGAAATGAGAAGGGTAAGACACGATCAAAACAAAGCAGCACTTATATTGCCTATGCTCGCAAAAATTGCATTTTTTAAGCTTCTGCTGCGCGCTGTCGCTGTATCTCAGTGGTTATGGCGCTTGGCTGCTCACCCAAAAGATGCGGGTTCAATCACGGCCGCGGCGGTCAAATTTCGATGGAGGCGAAATTCTAGAGGTCGAAGTACAGTACGATGTCAGTGCATGTTAAAGAACCACAGGCGGTTGAAATTTCCAGAGGCCCTCACTACGGCGTCCCTCATAGCCTGAGTCACTTTGGGACGTTAAACCCCCATAAACCATAAATTACAAGGTTCTGCTGCGGTAGATCACTCTCAAAAAATGAACTTTAATGATGGCATTGCCTTTTCCCTTGAAGGTCCCCTGCCCACCCTCTGGCTGAAAATGTATTATACCCCAGTGGTTGTGAGGCAGCATGCCTGAAACACGCGGCTGTAAAATGCTTTTGAAGACTCATTATTAGCAAAGTTAGAGGTGTGGCAATCAACCGATTTCGCCACACTCCTCTCCTTTTGTGCCTTCGCCAAGGTTTTTCTCTCCCCCGCCTAGTCGACTAGCCTCCGCAAGAGAAATTTCCCCTCCTCCTCAGATTTTTGTGGGAGGTGCAGAGTACGTCATAGGTCCACCTTGCCCAAGTATTCAGGCGATAGCCTTTAATGGCTCATACTCGCGGTGACCGTCCGTCCGTTACATCCTAGGTCACGTGACCTTGTGATGTCACGTAATATTAAGGTCACGTGACCTTAAGATAACCGAAAGATCTATAATCTGGGTAATAATTGCAAACGGCTTTCGCCTCCCCACAGTTAAGAGATACCCAAGTTGCCCCAACAAATTTTTTTTTTTCTTGCATCTTGCTACCTGATTGTCCATGACTGCATGATGTGGGCCCCCTGGTAATCATATGACGTGTGGGGGGCAACACATTATGGTTCATCACACTTTGCCTAAAACAATTATAACCGCTGCAATGCAGGAAGAACGGCAGTGCACATAAGCAGTGGTCTCGAAATGGAGCTATATACCGTATAAATGTGTGTAAGGACCGCAGTTTTTTTTTTTTTTTTCAGATTCAAAGGCCAATTTTTGGCGTGCAGCCCATGTACGGTATATGCAAAAAAAAATTTTTTTTAAATTAAAAACACACCAATCGGGGACTGAGCGGCATTTATTCTACGTTCAATCGTCACTCGTGGAGTCTTCTGACACCGAGCTGGTTCTGTGCTGTGGTGCATACTCATCCAAGTCGCGCAGCATGTCATTGTCAACACATAGCAGGGCAGCTCTTCTTCCTGTTCGGGAAACTTAAGCGGTTTGGCTCGGAAAGCGTGCTTTTTGCAGCTTGTGTTCCTCAATGCATCCTTTTGGCTGCACCATCGTCAGACGCACTTCTCGTCCAAGTCGAATTTCCTGCCTTGGTTAGGAAAGGAAATTGCTTAGGAAAGGAAATGATGCAGTAACTGTCTCACATATCTCGGTGGACACCCGAACTGCACTGTAAGGGAAGGGATAAAGGAGGGAGTGAAAGAAGAAAGAAAGGGGCGCAGTAGGTAGTGGAGGTCTCCGGAATAATTTCGACTGCCCAGAGATCTTTAGCCTGCACTGACGTCACACAGTACATGGGCGCCTCATGCGCTTCGCCTCCATCGAAATGCGGCCAATGCAAGCCATTTCCGTTTGATCGCGGCATTTTCCATACACAGAAAACACATTTTCTGCTGTGATCAGATTGCAGCTCGCGCAGAGCAGCAAGCGCAGTAGTGTAGTACTTGCAAGTACTAGCAGGTGCGCAAGCAGTAGGTACGCAGTAGGTGTTCCATAAGAAGCCGCTGTGTCGGGGCCAAAATTACGTTCACCCATCACCGATATCTCACACCTCTGCCTCTACTATTTTAACTTTGGACAACGACAGCTGGTGCTGCATTACTACACTCACAGCATGAATGGTACACAGAGATTTGCATAAGGAGCCTACACTAAGGACAAGGATCAAGGTAAGGATACAAAAAAGTAGTATTTGCAAACTATGAGAAAAGGGTGCTCCAAAAGAGGCCTCAGTAAGGGCTCCTTAACCTTTCAACACTATTCACGATATACCATTGGCACACTATGTACTCACTACGTGGAGACCTCAGTAAGGGCTCCTTAACCTTTCAACGCTATTCACGATATACCATTGGCACACTATGTACTCACTACGTGGAGACTACATACAAAATTTGACGTCTACACCTTCTCAGTAGCCAGCATTTACTGATAAAATGTTTTTGCATCACTGAGAGAAAGGTGTGTGAAGGAAAAGGAGCACGAATGTGCAACTTCCAGCCAGTATTCAACTCCTTGTCTCTTCTCTCATTTTCTAACCACTTTTGTGAGAAGAATAGGAAGACATTTGTTGGATAAAATGCTGTCTACTGTCCCTGGGTCTTCAGGTTGGTTAGATGCCTTCAAGGTGGTCTTTCACATAACTCAGACCAGCTGCACAAAATGGACCAAATGCCCATTATTTCAAATTCGAAACATACTGATTTCTCAAGTTTTAGTGGCGATAACAAAATGTTAATACTGGCTTTTCAACACGAGTACATTAGATAGCATGAAGTGGAGGTAATGATTTTTTTTTTCTCCGACTGCTTCATAACTAGTACATTAAAGGGTTAATCAAGCACATTTAAAATGTAATAGGAGGTGGCCTTTTCTGATCTTGGCACCAAACATTACTGAGGCAAGAAGTGTTTCAGAATTCTGGTCTTAGTCATAAGTAAAGCAACTGCTTCTCAAAAACTTGCCTTCTCTTGAATGGCACATTTCATGATAGTTGGTTCGTAGGCGGGTAGTAAGTGTAGAGCGCAAGTTTTCCACATCAGGGTGCGGCGGAGGCATCAAAGTTGGTGACCGCTCCCAGATGACAACATTGGTCGGCACTTCCAAGTCGAATGGCCCACTATGATAATGAAACAAAAAAAGAAGTCCCAGTGAGGCTTTTTAATATGCTGAAGCAAAAGTACTAGCATGCACAACAGTAGAGCATAATGAACAGTAAAGAGTAACAAGATAAAGATGATATTATGACATCTAAGCAAGGCAGCTTTGGGAGGTATGTTATACGACACTAGAAAAGCAGCATCAAAGATACAATGAAGAGGGCCAAGCATATGCCACTATGCACAGCTGCTGCCATTTATGCAACATGCCATAATGCTCCAGTGTGGTGAGGCATTAGCATCCACATCTTTACAAGGGGTACACTCCAGTGTTTATACTGCTCTGTAAATGCAGTTTACCACACTAAGCCAGGCGTTCACAAAATAGGTTCCGCAGAGCCCTTGGGTTCCTTGGAGTGCTTTTTCGGCTCTCCTAGCGACTAAATCCACGTATACTTCAACCTCCCCTCCCCCATTGCCTTTACAGACTTTACTTTTGGACTGACCATGCTACATTTCCATACCCTGTATTTGTACACAGTGCATATTGCCGCCCTACCCCTATCCTTTCTTACTATTGCTTCCCTCTTTCTTTCTTTCCCTCTCTCTGTCCTTTTATTCCTACTAGCCGCAGCTCACAGGCTTCAGGTTTTGTTGGCAGATGCCGCGGCTAGCAACATCTTTTCCTTCCATTGTTATTTTTATTAATAATTAGCCACTAACAACCATGATGCTGTTGCCAACAGCAGACTGTCACGGCCGCTTGATGCAAAGAGAGGTGCAGCCAGCTACGTCGCGTCACCGACAATGGGAGAGCGCATCCCAGCGGAGTTTACAGTTGCGACCGCTGTTTTTGGTGAGGGCACCACTGTTAGGGGACAAGGCACCTGGCTTCCCGGGAGTGGACTCCCAAAGAACGCATTTGCCTCGTGCTCCTAGTGTCTACAGTGCTGGCTCTGGACTTTTTGGTGTGCACATGAATGATCGCGTTTGCCTAGTGTCTGCAGTGCATGCTTTTGGGTTTTTTGTGCACGTGTGTGCACCAGCCAGTGATGTGTACGCGGTACGATGCCGAGCAACTGCTGTGTGCTACTCTGCGTCACAAACTGCAGAAAGGACCCCACTGTGAGGGATCACGAGTTCCCTGCGAACTACAGCGTCGAGAAGCGTGGCTGAAATTTCACAATCCTTGAAAAAAGGTTAGAAAAAAAGTAGGTGCTGATGCTGTGTTTTGCCTGGCCAACTCGCTGGCTTGTGCCAAGCTGTGAATGAAGAAAAGGGTAAAGAGCCTAAGTGCACACCGAAGCACCAGGAGCACTTTGTTCCTTGAAATGAGGGGGTTGCTTATAATATTCTGCTGCACTGCAGTGGGCAGTATGTAGGGCAGACTGGGCGCTGTATAAATGGAAGACTAAAAGAACACTGCTATAAAGTTTCAAAAGTAGTTTCTGGACACCTCTGAAGTCACTGCAGGGATCGTGAATGGGCAAAAAAGAAGGCAAAAACAGTGTGTGCGTTTATATCGTGAAACAGTGATCGCATAAAAACCAGGGAAAACTGCAAGGGAAATAATTGAGGTATACAAGATACAGAAGAACGGAAATGCATGTGTCAGCACCCCTTCATTAACATTGCTGCAAAAAGAGCTGTCACTTCTCGAGGACTCCTAATCTCTGTTGATTTCCCGAGTGATGCTTTTATCACGTTTTTTTTTCCTTTCGTGTGTCGTGAATCTTTCTATACTGGTGTCATCAATGTATTTGTACTTAGTGACACGGCAATAAACCCTTGGTTGAAAGTCAGCATTGTGTTCGCCTGTTTCCTCGTCTCTTGTTCTTGTCTGCGTTCGCTCTGTTCGATACTGAATGTTTTCTAAATTACAATAACTCACAACATATACAGTGAAAACTTGATTAACGAAACCCGATTTAAAGAAGATATCTTGATCCCCTTTCACACGCCCATAGGGTCCAATGCTTTGACTGACTCGAAATAACGAAACCAATTTCGTCATCTGTCCCGATTTAACGAACCTTTTCTGGAAAAAAGAGTGTGAAAAGGTGTTAATTTTCAGTCTATTTTCTAGAGAACGCCCCAAAATTTATTGGCGCAAGCCAACGGCCACATCGCGGAACGCCTTCATCCCGCTTTTACCAATCTGCACGGCACAAAACAACAGACCCGGTTTGGGGGGGGGGGAGTGAGCGATCTTCGCGAGCGCGCGGCCGTGGAAACGAGATAATTTTGAGTTGAGTTGACCAGGTGGCACCAGCGGTAAAAAGTTTCGTGTCGCATGCCATAAATGGCGCTGCTGTGGTTTCTTCTGCGGATATTACCCTTCTTTCTCTTTCCTTTTCTCTTTGCGCATGTTATGTCGTGTTTGCCAAGCTCAGCTTGTTAGGCCTACAGCACCTACAGTCAGTCTAGCCTTGCTACTCGCGGACGCGGACGCGGTGTGTGCGAGCAAGCGCGCCACCAACTCTACTGACTAGCGTGTCGGACATGGAGCCCCACAAGAAAAGAAAATAAAAGGATTACCCCGGACAAGAAAGCAGACATAATTCGTGCTGTAATGAGTGGACAAAAGAAATGTGATGTTGCTGCAGCACATGGCATTTCAGCCAGTACTCTTTCTACCATATTAAAAGGGAAAGATGACATCCTCCACGCTGCTTCGTCGGGGAATCTCTCACACAAAAAAAGCGCTGAAGACTACTCCCCATGGCAAGATGGAAGAAGCCCTCTACGCATGGTTTACGGATTTTCAGGCGAAGAACATCCCCGTGAGTGGAGATCTGCTCCAACAAAAAGCTCGCTCGTTCGCGTGCTTGCTGGGTGAGGACGAGTTCAAGGCAAGTCCCGGCTAACTGTCGCGATTCAAAGAACGGTACGGCATCGTCGGGAAAGTGCTCAGCGGTGAAGCAAGCTCCGTGAACATGAATTTAGTCGGCGACTGGCTGCCGAAAAACGTGCCCGACATTCTTGGCAAATAAACTCCAAGCGACGTCTACAACGCCGATGAGAGCGGCCTCTTCTACAAGATGCTGCTAAAAAAACCGTTCACTCTGAAGGGGCAGGGGTGCCACGGTGGTAAGCACAGCAAGCATGCAGAGGCTGACCCTATTGCTGTGCGTCAACTTTGACGGCACCGACAAACGAGACCCGCTTGTCATCGGAAAGAGCATGAGGCCGCGATGTTTTAAAGCCACAAAAAAGCTTCCTGTGAAGTACCGTAAAGACCGGACTATAGGTCGACCTCCCAACTAACCAATTCTAAAAATGAAAAAAATCTTTCAATGAAAAAAGTACCGAAAGACACCCGTACCTTGAAACAAATGCAACTCGACAGGTTGCACAATGGTGACAGTATTTATTTTCATTTAAATGCTGCTCGTATGTACACCCGGCCAATTTTTTAACAGTATCGCGTGCCCATCGACCCGCGTGTTTGTTTCTGGCACACAGAAGTACGCCGCCATAGAGCAAAGCCCTTTCTCTTCATGAATCGCCGCACCCAGGATGGCGAGCCCTTGTATTGCGCCCTCAGGAGTCTAGAGGCATGCGCGATCTCTAACGCTTTCACACGGATGCATTCGGCAGTCACAGGCAGCGATCTTGCACGCAGTGCAACATTTCCTTTCAATTCTGGATACGGTGCGATCCGTCCACGAAATGATGTTTTCTTCTGGTTGCTGCAGGTTGTAATACGCAGCTTCTGCCTCCACCAATACTGAATGCTCTTTCCGGATACTCCAAATTCGCGCTGTGCCGCCAGGTTGCCGTGAGCTTCCGCGTACTTGAAGGCGACGGTGAATTGCCGTCGGCTTCCGCTCATTTTGAAACAAAATGCGAAAAAGCAGCCTTTAACCAAAATAGCTTTGCAACTACGGAAACGCAAAATGGCGGCACTGCTGCTGATGGCAATGGTGATAGAGGGATGCTGTTGAGTTCAGCCGCCCACTGTTGCAAGACTTCCGTAGTTTTTCCGCCAATGACCGATATATAAGACGGGGGTCGACTTTTCACCATGGTTTTTTGAAAAAAAGTTCGACCTATATTCCGGTTTTTATGGTATGTTGCCAACTCTAAAGCCTGGATGTCACGTGCCATTTTCGCTACATGGCTCCAAGAATTTGACAGCGACATGCGCCATCAGTTGCTGGACAACTGCACGGCCCACTACGTGCCAGAGGTCTAGCTGACCAGCGTGGAGCTTCGCTACTTCCCCACAAATGCAACGTCCGTGGTTCAGCCTCTGGATCAAGGAATCCGTTTCACATCCGTTCTTTCTTGTCGTCTTAATCAGTGCATCACCCCTTGCGTAGTCATAGTTTGTTTTCCTGGGTTCAATTGTCCGCTATCCTTCAGTATTATTATTGTTTCCAACATATACTTATCTTGTCTTGAGCGCCAAGGTTTTTTTTTTTTTTTTTCGCTCCTACGTGCATGTTGTTCACTGTTAGCCGTGTTTGATCACTTCATATGGTAACCTTGTCTGGAGCCGATTGTACATAGTTTGTCCTCAAGTAGGCAAATGAACCACTGTTCTACCAGATTTATCTTTGCATGTGTCCTTGCCGCATTTTGAAATTTCCTTGTGTTGTGTGATGTAGTTCTTGCCTCATTGTAACTGTTGTGTATGCCCACCTGCTAGGGCCCCATAAAGGGGCCTGCAGTATTGAAAATAAATTAATAGTGTCAAGTGCGCATACAGGCATCGAGTCGTCAAGAGAGTTCTTCTGAACCTGGAGCTGAAGTGCGAGACGAAGATTGACGTTTTCATTCCAGTTGAGATGGTGGCGGCGGCTTGGAGAGCAACGAAGGAATCGGTAATTGTCAACTGATTCAGGGCTGCTGGCTTCGATATGCTAGGCTCTGAAACTGCCAAAGCCGCACCGGACTGCGCGAGCGCCGTGCACCAGACATGAAGATGCCTTGGAGTATCTACGCTCAGCGGATGAAGTGCCCATAGAAATAAATTTCAACGACTACATGAGTGCCAACGCAAACGCAGTCATGACGGAAGTTTTGGACGACGCCGGTATCATGCGGCTTGTGGAAGCGTGGCCAAAGATGCTGACAACGACACTGACGATCACGAACACGGTGATCACAAAGATCCCGTGCCGACACTGGGCCAAGTGATGGACGCCGTTGACCTGCTGCGGCAGTTTGCCGGAACACACAAAGCGACCGAAGACTCTCTGGACGCACTTCAGACTTATGAGAAATCCATGCGGCCATTGCTTACGAAGCGCACGCAAGCAAAGACAACGGACTTTTTTGGTGGTAAATAAATCTGTAGTCCCCTGGGGCCCTTCTTGTTGCGGTAATAATTTTTGTTCCTTTTGATGCGTGCCAGCAGTGTCGGTCGTTTCCACGGACCGCAGTTTCATTTTCAGCATATTTACGCTTCGCAAATATGACGCCGTAGTTGCTTTCTGGATACTGCTGCACCATATAATCGATTGTGCCGAATTAAGCGACCGGGAAATGCATAACTCGATTTAACAAAGTTCCCAATAAAACGAAATAATTTGCGGCTCCTCTCAACTTCGTTAAATTGAGTTTTACAGTTAAACCTGGATGTAACAAACCTCTATGTAACGAATTCCTGGATTTAACGAAGTTTTTGAATTCCCCAACACTGCCGCCATTGAAGCCCATGTATTTTCGACCTCGATGTAACGAACGCGTTGCGGCGGTTAACCTTGATGTAACAAACTCTCAAAGCTGATCAGTCATTACTTTTTGCACTTTTAAGAAAAATTCGGCCGAAGAAATGCACTAGATTAGTGAATATTAATACTGTAAGGAGCCAGCAGCTACGCGAATGGCTGGGATCGCCGCGACCGAGCAAAGTTAGTGATGATGATGATGATGCTGATGATGGCGGCAGCTAGCGCCGCTCCGTGCCTAACGTAGCAGCCTTTTCAGGCTTTGCTTGTCTAGCGTGACACCAGGTGGCATTTGTAGCGGCAGTTGATTTCTTTTGCAGCATTTTTTTTGTATGGATTTGAGGACAAGCATTCTTATTTTTTTATTTTCATTTGTTTCAACGGCTTAGACACTTTCTGTGTTAGAATTAACTTTAAAAGCAACGCTGATGGCCGGTTCTTTCATTGCCAGGATGGGGGAAGGGAGAGGGGAGAGGGACGACGAGACAACGACGCTGCCGCGTTGCATTCGCCATTTTGCGCGTGTGTAGTCCTTCGTCTGCACGTGCGCGTGTCAACTGTTCTCTGGTGCTGGTTTGTCAGACTTGTTTTGGAGGTGCTAAGCCTGCCCGTCGGCGTGTAGTCGTACATCTCCGCTTGTAACTGCGTCGTCGGTTGATCGTAATGAGTTCTACTGCCAGAAAACGAAAAGTTCTGTCTTTTGAAGACAAACTCAATTTTAAATGCAGTCTCCGCGGGTGAGAAGAAGGTCATTGCCAACCAATTCAGCATTCCAGCGAGCACCCTATCAACGATTTTGAGTGCGGAACACAGCATCGGAAGCGCAGTGGAGTCCGGAATAAGCTCGAAGAAAAAAAGACTGAAGCTGTCCACATACGCTGATGTGGACAAGGCAGTGTTCACGTGGTTATTATCACGCGAGCCAGAAATGTGCCAATTAGTGGTGCAATTTTACAACAGAAGGCAAATGATTTTGCGTGTATCTTGGGCCATGACGATTTCAAGGCAAGCAACGGGTGGCTGCAGGAGGGAGCCGGCATGGTGTCATCGGAAGAGTAATCAGTGGCGAATCTGTCTCCGCAGACAGCGATGCTGCTGCTTCGTGGGTGGCTGACAAGCTGCCAGGAATTCTGAGTTACTTCGAGGCGGCTGAAATCTACAATGCCGACGAGACACCTCTACACCTCTATTTTATCAAATGCTTCCAAGCCACACACTAGCGTTAAAAGGCGATGACTGCCGCGGCAGAAAGCAGAGCAAGCTCCGCATAACGATTCTGCTGTGCGCCAACCTCTACGGCACAGACAAGAGAGTCCTGTTAGTTGTCGGAAAAAGTGCCTGTCCCAGGTGTTTTAAGGGAACGAAGCATATGCCCGTGAAGTATGTGGCGAATTCCAAAGCATGGATGACTCGGCCAATATTTTCTGAGTGGTTAAAGGAATTTAACCAGGACGTCAAGCGGCAAGGCTATCAAGTTTGCCTACTGCTGGATAATTGCTCGGCGCACGACGTCGAAGGCCTGCAGCTGTTGAACATCGAACTGCATTACTTCCCGGCCAACTGCACGTCCCTAACACAACCCCTGGACAAGGGGGTCATTAACAGTTTTAAATGCTGTTACCGGCACCGACTAATCCTGAAGATACTTCTTGACATCTGTCTGGAACGGGAGATGAAGATTGACATTTATCAAGCAGTCGAGATAATTGCTGCCTCCTGGCAAGAGGTAAAGGCAGAAGTTATCGCGAATTGGTTTTTAAAGGCCGGAACAGCAAAAAACGCACAGGCTGGTGCCGACGACGAGAAGGAGGAAGACCTTTCTACTCTATCCGATGTGGCCGAAGCGTGGGACGAGCCAGGCACTAACGGTCGTGTACCCGACGACGTTGAACTGAGTGACTTTTTGTTTGCCGACAACACTGCCGTGGCTATAGAAGAAATGACGGATGCAGCACCAGCTGAAAGCGTGCAAGATCACGATGGCGGTGATGATGGTGCCTGTGAGGCAGATCCGTGTGACGTGCCTACTGCAAAGGAGGTGATGAAAAATGGATGTTTTGCGCTGTTTCGTCGGCTCGTGCAACGATGAAGGAGCTTTACACGATTTAGCTTCTTTAGAGCGGCGTGTTGTGCTTTCACTCGTGCAGAAAAAGCAAGCGGAAATTACGCGGTTTTTTGCTGTAAAATGAACGTTTGAAGGGTGAGTTAACCTTCACGGATATCTTGAGCCATTTGGTTTTGTTTCTGCATCATTTGTACGAGCCTTCACTCGAAACCTGCATGTAACGAAAAATTGCGAGCTTTTGTCAACTACGTTATATCCAGGTTTAACTGTAACTGTACACAGATACACAGGGTGTTTCACGTAACTTGAACCAAGGATTTACAAAAAGCAGTAAACCGCAGCCCACTGAAACCAACAATACAATGTTTGCCATCATGTGGCGCTCCTCAGAATATTTTTTATATTCCGCTTAATTAAACTAAGATGAATTATGCAAATTTTCAAATATTCATTTCAGTGCCAAGAGCGTTACGTTAAGTTGTAGAGCAGGTTTAGAAACAACAGATCTAGTTTATTGTAGCATCGTATCTCCTACGGGGTCCTTTTTTCCAGCATCTAAAGAAAGCCCACGAAATATAAAAAAATACTAGGCGACTGTGCTCATGCGCTACCATATTGCAGCGCTCTCAATGGCGTTTCAAGCAAACGGAGCGTGCTCACCGACCGTTGCGAAGTAAACAGCCGCTGCTCTTAGCAGCGGCTTGACAGTGCGTCAGCACTTTCCGCAGCGACACGTGCCGCTGCGGCCGTTCACTTTGCCACAGTCAGCCATGTGCTGCAGCCACATCACATTTCTTTTGTCCACTCATTACAGCACGAATTGCCGCTGCTCTTAGCAGCGGCTTGACAGTGCGTCAGCACTTTCCGCAGCGACACGTGCCGCTGCGGCCGTTCACTTTGCCACAGTCAGCCATGTGCTGCAGCCACATCACATTTCTTTCGTCCACTCATTACAGCACGAATTATGTCCACTTTCTCGTCCGGGGTAAGCCTTTTTTTTTTCTTTTCTTGTGGGGCTCCATGTCCGACACGCTAGTCAGTAGAGTTGGCGGCGCACTTGCTCGCACACACTGCGTCCGCGTCCACGAGTAGCAAGGCTAGACTGACTGTAGGTGCTGTAGGCCTAACAAGCTGAGCTTGGCAAACACGACATAACATTCGCAAAGAGAAACGGAAAGAGAAAGATGGGTAATATCCACAGAAGAAACAACAGCAGTGCCACCTATGGCATGTGACACGAAGCTTTTTTACCGCTGGCGCCATCTGGTCAACTAAACTCAAAACTATCTCCTTTTCATGGCCGCACGCACGCAAAGAGCGCTCGCTCCCCTCCAGACCGGGTCTGTCTTTGCGCCGTGCGGATTGGTAAAAGCGGGATGAAGGTGCTCCGCAATGTGGCCGTTGGCTTGCGTCAATAAATTTTGGGGCGTTCTCTAAAATATAGACCGAAAATTAACACTTTTTCACACTCGCTTTTCGAGAAAAGGTTTGTTAAATCGGGACAGATGACGAAATTGATTTCGTTATTTTCGAGTCAGTCAAAGCATTGGACCCTATGGGTATGTGAAGGGGAATCGGATATCTTCGTTAAATCGAGTTTTGATTGTATTTGGAACCCAAGAATCATGTAATATAGGGTTTTACCACATACTGAAGGGCTATATATATATATATATATATATATATATATATATATATATATATATATATATATATATATATATATATATATATATATATATATATATATATATGGTATATTATGAGGCAGCAGCAAAGCACACAAAAGTTACACAGCTGCATTGAGACAGTGTGTGGAAAAAAATGACACAGCTTTTCAAAGCACACACCATGCATAGGCAACAAAACATGTCACCGCCCCAACTGTCCCTAACTACGGTAAAAGCTCGTTAATTCGAACTCTGTTAATTTGAACTCACGGTTAATTCGAACTGACGCCCGGGTCCCGGCACAGCCCTGTGTATTTCAATGGGGGGAAAACTCCCGATAATTTGAACGAGTCAACACCCACTACCGTTAATTCGAACTAGGAGCCACAGGCTGACATTGCTCCTCGTAGATAGAAGTTGACCCATAGCGAGTAAAACACACTCTAAATTTACCAGAGATGTAAAACAATAAAAAGAAAAAAAAAGCCGAGTGCATGAAGCTCACGGAGCCCACGTTCCGGTGCATGCCATAGCAGGTTTTCGCTGCCAGAGCACTCGCCCGCGCCACTGACACTTCGGCGCGAGCCGTTCCAGGTTTTCGTTGTGCCGCTGTCACTGGGTCGCGATCACGTGGTGTAAACAACGTAGCATGGCGGTTCAGGCAATGGCAGCTTTTGTTGGTGCCGCGAGCGCGAGCTACGTGGACAGCAGCATGGAGATGTTGGAGCCCTTGAGTGACACTGATATAATTGAGGCTGCATGCTCCCAGCAGACATCGCAGGGCTCACATGCAGTGAGAACAGCCGACGGTGATGAGTCCGACGGCGGCGACGAGACTATGCCACTGCCAAGTGCACATGAAGTAGCGTCGGCACTCGATGTTGCATCACGCCACTTCTCTGTCAGTGAGTACTGTCACATTGCACAAGAGCTTTGGGCAAGCAGCAGATGATGCTGATGGAGTCTCGGCAGAATAAATGCAAGCTAATGCACTTCGCCGATTACTTTTAATTTTGACAACCGTTTCCCGCAAATAAACATGTTTTGGAGCATAAATAGCATCCTATATTCCAGCACTAAAGCTCGCTGCTCACGCGAATGCATTCCAGTACTTGTTTCTGGCGCATAAGTGGCCGAACAATTTGTTTCATTTGCCATTAGGACCGGATGAATTTAATTCTCAGAATATGCTGGCCACAAACGTTTAGTAGCTCCTAGCTCGCGATAACGAGTCTAGATGTGACTGCTTAGGGTTCTGCCCGCGCAACGGGGAGCTATAACCGCTCATTCTAGCGTCCATTCGACAATTCAAACTTCACTTAATTCGAACAATTTTCCGGTCCCCTTCGAGACTGAATTAAACTATAATACAATAACACGTATTTCAGCCCTTATTATACAGCAGTTTCTTGCGATCCCCTGAAAGTCACGAAATCAGGATTCTACTATAAATGGCGATGAGGTCACGATACAACAAAGCGCCACAAAAATCGCACAAAGGCGCTGATGTCAAAACGGCGAAAGACAAAATCTGACTAATTTTTGCAAATAAACACTATTTATGAACTAAATAGTCCAATCTGTCAATGCCCTCGTCCGATTTCAAGACAACAAAGCTTACACTTCAGGGAAATTTTTCATGGGTCCCATGAATTTCGTTGTAGTGGGGATTGACTGTACAGCCATCAAATGTCGTCACTGTCAATCATCTATGTACAAGACGCACACCGAGACTAGGAGTGATGTGAACAGCATGAATGCGCAGAAAACTTTCAGTCCCTTTCTTTACCCGCTTTGCAAATAGTTGTAAATTGACTTTTTCCAGTGGAAATCGATTCTTCAGAATTTTTGGATGCAAGTTTAAAAAAAGCTGACGTCGTAAATGCCACAACATAGGTGGTTGATTGTACACCAAATCCACCTGCAACATCTGCCCTAAGATGTTACTAGAGGACAGCTTCTAAGCATTGTACATGAACACGTATGTAATTCCATTCAGTGCAATGGTTTAAAATAGCTGCAAATGTAAATGGGTCCCACATCCTACCTCAGGACAAACTTTTTAGCCGCTGCTGGATTAGCATCATCAGACGCCCGTCGCTTGTCAGGCCGAGGCAAAAGCACTGGGCTGGAAGCTGGAGGTGGCGATGGCAGAAGATGTGAAGGCGCAGGTGGGGTACCTGGATCCACAGGCGTTGGAGGTCCTTGGATTCCCAGTGGGTCAGTCAGAGGGTCGTACTGCAGCCAGGTTAAAGCAGAAAAAAGAAACTGTAACAGACAAATAGCATACATACACAAAGGAATCCCGCGATTTCTTTGTAGCCATTTTTCGTTAAGTGGTACGCGACCTAGGTTGCAATTTTCACATGTAAATGAGCTTACCTGCCACAGAGTACACCAAGGACAATACAACTGGCATTCAGCATGCTGCCGATGTGTGTTGTTGAAGCCTTCAACACGCGCAACGAGCGCCCACTGCACGGCCAAAATATACATACACCAACCGAATTTGTTAGCCTTAGCAACGCTAGCCTGTTTCTTGCACCATCCGCATGAGCTTCAGTGCCTAGAAAACGGATTTTGGAAGAATATGTGTAGAAGACTGAGAGAGACCTATCAAAAAAATTTAGCTCCATTTTTCAGGTGTTCATGCCGATACGAGCTGCTGTAAGGGAGGGTGAGCGCCGACGTTTTTGTCACAAGTACCTACTTTGGTTGGCTTCACCACACAGTTCACTAGCACACAGGACACAACAGTTCACTGCATGACAGGATTCCCTTGTGGCAAATGCATACGTCAGGCCGAAGGCTTGCACTTCCATTTTTTGCACCTTGGCCTGGTGAAATCAGTGGGATGTCAATAACGTCAAGCATGTGCAGTGCCCTGCCAAACTGTTTTGACTAAGAGGCCTTGCTGCGGAAACAGAAACTAAGCTGCACATAGAATCAGACCCAGAGCGCACTCACAGTGGACTGAGTTCAGCGAGAAGGTTGGAGGGTGGCAGAGAAACTACAATGACGTTAGCAACTCTGACAAGGCACAGCATGGCATCGTACCGCAGACTGTGTACCCAACTTTCACCGAAGAAGGAAGCACCCACGTCAAACCACACTGATGAATTCTTCAAACACTTCATGCAGGCCACGCTTGAGGCAGCACAAGTTTTCCTCATGTTTTGTATGACGCTTGATAGAGCAGGTACATTTCAGTCTGACAGATTGAATTGGTACAAAGTGTTGGGAACCGTTACAAATTGGCCCATTCAGTGTGAAATAGCCAGTCGGATTCATTGGAAGTTTGTTATATCCCATTGTAGGTAAAATTTACAGCACACCAATGAGGTATCAAATACATAGGTATCTATGGGTGCTTCCAAGCAGAATGGCTATTCCTCCATTATACCGATTATTTTGTTATAAACTGTTTCGTTATAAAGGTTTTTGCGTATACGAACAAACATGGCACCAAAATAAAAGCTTAACTGCATGTGACATCTTGCAGCAGTTAGAACACATCAACACTCAATGAATTAGAAGTATATACTGCCTACAGCAACACCAAATCATCAGTGGTAGTTTTTTCCACTCAGGAGGTCACAGCTCACAGTGTTTTTGTCACTTGTTTTGTACCTTGGATAACCGACTGCACCAGCATTCCTTCGAAGTAAAATTACATTTTATTAGGCACTGCTACAGATAATACATATACACTTGGACCTGCTTTGTAAAAGACATTCAGGACACAACATGGAACAGCACAAAGCTTACTGCTAAATACCGCCTCTGAGATAAATTTAGTGCAAGCAAGCCACCACTGCAGCTAGGAAAAACATTTACACCTGTTTCCCTGAGCGATCCAAAAACCTGTGCATGTGAGTGAGTGCTCACTGAAATGGTTGCTGCCAAAACCTTTCCCCTGAACTAGCGAACCTTGAGTGCTTGAGTGAAATGTCTAAGTATGTTTCATTCCCATATATTCCAAAAGCTAAAATACATAAACCGTTTAAAGTGTTATGGGTAGCAGAAGCTGGACTTCCTTGGATTCCAAGAGAAGGAAAAGTTTGTTTGTTTGTTTTTGTTTTTTTTTTTTGGGGGGGGGGGGGGGGCAGCACAGAGTCAAGTGGGGAGATAGATGAGATAAGAAAATCTGGTGGGGTGGAGTGGCCACTACTGAGGCAGGACAGGGCTATCTGGAGATCAATGGGAGAGACCTTTTGCCCTGCAGTGGGCATAACTTGGTTGACAATGACGATGAGTGGCAGCAAATATGGTATTGCAGGCCCCATTAAGACTTTTTGTTGCACCAAATGAACAAAAAATTACTGCGTCAAGTTCAAGGCTTGCATGACAGCTAATGAATGCCTCAGAAAGTACAAAGGCCTGTATTGTGCCTAGTCAGAATGATATTTTGCTGCTCTGAAGTGCCGAAAGATTGCAGAATGAAGTGTGTGACAACAAGCGCGTCCTTGCCATGAAGCTCAATATTCACCTGGGTGGGTGTACTAAGCCGTGGCATTTCCCAAAGCGACTCATTTGTGAGTTTGTTGAAGAAGTATGGCCGGCCTTCACGCTTGCTCCAGAAACGACGCCAGCCGATTTGCAGCAGTTCAGCTGGCAAGTCATGCACAGGATCTGGGCCAACTGTCTGTGGCGGTGACAGGAATGGTGTTGCCTGCCCCACAGGGACATTTTCCACACCTGCATCCAGAGCACCATGTGTATAAGCTTCCGCCAAACCGCAGTTTAAAACCATGCATGTACTTATTTACAATATCGCAGGTACTACACGTAGTTGCGGTGACCTACTGATACAAGTCAAGTAACACCTTTCTGCTCCATACCCCAACACGTTCCCATTACAAGCTGAATTAATGGGAAACATGCTCTTATTATAGGCTAACATGGAGAATGTACATGCCTGCTTATTCTGCAAATGAGCACACATGTTGTCAGGGGTAGGTTGCAAGAGAATGCACTCCGGTTAGAGTGCACTAGTTTCGCTGGCCGATTGTGTAGCCTCGCCAGCAAGTGACTTCAAAGGCACGAAATGTACTGTATACAAAATGTAGTGTATGAAAAAGCACGCACAAGTTTATTTTGCTAGTCGTAACAGTGTTTTTAAAAATTTCTTTGTTATAGCAACAAGCAAAACAACACAACAAACAAACGAGATCAGATGTAACTCCTTTGCATGCTACCTTCTTACTGTCAAAATTCTGGATAAGCTAAAAACTCGTCTTAAGCTGGTCTTGGCTTTTCTATATTTTTTTTAATTGCTAAAAATCATTCAAGTTCATTTTATTTGTGCTACCATGTCAAACAATCAATTTTCAGAAGTTTTTTTTGCTTTCTCATTTACTTTTGAAATATTCGGCTTGCTGTCCATCACCCTTTTTGTCACGAGTAACACTCTGCTACCCCATTCAGCACTGCGTAGTCTGAAGTGCCACTCAAGGTGCCAAAGCACACTACCTGCAAGTGCAATTAACTAAAAGTGCACTATCCCCTGGTTGACTACATGTACACTCCTACACCAAATCAATTCTTTGTAGTGACATGTTGCTAGGATAATGCCATGTCCATTAGCTATCTACCTTTTGCCTGCAGACATTTTTTCTACATGCAAGTTACCTAAAAAGAAAAGAAAGAAGCAAGCAGAAGTGAAACTGAAGCTGCAGCATTTACTCTATCCCACAAAAGGCACTAGATAACCAAAAGAGCACATATAATACGGCAACAAGACTACTTTACAGCCAGTTATGGAGCTGCCTCATAAACAGGTAAGAAACTGTGAGGTTCATACTGCATGTAAATATGCACTTGCAAGCTCAAAAAGCAAGCTTTTGTTACATGATCGTTTATTTTGTCTCTGAACAGATCAACGCAGAAAGCAGTAACACTGTTTTAGAATGTGTTGCAGTTACACAATACCAGCAGCCATTTGTGCTGGCGATTTTCACGACCTAAATGGGGTGCTTTAACTGATCCAATATGGCAGCATTACGAAGACGGCTTCCGAGATCAGCCGATCAGCCGAAGTGGAACCATGCCTGTTTTATAATCTCGCGATGAACTCGAG
This sequence comes from Amblyomma americanum, assembly GCF_052857255.1. NCBI lineage: Eukaryota > Metazoa > Arthropoda > Arachnida > Ixodida > Ixodidae > Amblyomma > Amblyomma americanum. The sequence continues at coordinate 111,901,068 of NC_135497.1, read as the reverse complement.
CATGTTTATCAATAAAGGCAACTCTGTGTGAGCGGAATAGTCCCTTTCATTGAAGGCGTAAAGGAACAAAGACAAAGAAGAAATGGCCGGTGTTTGAAAATGAAGTTATCACACACTTTGGAGAAAATTTTAAATCAATGACATCGACAACGAAGGCTCTTGTACAACGAGTGAATGACAAAGCCAGGTGATCAGGCAAGCAAGGCCAAGCAATTTTCAATCGGTCATGCTAGAAAGGTTTGCCACTCACTGTCGCTTGAGTATTCCCTGATAAAGGTGTGCCCTTTTGCTTTTTTTCATGCTCATAAACTTGATTAACCACTTGCTATTTTAAGGGAACAAGGTAGGCTATTTAGCCTGAAGTGCGTTGCTGACTCTTGCCCTGCTTCAGTGCAATTTCACGAACAGCACAGATTTCTTTTCAGTTCTAGGCTTCAAGTTTCACAGTTACTGGAATTACTAACACCGGAGAATTTCTGCAGGATGCATTAATTCTGCACTAATCAGCCTATATGTTGACCATCATGCCTGCTGTTGGATTCTCGCAGCGCTGCCTGGCACAGGGTACAGCGTCTATATGGTGGCTGGTGTCTAGCATGACTTCTTATTCTTCAAAACTCTCACCACTGGCAGCACACAGAGACGAGGTGAAGGTGGCTGACTGACCACAGCTATACACTGGTAGGGGGAAAAAAAAATATCTCCGTGGAAAGAAAGAAAATGCAAATAAGTCTTCGACAATTCTGTTTGGGAGCGTGTTGCGAAGGATGTGCTTACTGGTATTTAAACTCCGAAAATGTCCAGGTTGAATGCTGCAATTACTTTTAATAAAGGCTGCATTGCCCAAGCAGACAATTTAATGTCATTCGGTGTTTCACTAAGATAATACACGGGGCAATGGCTGTTTTAGGCTGACAAGTGATGACTAATTTAGGGAAAGAGCTACACAGCTCGCCATAAATGAGGCCCGGAAAGTAAGGTAACAAATAAGCAAGAAAAGCTGATGGCTGTTGAAATCATATATTAATGTGCATTTGTTGAGTGTTAATTTGTAATGAAGCTCTGTTTTTCACTTTAAAGCCAATTATCTTAAAAGCCAATATCACTTTTTGCAACATTTTACCCTTTTTCTCAGGAACCACAAACGCTAGAAACATTATTTCTGCCCGGTACATACAAAACACAGCGGAGAGTCTACAGAACCAGAATTATAGAAATTAATGTAGCGAATTTTGTTTCACATAATCTTTATTGTCCATTTCAGCTCGAAAATTGGTAAGGTCCAGTAGAAGAACAAACAAAAACACCAAGAAGTTATTAAATAATAATTCTGGTTCAGTAAATATAACACAGAAAGCTGGTTACAATGACAGCAATGTGATTGCCGCAGTAATGGTGCTTGGCTGCTGACCCGAAAGAGGTTCAATCCCAGCTGCGGCGGTCGCATTTCGATGGAGGCAAAACGCTACAGGCTTGTATACTATGCGATGTCAGAGCACGTTAAAAAACCACAGGTGGTAGAAATTATCAGGAGCCTCTACTAAGGCGCCCCTCATTGTCCGAGTCACTTTGGGACGTTAAACCCCATAAACCAAACATAATCCTAGCAGATCCTGAGTAAAAGGGTCCTGAAGATGATTTAAAATACATGGGAGGAACCCTGTCCCCTTAAATATGAATATACAGTAAAATCTCATTAATTCAGTCAATGAGATAGCGAAAAATATTCAAACCAACTGAGCACAACAACAAAAAAATGACCCTGGCAAAAAAATGTCGCTGTGAGGACGCGCTTACTTTTATTGAACGAACTTTGTGATTACCATATATTGCCAGGTAAAAGCCGACCTTCCCCAATCGCAGTCCTTGCGGGGCACAACGAAGCTGACTCCAAATTAAGTCTATGCATACCCCCTTTCCCTCCCACTTAGTCCCACTGCCGCACTTTGCTTTGTAGTTTCCCATGGATGGCATCTCAGCGTGTGCGCAGCTCAACGCAATAAATTTATAACGATGTAGCTATAAGGACAGCAGTCTGAAGTGAGAGGAGATCAAATGCAAAAAAAAAATGGCGCTCTGCCCTGCCTTCCACACTCACGTGGGAACCGGCCGACTAGCAGCAAAATGAATGCAAATGGTCTTGTAGTTTCTGATCCCGGCACGGTGTTCACACCAATTAGAAGTTTCTCTTGTGCTACCTACCGTTCATCCCAGGAAGCGACTGCAAGCGTAAATGATTTGGATAAACAGCACGCAATTCGAATTTTGTTTGGCAGAACTCAATTGTATACGAAATAACGACTTTTCTTATGTATGAAGCCTCATGCAACCTGCCAGGAATGGGCATCAACATGGGGCATGTACTACTTGCCGCTCATCCAAAACTGCATAAGTTGGCTGGTCGGCTCCACATATTTCGGATGGCTGGAGCACCGAGAGCACATTACTTTGAAACCACCACGAATAGCTGAGTTACAGTGAAACACGTATTCTCCTCTGCAGGCACGCTTTAGCAGGTGCAACCAGTACCACAGGCTGGTTTTTGTGCTGGGAGTACTGAGGTTAGGGCACTTCATACAACCTTTGTCCGTAAAGTTTCGAGACTGATTTATTTTCTTCTCTAGAAATTATTCCCCAAAACAAATGTTGCTGCGTATGTTAGCGCCATCTTTTCGGGCTAACCTGAGCTATTTATGTTAATTGCTGTGGCAGCCGCTAGATGGCACTACATGTAGAAAATACGTTGTCACTAGTCGTCGGCGCATTCTACTGTGAGTGAATGTGGAGAGATGGACGTCCACCTCGAACAGCGTGTAAGCGTAGAATTCTGTGTGAAGCTTGGAAAGATAGCCACGCAGACGTATGAGCTCCTTCAGGATGCTTAGGGCAACGAGACATTACCGTGAGCGCAAGTTTTAGAGAGGCACAAGAGGTTCATCTCGGGGAGAACGTCGGTGGAAGACGACACAAGGCAGGGGCGCCCTTCAACCTCACGGAATAAAAACAACATGGCTCGGATCAGGGAAATCGTACAGCAAGACCACGCCATTACAGTCCTCACGCTATCAGATGTTCTCGACGTTAGTAAGACAACATGCCACCAAATTTTGCATGAGAACTTGGGGAAACGAAAGCTGAATCCCAGATTTGTGCCGCACTCCCTTACACAGGTCCAGAAGGACACGCGGGCATCAGTGAGCGCTGATTTGCTGTCCGAGGCAGAGAACGATGCTGCATTCGTCGACGGCATCATTGCTGAAGACGAAACATGGTGTGTTTTCAATACGATCCTCAAACAATGAAGCAGAGTGCCGAATGGCGGACCACAAGCTCTCCGGCATCGAGAAAGGTGTGGCTACAGAAGACCAAAACAAAGACGATGCTGATAGTTTTTTTCGATGCCAGAGGTGTCATACACCCCAAGTTCGTCCCGCAAGGGCAGACGGTGAATCAGGAGTTTTATATCCGCGTGCTCCAACACGCATGACGCACTGTGACGCCGTCGCCCTGACTAATGGGCATCTGGACAATGGAGCCTTCTCCACGATAACATAAGGCCGCACACTGCTCTCAGCGTGACAAAATTTCTCGCCAAGTAAATCATTACTGTACTTCCCCATCCGCCATACTCGCCTGACCTCTCACCATGCGATTTTTTTTCTAGTTTCCTCGTGTGAAGATAGCCCTAAAAGGTTGCTGGATGGGGAGCGTGGAGGCCATTCAAGACGCCACGACAAAGGAGCTGACAGCCCTGCCAAAAGAAGCGTTTTCCAACTGTTTCCAAGACCTCAAGAAGCGTTGGAAGCTGTGTATAGACTGCAAGGGAGACTATTTTGAAGGGGTGCTGCACAAATGATTTCAATGTTAAACGCATATTTTTTTAATGAACTCAGTCTCGGAACTTTACGGACAAAGGTTGTATAACAAGCATTAGCATCGCGCTACGGCACTGCAATGTAGTTCCGAGGGGCTGTTGCTTCACTGGTTTGCAGCGAAATCGGGATCGGGCATTCCCGCAAAGCACCCCAAATCTTCTAATTAAACGAGATGGTACAGGCCGCCACTACAAATAATCCGGTCAAACTTAGATTACAAATTGTGGGACCACATAAATTCTTCAAATTATCCGGAAGTTCAATTTAACCGAGTTTCAATTCTATTTATTAAAGCGTTCCTTAACATCTGCTGCACCTGACGCCAAATTATTACCGTATACTTCACTTGTTCGTTCAGTACTAGAATATAGCATAACTTGTTGGTTTCCGTCGACTAACCACTGCACTGATCAATTAGAAAGCATTCAGCGAAAGGCCCTTAGATTCATTTATAGCAAGTACCACCGCAGCGATTCCCCTACAGCACTTTTACGCAAAGCTGGTCTTCCAACAATACAAAATTCTTGCGGCTAAAGTCTTTTTCTACTTTTAAATGACGCATTCAAGATTGATAAAAATAAGTACTTGTCATTTTCTAACTCAGTAAACTCGAGAACAAAGCACACTAAGCACATTAGCGAGTACAGATTTCATAGTGACACATTCAAATCTTCCAAGCCATCCGAGAATGTAATGCGTTGCTGAATGATGTGGTCACCTGTAATTCTTTTGATGTTTTTTTGGAAGGATTGTCAAATCTAGAATGGGAATAAGTGCACTGTTTTGGAATTGTTTTTTTTTATTTTGTTTTCTGTGTGCATGATTTATCGCATTGTATTGCATTGCCTTTTTCTTTTTGCAAGTTATTTTGAAATCAATATTTATAATTTTTATTATTTTTTCATTCCTGCAGTAACCTGACTGTAAACGTTTTTCATGTGTGTATAAAATTTGTCCCTGTCCTGCAAAAGCCTCTACGATGAGGCTAACAGTATGTTGTAAATAAATAAAATAGGCGTTTTACTATAGTCAGTCTATTCTACAGGTGGAAAGCAAGAACAATGAGGTTACCTTTTACCGTGCACTGTCTTCTTGGGGCAATTAACCCCTTGTGATGCTCTCAGTTTGCTCCTAAGCAATGGATGGAAGGCATGTAATGCGTGCAAGGCTGCTAGGATACAATCCTTTCGTCAGATTCTATCCAATTCTTGCAATCCAACCATCAGTCTGGCTGATTCCAGAGACAGCGAGGCGAGTGCATTAGGCTATCAAAGTGCTAAAAGAATCACAATGAAATGGAATTCGAATGAAAACCTTACATGACCTCACCCCCCCCAACTCCATGGATAACAAGGTGCTATACAGTCGAGCATGGACATAATGAATTATTGTTTATACTGAAAAGGCAGAACATCCCCTTGAAAATTCCATGCAAAAGTAAGGCACTACTGTTCACGTATATTGAACTGTGTGCTGCTCCCTTTAAGTGCCCCTTCTAATGGCGCTCTTCGAATCCTTTTCGCAAACAAGGTGGGTATTGCCATACACGCATGTCATAATAAGGACTGCAATGAGAGACACTCATGCACAAAATTCTCTGCACTTGAAACGTGCCCATTAGTCATGTGGTCTCAGTGATGGTTCTTAACTAAAAGTGCCTCATATTCACATTAGTGCACTTCTAGTACAGGCAAATAATCTTATTATAAATATTGACTGAGTGCTGATAAGAACTGTGCTGTCATCATCCTCCAAGCATAGAAACCTCCTGTCCTATGCTCCATCTGTATAGCTGGCTAGAAAACTCATGCAGAGACAGTTGGCAGCTCTTCTATTCGGTTGTTCCAGCTCCTATAGGTGGCATGATGGCAGTACGATATGGCGGACAAGGCGGTGATGGCGCCGCTGCAATATCGTGCGTATACAGAAGAAAAGCGACTTCTTGACATTGTGACATCTTTCGTGCGCGATTTAGTGCCTAGATAAGCAGCAGTAAGTCATCTTCTGTTATTAATGACAGGCTACACTTGAGTTTGGCTGCATTAATGTCTCGAAATAATATTCTACCAATATGTGCCAGAAATGGCTAGTTCGCAAGCGCCGCAAAAACCCAGTCGGTGCAGAAACGTGCACCAAACTCAGCAAATTAAACTGCGGCAAACACTTTGAAGAGTAAATTTTTGACCTTTCACTTTCTTTTTCTTCTGGAATGTTTCTGTGCGGTAATTACAGCCTATGTGTGGGTATGGCTGCCACTTTTTCTCGTGATTTTGTTGCTTTCGGCGCTTACCCAAAAGGGAAATTCTAGTCCAGTTTTTAAGCTAGCGTCTGAAGAAACTATACTTTAATCACCCATACAGTCAGAAGCTATATTTTGTGCCTACACAAGCCACATAAATATGCTATCTGTATTTACTGCGCGCTGATCTTGTGCAGATAGAACTGAGAGAAAAAAAAGCAGTTGATAACAGTGGACACAGTGCGCAGCATCATGTACAACTCCACTTAACAATTACAGCAGTGAACAAAATAAGCATTTTAATGCTTGGATGTATCAAACAAGCCAGAAACATCAAGATCCTTGAGACTACAATTTCATCTCATGATTAGCTGCTTGTCTAGGCAAAAATAAAAGCTTTACAAGCGGTCTACATCTTCTCATGGAGCATGTGGGCGGAGCTTCCCTACAGACTAAGTCGTATCCGACTCTATATAGTTTACCTACGGCGTACGTTGGTCACATATGCGGAAATAGAAGAGGCAATGTATACTGTTGCTTGAAGCGGCAGCCAGAGAGTCACTGGAGCTTAATAATACAGTCGCAATTAGCCCTCAAAATGTGTTTTCGACTAGCAGCAGAAAAGCTCTGTGATCAGGCAGACGAAATTTGATAAGAAACATTTGCGGTTATTCAGCCTCTTGAGCATTACGTCCGAGGAACGATGACGAAATTTTAATTTTCTTGACATTCATATCACCATTTTGCAATCCAGCTGTGGCAAGAAAGCAGTGCTTGATATAGACCTGAATGGAGTGAAGCTTGATTAAAAATGTTCGTTTGCTGCAAACATCCACCGCAAAATATAACCAACATACTTCACATGAGTTCAGTTTTTAAGCACTGCACCGCTTTCATGTAGCTACAATATGCATACGAAGGCCGTATAGACAAAACTCCGAACTGGAAAGCATTGACGACGTGCTGATGTGGCGTCAACACAGTAAGTCGCTGAGGAACACATTAGTGAGAGGGCTGAAGCGTCTTGGCAACCTGCCGAACGCACTTAGTCTCCGCGTTTTGCACTCTTTACATGTTGGCATAAACATGTTTGCTTTTTGGAATGTTCGAACATTGTAGAAAAGCAGAATATTTTCATTTTTGACATGTATCTTCGCGTTCCAAACCACTGTGATCGCATGCGCCACGCGGAGCGATCACCGGCTCGCTGCTTCCGGAAGAGGCCGCGTGGCGCCACCACCGTCGCTGGAACAATCGAATATCATTAGTGGCAACAATCCACATAAGAGAACACCTCAGATATATTTCAGCAGCAAAACTCCGACAATAACATCTGAATGCAACAGCGAACCACTCAGGCAATGCAACAATCTCCGTGCGCTGATCCTTCTTAGGCTATTTCGCGGTGCCACAGCAGCGTGGCGTCGATTTTGAGAAAAACACCGATAGGAGCCAATAGCCTTTATTAAAGGAGTATAGACACCAAATTTTCGCTCATGTGTTTTCTCCTTTCAAATGATGCATCAGACATTAAATACAGGTGTCGCTCTATCACATTTGCCTATGACAGCTAAATAATTTATAATTAAATTTCTTTTTAATGCTGCTTCAGTTTCTGTTTCCATCAGCTGAACGATGGCTGTGATGTGTAAAGAGTGTTTAGGTCCGGTGAGACATGAATGAACCTACAATACCAACCCCTAATTTGTCACTTGTTGTCATTTCAGCTCTTGAAGTAGGCTGTATTAAGCCTTGTAGTGAATTAAAACTACATATCAGCGATTCTATTGCAGTTTTTTTCGTGCCCCATGTGACCTAAACCCTGCTTACACGTCACAGCCACCATTCGATTGACGAAGCCAAAACAGCATTAAGAAGAAATTCAATTATAGACGATTTAGAGGGTGTTGGTGAATACCACGTGGTCACCGATGTGTTCTAGTAAGTTATGCATCATTACAGAGTTTCTACAGAAAACATGAAACTAAATTTAGGTGTCTACAGTCCTTGCTATTCACTGTATGCCTTCCAAGTCATACGTATTTTGTAGGGGTGTGCAAATATTATAAATTTCGAACACGAATCAAATATGTTTGATATTTGTTTCATATTCATATTCGAGAATTTCCTAATAGAAAATTCCTCAACATTCACCAGCAATCATATCCTCACCGACTTTCATAAATTCGACCATGGCAAAACCACAATATCTGGACAAATAATCCACTGATCAAGTTTAGTGCCAGGAAAACAATACAAATGCGCCCTCTTTGCTTTCTTCTCCATTTATTGCGTGGGCCAATCTCATTCGGCTGCTGTGACCCCGTGCAAAATTACACACCCGCTTCGAACAATCGCAGCAAGAAAGCACGCTGCTTTCGTGCGAATAGCACTCTTTAACGGGGTCCAACCTCAGCTAAGAAAATTGTGTGAAGCACGACCCTGAGGGTGACCCGCACGACTGGAGCTAGTTACTGGCCATGTTGGTAGATGGCATTACGGGACCGGTGTCGCCAGCACACGCATTACGTAATGACAGCAGCTCACACGGCAATGTTGCCTCACTCAGCATATGCCACCAGGACTGCGCATGTGCCTCTTTTGCCTCCTTCGCACCGTGCGCTGGCTTCACACAATACAAGGCCCGAAGATGCTGTTGATGACGCATGCACTGCTCTCGTGGCAGCGCAGCTGCAAGGACTCTTGCTCAAATTGTTTCAATACCAGGCTGAACACATGCTTTTGCACGTCTACTTGGTTAAGCTACATAAAACCCTACCCTTTTTTTTTTATCCTTCCATAATGTGTTGCATACTTAAAACCCATACCCATGGCATTCGTACAGTTGCTTCTATAAATCTCGTAGCGTGAGCTCTGTCATCGCGTATAGGTAAACAATGATATGCGGGAAAGCCCACTTGCGGAACTTTGCATCAGGTTCCCGACGGGACGTGTCGAGGTGTCACAGCAGGGCAAGCAATCATGCAAAAATCCTGCCTATTGCATGGTGCATTTTAAGCCGCACGCGTCTTAAACACGTTCAACGGCAGGCTTGACAACGATAGGTGGGCCCCCGTCGCCAGGCCAAAAAATAGCTTGGCCACGTAGTTTCGGTTTCCGAGCTTTGCCGCTAGCCCGCAGCGATGGCAGCTGTTGGCCCACGCATTCGCCGATCATTCGAACCAAACTCCGCACTGCTTTCAGACGCCGATTGGCACATTTCTGGTCATTTCTTTTCCCTTTTTAGAAAGCATTCTTGCCGTTCCGACGCCAGTGTGCGTTCTCCTCGCTTACATGCACGTTGTTCTTCCAGCCTGCCAAAACTGCACGGTCGTCATGAGCTACTCGGTGTTGGTGCCATGGCATAAAGTTAAGTGCCAAAGAGTTCGTCATAAGACTTCACCGCACTTTCGACATTTTTTTTTTTTCGGGGGCAAAGGGCATTTTATAAATCATCCCTAGGATAATCGGAATAATGGCATCAGATATGGAAGAGGTTACACTGGTAATCATGTTATTTTAGTTGCCAGTCAATACATCATTTCATAGATTTCATTTTGCATGACCACATTACAGGCTGCATACTGTTGCGCTGTCTAATCAAGAAGTATATATTTGCATGCAAATCATGTTTTTTCTATGATGCTGAGTAAATATAGTATTTATTTCAGTTGCAAAGACCACACACTATATTGAAAAAAAAAAAGAAAGGCAACATTCATCTTTTTATCTTTTTCAGAAATATTTTCTTCTTATTGAACAGATATTCGATTTGATATTCAAAGCTATTTTTCCTTTGTATTCGTATTTGATTCATATTCGAAATTTCAATATTTGCCCACCCCTAGTATTTTGTATTCTATCTGCACATTTTGTATAAGGGGTCCCCTTTGCATTCACTCTATGGAACCTCTTGTACGTTGTTCAGGCAGTTATGCAGAACATAAACTAACAGCAGGAAGATTACCCCCATCACTAAAAATATGACAAAATGACTAAAAATGAAGTATAATTTTTCCCCAAAATATAAAAATTTCTGTGTGTTGTCCTATCTGATGCATGCGCTAGTTATCATTATAATGAGCCATGCAACAGCAAAACATCAGTGATGCCCAATACGTTCTAATGATTCAGGGTTGAAGTGAGCAAAGGACAACAACGCTAACAATGAGAGCTTCATAGCTTAACATGCTCCTAGGTCAAAACTGTTTTGCTCCCACAATGCTCCTTCGTTAACTGTTACATATCATGAAGTCAGATTATTCAGCAGACTTACCACTTAAACTACTTATCACCTTCACTTGAAGCACCAAATTTTTTAATCGAATAAACTACAACAGCCACTTGAGATACTTGGACAGGCTAGCTGCTCTTGCCAGATATACCACAATTACTGCATTTACGCATAAGCAATGAACGCACCTTCTAGTGCAGCTGTCAAGAAGTAAAATAGATGCAACCTTTTCTTTTGGAGCGCATTCTGCTCCTGGTGATAGTGAATGCTAGCAGGTGGCCTTCTTTGAATGCAGAAACAACCATGCACACAACTACAAAGCACCATCTGTTGAATGTCAAGACTGCTATACATAGTTTTCACCAATGTCACAGTGACTGCCATCTTTGGGACCAGAAAGCACAGGAAAAGCCGGGGCGCTTTGTTAAATTACCTATCACCAACTGAATCCCATGTACAGTGTGGAAGGTAGCTTCAAGTACCCAGATGGCACCCAAGACGTCACATGAAAACTATCTTACAGGACACTATCCTCACCATATGCGACAAAAAGCCGATAAGAATGCTCTGCAAAGAGCAAAGAGATCAAGAAACAACAGAAACCGCAACTGGTTAAAAAGGTTTTTCTGTTTCATCTGCCATATTAATAATTGTGGCAACTTGTAGCAGTTGGGCATTGTGCTGTATGCCGTGAGCTGCACTAGAGTGAACTCCAGTTGTGACTTCTTTGGAAAGCAGTATGGACCCCTATAAGAGTCATATGTGCAGGTTTAAGATAAAAGTTAATGAACATGCTCTCAAGTGCAGAAATCCATGCTGAAGAGTTAGTTTTATAGATGAAGTATTTGTTACGCCAGCCTAATTCCTGTCCTGTTTTTACCACTTCCAACTTTTTCAGAATATCTTACCCCGCGTAATGAACACAACCCTTCAAATTTTCACATAATTTGGGGGAAAAAAGTGCATTTATTATGCGAGTAAATGCAGTATAGCTCAGCTCACACATTACAACACACCTAAAGGAATGGCTGAAGATTTACATAAATTGCAAGCCATGAATGAATGGAGAAAAAAAAATAAACTAACTTAGAGAAAAAGAAAGCTGTAAGTACTATGAACAGTATACTTCTTCAAGGGACGTATAACCTCTACTTGACAGCATTTTATTTTTTTAATAAAGATAAATTTGTCAGAGTTGGTTGGACATTTGAAGGCTTTTCTTTTCTACAAAGAAATTTGCAATGCTGTAATTTCATTTTTTTGTGCCACAGCAGTTCAATTCATGACAAAATCGGTTTACTACGACTGAACTAGCTGCACATAGAGAGACCCCGGCTGACCTCTTTTTTGTTATTTCGATGTTTTTACACCTTGAATTTATATACCGCTCTTAAGAAATAAAAACTGCAAGCTGCAAAGCAGCCTCGTGCTCCAAGAGCTCTTATTTCTTTAGTCAGCTCAGCTAATCAACTTTCCAATAGCAAATTTATAATCACCTGTAAGGTAGAAGAGCATATGGTGCACCCCAATCAGTGCTTGACATTTACACTGTTTCCAGCCTTAAGAATGCCCTGCTCTGGGGGAAATTCACACTTGTAACATCCTTCAAAGGTAACCTATTAATCTAGCCTCGTTTCATACTGGGATTCTAGTCCCTCTTACAGATACTTTAAAGAAATGTCAGGACAGTGAATTTTAATGACCCCAATCATTCTGCATGCCAAGGATCAACTGTGAGAATAACTAGCACTGCAAGTTTGCACATACTAAACAGTCAATTTGTAACATTTACAAAGTGGTCACAACATGATTATGAGTACAATAAAGACAAGCAGAACAGCCAAGAGGAGAGCACAACTAAAGCCATTGCTTTAACACCACTTTGTCTTCAAGCCACTAAGGCTGAATCAGCATACATTGTGGCCGATAAAAAACTACTTACCAAACTTCTGCTCCTCCCAGGAAGCAGCTGGCTTGCTCAGCATCTCATTCACAGCGTGATTTCGGTCCAAAAGTGCCTCCTCCCGTGACAACAGGTTTTGGAAGCGAGCATCAGACATTTCAGGCATTCAAGTCATTCCTCCACCCTGCAGTAGTTTTAGATGGTTTGCAAAATGCACTTAAGACATCTGAATGTGTACAGCCTGATTATACATACCAAGTCCATGCATATGGGACGATACAAAAAATCTGCTACTCTAGTAAAAATCCTTGATGGATTTGCAAGTGGGTGACACCTGTTTTTCATTTCAGAGTCCATTCTGCAGGTCACATTACAATACAGCGCACAATTAGAGTGATGAGATGGGAGATAAACCATCTGCGGCACTGCTATGCATTAAGCTTGCCAAAGAACAAAAAGGTTAGGAAGCATCTAATAACTCGTTACATATTTGAACTTGGAGCAAATAAGCACCTGTAGAGATACCTTTTAATTTTTGTTCTACTTCACAAGATCTTGGTCATGCACCTGCCTTGCGTACACACCACAATAAACACAACAGTTTTGGTAGAGCCCAGCTTTAAAGTTCAGCTATTTTACACATCAACACCACAAGCAAGAAACAGCATGATTCAGGACCCAATCTGTCAGACAGTGAAGTTAACATGCTGTTGCTTGCTTTAAATCTTGAACAATCACCTGTCGCTTCCGTGCCAAAAAACTGCTTAATACTGACGAAAAGCCTGTAGTAGACGTTGTCTATGACAGGCTCTTCGTCTCAAGCACAGTTCCTGGCAATAAAAACGAATGTGCGCGTCTCAAAATTCACGGCAGCTAAACTCAATAGCTAAGCTCGGCACTGGCCCAAAAATGCGGGCAAAAATAACTGAAGCACACGCGTTTAAACATTTAAATCCCGCACGGCACTCTCATCGCAAAGATTACAAAAGCAAAAGGGCAGTCCCACCTCTCCTAGTTACGTCTACATTACACTGAATACGTCGCGATTACAAAATTTCATCGCTCTTCTCACATAAAGCCAACATGCTAACTGCTTGACTGTAAGCAAGACGACTGAAGAACGAAAGATAACACAGAAGGAAAAAGATCAAATTCATCCCGCCAAATCTTTTTTTTTTTTTTCACAACCAGCAATATCAAGAACGGTCACAGGCATTCGTAAACCAAACATCACTAGAACCACTCTGTTTCAACTACAGTCACCGCAAAAACTTACTTGTCTGAACGGCTGTTAGATACAACGTTCGTCAGTCAGCTGAAGCGTCAAACCGGTAAACAGCGCTTTTACCTCATACTTATAACTAGCTCTGCATGCTCCTTTGAAGCTAACACCCACAATATTAACTACCATCGCTCTTACTTGATTGCTTAAAACACTGTGATGAATTACAAAGTACCACAAATGCTTTCTGCAACTACTTTAGCGTTGACACGAACGCGCACGGGAATGTACACAAACCCACGTGTGTTTAGCTCAGTCGTTCAGCAGTTGTATTTACATGGAGACACAGAAGCGCACGGACGCACTATGAACATGCAGTCAAGACATTCGTGCACTTATTGTAACAAGCACAAAACAGCTGCCAACAGTGAAAAATCAGCAAATTCTGATTTCCTCGATAACGACGAACAGCGCCTCCCTACACCAACGCCATTTGCCTCTCTGGACAAAGATGACATCACGTGACCACAAGAAAGCGCTGCTAGCGCTACAGTTACTACAGCGGTACCAAGTGTAACGCAAAAAAAAATCTGCTACAATCTTAAAGACAACCAAAAATATTTCGCTAAAAATTATAACATACAAAAGTTATTATTTTTATTTTTTTTTGTTGATTTAAAGTTTTTGCTGGCTTCACATGTATGTCAAACGCCTGTGCCGCCTGTGTATCAAAATACCCCTTATTCACACGGGGGATGGAATCCCTCCCGAACTGACGGCGGCTGCGTACACGTCACGCCTTCGAGAGTGCTCGCGGCGACGCAGTTTCCGGTTTTGGTCCGGCGGCCGCCGCCGACGGGGGAGGGGACCGTTCTCTCGGCCGCTACGTTCAGTCCCCGCGTCCCCGGGAGATTAGGCGGCACTTGGCAGGGCGCGCGTTGGGGTCGCTGTGAGTGGCGCTCCGCTGTCGACGGAGCTGTATTACTTCTTGCCGTGGATTTTGCGCACGTTGGACGAAGAGGAATGCGTGCACTAATAAAAACATTTTTGAAGTCCAATATTTATGAACTGGTTAGAGCAAGATGCGTTTTGTGGCATACGTCGTCTTTGTGTTTGTCTGCATCTTCTCAGAGTTTCTTCTCTTCTATCTTTCACGCATCTCTTTTTTTTCGTCTAATTTTTCCCCCCTCGACTGTCGGCATTTTCCCTCCTCAGATCAGCACAGCCCCGCTCCTTGAGCATGGTAAACCCAGATGGCGGCTTTTGTTGTAAAAAAAAAAATAATAATAATCCGGTGTCTGATGCGTTCCAGCATCCACAAGAAAACTTCATGCGGCACACGAAGCAGTTTCTGGTATTCGTCCGGGTCATCTTCACGAAGCGTGTTATACAGACTGTGCTGCACACCAAGGGACTTTTCTTGCATCCATGGCTTCACCCAGCACCGCCGCTTTTTCTTGAAAAGATCGTCGTCATCCTCGGTTTCAAGTAGAGCCGCCAACAACACGTACTTGCTCCTTTGTGCGACGTCCATTTCCTGCTCTGGATCCTCTAGCGCCAGAAAGTTCGACGTGTATTCAGCTCCGGTGCTGGGAACAGTCTGTTTGTTTCCCTTTTTCGGTTTCTTTTCCCTCTTATCTCCCTTCAGTCTTCATTATTTTTTTTTAGCCTTCGCTGTCTTCAAAGAACAGCAAAACCGGCCGTCCGGCCCTTTCTTTAACCCCTCCCACGCCGCCCGGCCGCTTCGCGCGTCTAGATCCCCCGCGGCGGCTCCCCGCTGCCCGTGTGAATACTAAATTTGGGAGCGGGGGAGGGGTTTGGCCGGCCGGTGACGTAGCGCGCCTCGTCTCCCCGTCCCTCCGCGCCGAGGTCCCCCGTGTGAATACCGCTTCGCGCTGCGCGGCTTCGAGGGGTCGACAGGACAGTCGCGCTGTTTTTTATGGCGTTATCACATAAGTATCCTATTTTTTAATACATCACCGCTTGGCTGCCAATGCAGATGCAAAAAAATGAATGGATAATTATTTTTAACCTTTCAAAGGGAAATCAGTGGCTGTGTAGCCTGTGTTTCAGTGGCGGCCGCTACCTCGAAAATTTGCCTGGCGCTCCTTTCTGTCACTGGCGGAATTGCTTTTGTTCGCTCACAAGCACCGAAGTGGCTTAATCTTTGCGTTACGTTGTGTGGAACCAATATATCGCTGTCTCAATGCCGCGATTTGTTCTTTTTATTTTGTCTTGAAGAGGAACAATGCCCAAAAATTAACCCCCACTTCGACGTACGCTGGGCAGCCCTTGGGATGGTAAAACCTGTGGGGATTGGGCTTCTTGAGCGATCGGGATGAGCGCCCGCTGTTTCTGTTTGCTCGTTAGAGACTCCCCGTGGGGCGTCCGCGAGCGGAATGCGGGCGGCTGCTGTTTATCCCCTTTTCCAAGGGAAGCTCTGTTGAAGAACCGCTGTAAATCACCCTCCCTTCCGTTCTTCCCGCTTCGACCTCGCGTCCCCATTGGGTCACTCCGAGTGACAGTTGCGGGGCGTTGTTTCGGCGAGAGGCCCGAGCGGGAAATGAACGAGGAGACCGCCACGGACTCGGGCAGCAGAAAGGTGCGTAGATTTCGCCTACCGGGGGCCCCGGCCTTTGCCGGGGGACCAAGAGCGCGGGTGGTGTAACCTTGTGCGCCTAGTATGTAACGCTTGAGTCCAGGCGAGCCTCCGGAGTGCTGTCGCCCGCCTGTGCGGCGCTCACGCGCTCCGGATTCGGGAGGGTCTGATTCGGCTGGTTCTCCGTCATCGCCGGCCATTGCCGGTGACGATCCGTACGTACGCGCGATGGACTATATCGACGTGCGACCTGCGTCGTCAAGATGTGCTCCGCGCATTCCCCATCCTCCGTGTTGTGTCGCGCGCGATTTAACCCTCTGGTTGGCCGTGCGGCATGCTATCGCCCTTATGAGCTGTGCCGTCACGTCCGTATACGTAGTCTTTCCTTTGTGCGCGCGGCTCCGCGGGCCCGCTTTCGGGTGCTGTGGCTGGGCTATGGGTGTATACTGAGGTCTGCACCAGTGCAGTGTTATGTAATGCAGCTTCCTGTGTAATAAACACTTGTGCTCTATAATAACTGCGTCTTCCTTCCTTCGGAGCGCGAGCGCAGGCGCGCGGCGAACGCTGCCAGTGCCCTCGGCTTGGTATGGCCCGAACCCGCTATGGGCGAAGTGCCACTCAACACTTCGGCGACTTCGGCACGGGTTCGTAACCAACACCATAAACCGTAACCTACAACTTTTGGCTGCAAGTTTGTTCTGTTTGACAAAAGGCAACTGCCAATCTTGGTTTTTCAGGGGTTATGTTTCGTTATTTTTTGTTTGGAAGAAGCTAGGTTAGGTGGAATATCTTCCAGACGAAATAGGATAGCGCTTGAACGATGTAAGTGCCTTTTACTGTTTCGCTCGCTCGTTGAGGTTCAGGACACCAGATCCCTTATTTTTTTTCCTATGCAATAAGTCACCACCGTTCTGACTAGTTTTATTCGTGAAAATTTCATAATGCTATTAAAATATGCACTCAAGGCGTTCTTATAACGCTACTAGCAGGTTTTACAGCTATCCCTCCATAGTTGGACATTTCATGGCTGATGGAACGGGCAGATGTAGCCTTCAGCTGCATGGGAGTACGGCGCGCCCACTCTTTAATGAAGGCCGTTCATGCATTCATGCAAATCGCCTTAGTGCGCGATTTTCTACCCATGGTGTCAGTGCATATTCTTTGTTCAAGTTTTTAAAATGGTTGTGCCATTAGTTATAATGGGCAACCCATACTGTTACTGGTTCTTCTAATACTCTCTTCTCAAACCTTTGTTTTTCACTACTAATTAATTAATGCAGGCCTTATAATTTAGTTCCATGTCACTCCTGCCTAATATTAGAAGTGACTGTTTTTCAAATTTAAGTTAAACGCTAACGTAACCACAAGGCAAAAAAATGCAATTTTAGAATTGTAAAATGCTAATTTTGATGCAGTTCACAATGCAACAAACTTCCGTTTTTAATAGAGCATTCATTTTGGGCTTGGACGTACATTCCTAGATGGGACATATTCACCAATAAAATAACGGCGCCGCGGTGGCTGAGTGGTTATGCCGCTCGGCTGCTGGCCCGAAAGACGTGGGTTCGATCCCGGCCGCGGCAGTCGAATTTTGATGGAGGCGAAATTCTAGAGGCCCGTGTGCTGTGCGATGTCAGTGCACGTCAGAGAACCCCAGGTGGTCGAAATTTCCGGAGCCCTCCACTACGGCGTCCCTCATAGCCTGAGTCGCTTTGGGACGTTAAACCCCATAAACCAAACCAAACCACCAATAAAATAACAGCTGTTATATTCACATGATACATATATGCAGAAAACTGCCCCGTTTCCACTTTGTACTGGTGCTCAAGCCATGGAAAGAGTGATTCAAAGGTACCGTGCCGGTCGCCTTAATGGTGTGTCACTGCAGGGACTGCGGCTGCCTAGGTGCCAGTCTTTGAGAGCTGCTGAGTGATCACGAATAGTGGCCACCTTGCCAAAAAAATAACGGAAACCGTTCAAATTACTTCTGCCGCATCAGCGAGCCCTCTCATTCTCACAGAAAGGGAAATGCTATTTCTGTCCGGGTCGGCATACATAGGTCTCTAATCTGTTCATCTTTTCCCATAGTTTTATTTATTGCCTTCTTTTTCCTGCTAAATGAGCATTTGCTGTATTGCATTTTCTTTTCGCGCTTCCTTTTTCTTTCGCCGCCGTGATGACTGATCAATGGTTGTGTAGTGCGCGCTCGGCTGCTGGCCCGAAAGATTCGTGTTGTATCCTGGCCACAGCGGTCGCATTCAGATCGAGGCGAAGTGCTATAAAGGCACGCGTATACTGTGCGATGTCAGCGTGCATTAAAGAACGTACCCCAGGGGTTCGAAATTAACCAGAGTGGCTACGGCGCCCTTCGTAACACGGCCGAGTCACTTGTAACAATTGCGATTCAGGCTACGAGGTTAAACCCCAGGTTTAACCTCATAAAACCGATCCAAACGTTTCACTTTGCCTTTTCCAACATCTCCGTTCGTTCCTTTTACTCTTCGTCCACACCCTTCCATCCTTGCTTTACCGTCGTTTCGTGCTATTGCCGAGTGGTTTCATGAGTCCATTTCGATCATTTAGCTAATCTTCTTTCGCCTCCTCCTCGAGCTTCACTGCTCATCGCTTGTAATTGTTCGTCAAGTTTGCCCACATTCGCTGGCCACCTACTTGCTCTGCAGTGCACTTTCCCTGCCCCAGATGGTTTTTCGCTCTATGTGCCTTTGGTTGGCAATGCATCCTCAGAGTGCCCCACTCAGGCGAAATGTTCACGGTCGGCTGGGTGTGGAGTAGCACCCACGTTTTGTAGACTTTTTGCTTATGTTTACTCTGAGGGACGCGCTTACCCGCTATGATTATCCCATTGAGCTTAAAGCGCCACCCTTTCCCAGCGACAACGCTCAAACTCGCTGAATGCAATGACGCAGCAACGCAGACGGCCAGCTTTTCCCCTCCAGTATTCGACAGCAGCGCCGCTCGCGGCCGACCGCTTTTTTGCTTCTGTGCCTCCCATTGAAACCCGTTTCACCCTTCCCACTATTAACTCTTTCAGAACACTGTAACCATTGACAATTAGAGCCACTTTATAGACAAAAAATCAGTTTACGTCAGCTGGTTTCCGCAAGGGGTTGAAGCTAGTTAGAATTTTTCATGAACGATATGTTAACATGTTTGCCTGCAAACATATTATAAATTACTGTCATCAAGGAGTTTATTTTTCTTTTCTATCCTTTTTTTTCGGCGATATATCTCTTTGCCGTTTGACGACTGCAACAATCTCTGCAGTCTGTACACAAGCCCACACTACTATGCCACGGAGCGGATTAAAATACGGGAGCTACTGCTGCGTTTCATGGTGTGGGAACAACTGGCGAAGACAAAGGAAGCCGGGGACTAAGTTGTTTGTTCCGTATTCCTCATGACAGCAGGTGATTGACGCCTTTTCTGTGTATCCTTTAATGAAAATATGAAACAGTGCTGCCAATCTCTTGTTAGAACCGGCTACTATGCGCATGTTTTTTTTGGTCAGCCAGTGAAGCAAATAATTACAGGTTATACTGCGCCATAATTGTTTCAGATCAAAGGCCTGGATCGAGGATGCCAAGAGGTGCGACCTCTTAGAAAAGTCGCCGACCCAGCTGTACGCCATGTACCGCATCTGCGGGGACCATATTTCACCGCAGATGACTTCATGGACCCCGGGATGAGTTCGCTGAAGACGGCTATTCCTACTGTTCAGCAGGCCTACAAGATAAGATACTCTTGTCAGCTCGCTCGAGGTAATTTTCAGTGTGTGCTTGTTGTGTATTTAAACGCTTGAGAAAATCGCCAGGCCAATGAAGCTTTAAATTGTCTTTTTCTAGCTACGATTTATGATTACCACAGGACCCACTCGGTGTAATCCCAGTGATTGAAACATACATTTCTCAATAAAATATATAGAATTCACCTTTTCTGGCATGTACGTTTCAATAGAAACTTAGACAGCATTCGCTTCAAGAAATCAGTGTCTGGCAGACAGATGGGCAAATTTAAAGCCTGATGTCCCATTGTTGCTCATCGCTGCCAATAGACAGCATTCGCGTACATATATCCATCGTTAAGATCATTATTGCGCTGATCATTCATTACATCTTTCCTTCCCTTTGCTAAATTCGATGATTAGTAAAGATGCGGACTTAATTCTGTACATGTAGGACAATGCTTGTAGAAAGTTGCATTTTTTTATTGTTCCCGAAGGCAAGTGCAGCTGTTTTCGAAGAGACTATTTACGTTGCTGTTGTTTGCCATTTGTCCATACTTGTCTTGTTTTAGAACAAGAGCCTGCAGCACAAATGTGGATTTTTTTTGCGTGGTCTCTACACCTTGACCAAAAAAATCGTAATAATCGCTTTTTACCAAGAGTGCAAGCTTACTGTTGTGTTACTATGTTGTATTGAATATGTTGTGCTTGTATTTCTGAACAGCCTATGAGCCTATCGCTCAAAGCTGCTGATGTGCAGGAATCGAACGTGCTATACGTGCCTTTTTAACCCCTTGCCTATGTCTATATGTGCTAACTCCTGTTGTGTTATTCGCACAAGTAATGTTTTGGATGACAAACCTGCAGAGCGTATGTGCAATCTTATTTTGTTCGTGACATGGTGCCACCGGCTTTACCATAACTTCTTTCTTGTTGCTCTTTGTATTATGATGTATTTTATAAAATGTGGGAGATCCAGTATTTTTTTCTGTACAGTTCAAATTGGAAAGAAGAAAAAATAAACCCTTCGTGTGAAACCACTCCCTTCTCTATCTGCAACTGAAAGAGGCGGCTTATTGACGGGACAAGGTTAAAGAAAGAACAGCTCTCTGATTGCAATATTCCAACCTGCATGAACTCGTACAGTTTGCGTAGGTTCTTCGAGGAGCTTGGTGGTATTTCCAGTAAAAGTCAGAGATCCTCTGCGATCCGAGAGTTTATTACATCTATATGTATGACATGCTTAGAAATGAAATATTAAAGCTCTTGTGCTCTACGTAGATGATGTAGTTGAATATTTTAATAGTGAAAAGTAAATCAGAATCGAAAGCATTGCTCTCGAAATCGAAACTGAAAGAGCTGAAGCACAGCCCAACTTTTCGGAGGATGAAATTAGCGGTCTGACCACCCGCTCAGGGCACTGGCGGCAGTGTAGTAGCTCAGCCGCAAGGCTAGGGTCCTTAGAAATACCTGCAAGTATTTCTAGGGACCCTAGCAGGGCCCTGCGGGAGTGTCCGCTCTTTATGTATGTTTCTCTGTGGCCGTGCCGCTTTCGCTTGTAGCGGAGTGGGTGTAGCTAAGCTGCCAGATGTAGCATGCGGAACCTGGTTTGCTTTGCTACCTTGGTGAGGTCATTACAAAATTGTGGCAAGCCGCCGCGGTGGCTGAGTGGTTATGGCGCTCGGCTGCTGGCGCGAAAGACGCGGGTTCGATCCCGGCCGTGGTGGTCGAATTTCGATGGAGGTGAAATTCTAGCGGCCCGTGTGCTGTGAGATGTCAGTGCACGTTAAAGAACCCCAGGTGGTTGAAATTTCTGGAGCCCTCCACTACGGCGTCTCTCATAACCTGAGTCGCTTTGGGACATTAAACCCCCATAAACTGTGGCTTTTTTCTTTTCCTTGAGCTTTGCGGAAAGGCAGCATAACGCGCCATGAAGCCTATGTGATGTGTTTTCTGTCCGTTCACGCGATGTTATGTCTCGTGCGCGTTTTGTAACGCATATCGCTTCGATTCGTAGGCATTCTGATCTTTGCGGTCAAGAAGTTCGACATTTTCCGATTTTGTCCATGGAACTCTGCCATGACGGCTGCGAATCAAGGAGCACGAATGCACTTGGAGTACTTCATCGTCGCAGCGGGCATACTTATGACTGCCTTTTGTCTTGGCATGCTCGCACAATTCATGATTGTAATGGCCGTTCTGATAATCCTGTCCTTGTTTCTGCGCTGGCTGCAGTCAGAATCTGACTTCAACCAGAGGCCGCACGCCGACAGTGGGTTGTGGCTGACCGTTCTTCTACCCTTCTGCCTGCTCACAGGTGGCAATAGCTATGACATTTATACCTTCGCCAAAGTTGTCTGCAGCCAGACTCTTTGCTCTCTCTCGCCGTTATCTTCAAGGTCACTAGCAGTCTCATCTGCATGGTGTCAGCTGCATGGACCACGGCTTTACTCGCTGCGGCGACAAGCATTCCCCTTCTGTGGAGTGCCTCGGCTTCCGTGGCAGCAGTGGGAATTTTCAACTCTCTTGTGTTGTCGTTACCGTCTTACTCGCCTCAGTCATTCACTCTCGGTGAACTGCTGATAGCTTCCCAAGCAATCACAACATTCGTTGTTATGTCAGGATGCAGCCTGGCATGCCGCATTGTCTATAAAAACAATTGTGTCCTTAAATGTTCATCGGCTGGGTTCCTTCAAGCGGGGCTCTTCAGCCTTGCATTGTTTGAACAGCAGTGACCAAAATGCAAGCACTGCGAAGGCCTGCTGGGTTTTGCATGGGCCTCCTTTTCCCTGCTGCTGTGCTAGTCTATCCCCTGTGCAGCATCATGGTCGGTGCGGAACCTGTAAGTCTGCTTGTGTACCGCTGCTTCAGCATTTCTACTAGACTCTCGCTCATGGTGTCGTGGCTTATCATGTGTGCTTCGGCTGCATTATTTGTGCACTGGTATTCAACAAAGTACAGCAGCAGCTCTACAGTTGTGCGTAAAGTTTTCCATGCAGCAGTCGTGTCAGTGTTTCTGCCAGGAATACTTTTAGACCCGGACCTTATGTACCTTGCATGTGGTGCTATCCTCATAGTGTTTGTTCTGCTCGATCTGTTCCAGACCCTGGAAATTCCACCTGTGGGGACATGCTTGCAAAGTACCTTTGCCATGTTTCTTGATGAGAAGGATGCTGGGGCATTCATTTTAACGCCCGTCTACTTGTTTATTGGGTGTGCTGCATCACTGCTGCTTTTTCCTGTACAGTTTGGGGAGCCAGAGAAGAAACTAATTCTTCTCAGCTGCACAGTAGCTCTTGGCATTGGAGACACTGCAGCTTCTGTTATTGGATCCAAGCCGGGCAAGCATCAGTGGCCTGGAACGTCGAAGACTGTAGAGGGGACACTAGCCGCAGTTGTTGCGCAATTTGCATTCTACTTACCAGTGCTGTTCACTGCTGTGCCCACTGTGTGGCACTTGAACACTGTACTGCTGATTGTGGTGCTCTGTCTCGGCTCATATAGTGAAGCTTTCATAACTTAAGTGGGCAATTTGTGTAGGTGTTGCTTTTTATAGGCAATCTAAATAAAAATTACAATGGACTACAAGGCCCCAAACCTTGATGTTTATTTAAACTTTTCCAGTGACCTCCTGAGATGCTCAAGTTCAGCAAAAACAAACAAAAAAATGCACAGCGCAGGAAAAATTGCATAAAAATGGCAACTCTGTACTATGAGGCCTTAAACATTGAGGTTTATTTACATTTTGCTGGTGGCCTGCTGAGCAACTGAACTTCAAAAAACGAAGCATGTACAGCACAGCAATGTAACACTATGTAGAGTATGGTACACTGTTAAAGGGAACACGCGCAGAGTACACGTTGAGTGGCATACGAACCAAATCACTCACACGTGGATAATCTAGTCCACAGAAAACGTTGCTGATTTCACACGAAACGTGACCACAGAATATAAAAAGCCAATTCAGCAGCGAGAAGAAATAATCGATGCGTTGTGGGTGTGAAAAACGAGATCCATGTAAGGGGAGAGAATGCTGAAAAAAACTCCGGACCATAATCAGCTCAGCATTCTTTCCGGCTTTCCGCAGCAGCGCCTCGCGGAAAGTCAACTTCACGCCACCACATGTTCCCTTTAACAGTGTACCATACTGTACAACTGTCAAACAGATCTGACAGCACACTCTCGTACTGCTCAAGGTCCTTAGTGGCCGAAAGTTCAGAGATGTAACGATCAAGGTCCATGTCAACATCACCAGTGTCCTTCACTGTCCGCTTACATTTTGACTTTATCACAGGTACTTTGTTTCTGTACAGTGGCCGGCTGGCTAGAGCCGAGTGACAGCCACGGTTGCCTATTTACATAGGCTACATTTTTTCTGAGTGCGATTCCGGGTTGTTTCCATGGAGCTAGCCCTGTTGGATGCAGGAGTGCTTGAAGATTGCCCAGTAGAGCATCTCATGCTTCTGAGCTTAGCGGACAAATACGGAGCACTTTTGGTATCAGAAGGACCTGATGAGCCATCGTTGTTCAGCTTTGAACTTTCACAGCTGGACTTGCTGGACAAGGGACTCGGCACGGGGTGCAGAACATTGGGAACCATGTGCTCCGGGTGCTTGCTTAGTAGTTTGCCTTTCCGCTGGCCACCAGAGACTTGCTTTCGTCCTGTTCTTGGCGCTGCTGGCTGTCGGCTTTGCATCGCTGCCTGCTGTCCCTTGCCAGCTGACTGTGACGCCTGAGCTCCTCCTTTTGTTTTACGAGAAGTTCGGCCCACATGTGTGCTCAGGTCTTCAGGACAGAGTTTTTTTATGACGGCCAGCTTCTTATGAGAACCTAGCCGAGATGGGAAATCAGAGAGCCCTTCGTTTTCACTGCCTGCACTGGAGTGTGGCCGCTTCAGTCCTTCTGCCCTTGTGTTTATAGTCTCTATAGCCTGTGAACTCTCACCAGGTACAGCACTCCTTGAAGGCAACGTAACCACAATGTGCTCCACTTTCTTAGCACCAGCTACACTTCTTTCTGCAGTCAAGGCAACAGCGTGCTCATGGACTGCGCTGCTGCTTACCAGCCCTGCTTGGCTAGCTGCACCACTCGAGACACCTGCCAATGGCACTGCAGAAGCAGTTGGAACAACATGATATGAGGAACCTCCCCAAGTAGTCTCACCACTGCTAGAATAATGCATGAAAGGAATCTCTGCTAATTCTGTCCCTCTGCCACTGCCGTCCCCTGAATGAGCTGGCATTATCGCTGTACCTCTCACATCTGCTGTTTTCTTTGCTGCTGTGGTTGAAGGTGAAATGAATATTTGCTGGAAGTTGCCAATAGTTGAGGTGACGGGGCATGGGCTTCCAGTTGGTAACTTGTACATGGCGTCTGCAATGCGCATTATTGCTGACATGGAATCCTCATCGTCGTCTAGCACGCTATCTTCAGAAGTACTTGACAAACTAGGCACCCGATTAGTATTGCACGGACCGCCGGCTTCAACATGACCGTCAACTGTACGGTTGGTGCCTCTCAGCCCTGTCTCCACAGTGCTAGGTATCTCGGCTGATGGAGTATTGCTGTTCACTTCTGAGTTTTCTGGAAAACTGACGTCGGCTCTGATTGGCAAGCTTGCCTCACTGGTGCAGCTTGCTGTTGGAGCTGAGTCATGGTAATCTTTCCTTTCGCTGCTCTCCAACTTGGACATCCTTTGTGCATTGTGCAAGACTGCTGATAAAGAACCCTCAGCAGGGCCTAACAAGTTGACACAAGAGGCACTCGACAAACTAGACTGCTCGTGAGTATGGCATGGAATTGGAGCACCAACTGCATCGTGATGGTCAACTGTATTTTCAGTGCTCCCTTGCTCTTTTTGCAGAGTCCTGGGTATGTCCACTGATGGAGTTTTTCTGTCCGCTTCAGAGTCTTCTTGCAAAGTGACCTTGCCACCGATTGATAAATTATCTTCACTGATGTAGTCTGCTGCTGCAGCAAAGGTGTCACTTGTTTTTTTTTGGCTGTCTTCCAGCCTTTCTGGTGAAGATTTTGCAGACCGTACTAGTGACAGCTTATTTGCAACTGCCGAGTTACCTTGGAAGTCCAGCTCATCAATGTCTGGCTTCACAACACCTTGTATATCATTTGCAGAAGGTCCGGGCAGTTCCAATGACAAGCCACATGCCCCTGCCAAGTTTTCTGGCAGGTCATTTTCCTTCGGCAGCCCTTGCACATCACTGAAGGGCTTTTTGATACTACTGTCATTGGAGTTCGTTGAATACTGTGAGGTCTTTTGCTCTTGTTGTGGTGTCTCAAGATCCATGAGCAAAGTTTCACTTGGTACTGCTGGGCTTTGAAGCAGGCTGGCCCCTGCTCCACCTGGAAAACCACAAAGGTCTCTAGTGGGCTTTTGAATACCTGCAGTATGACTTCCAAGGTTTCTGAGGCCTGCTGTTTTTTCCTGTGGGCACACAGGAGCAACCAGCGATGATGTGTCACTTGCTGTTGTGAACAATTCTGGTTCACCGCCCCCACTTTTGTCGGGCAAACAAGAACTGTGGCTGGTATGCCCTAAAGCAGCAGGACTATGATCTGAAGCAGCGCGGTATCCAGCTCCATCTTGCTGCGGAAGAGTTGGAAGCCTGATTGATGAGAGCTTGTCAGCTACATCTGAGCCCACTTGATCTCTACTGGTCATGCTGGAAAACTCGCTGCAGCTAGTGAAATCCTTTTGAGCGGACCCCAACTTGTAGGTGTTTGGCAGTATGTTAAAACACTAAAAAAAGAAGAAAAAAAACAGACAGCACATCAATGTTTTGCTAACACAACACAACTTCTCAATTAACAAACAGCAATATTCAATCAAAAAAGGACTCGTTACTCAACCAAATTGGCAGAACATATGAGCGTAAAGTTTTTTTTTTAGTGTACCCAAAAGGCAATCAGCTGATGGTTCTACACACATGGAAGCATTAGCACACAAATAAAATACGATATATTACGACTGAGTTAATGTGTCTACATTTGCACCCTTTCAATTCCACTCGCTATAACTTTTTTGCTAGGAGGCACTAATGAAACCCACACAGAAAAAATTACT
Organism: Amblyomma americanum; assembly: GCF_052857255.1. Lineage (NCBI taxonomy): Eukaryota > Metazoa > Arthropoda > Arachnida > Ixodida > Ixodidae > Amblyomma > Amblyomma americanum. Next base: position 111,874,173 of record NC_135497.1, on the reverse strand, counting down.
CAAAATTGACAACCGTAAAAGAAAAGGCAAAAGACAGTTTTGGTGGGATATACTGCTGTCGCTTTACCTTTGGTGTGTCCAATTAATTTCCTATCTTTAAGATCAGCTAATCATTACTACAACTTCGATTTTTGATTACTACAACTAGTTGTAGTTGATTAGTACAACTTTGATTCGAGCTACGAATTTTTGTATTTGAGCTAAAGCAAGTTTTTTTTTATATATTCACTGAGCAGTGAACAATTAATTCTCTGAGATGCTTAAGTAATCACTTTCAATGCCTCTTTAGAGAAATGCACTCTTTAGTGAAACACAATTGTGCCAAGATGCTTTCTCCACAGTGCACACTTACACTTACTGTTACACTTACATGTTGGAAGTACATGTTTAATTTCACTAACAAGGAAATGCAGCAACAAACATTGTGGTTCTTCTGATGTTGGCCAAGTTAACCATAGTGCAAAAGTGCACACAGTCACCTCGTTGGCATCACTGGTTGCAGCTTACACAGGACTGTACGTATTGTATGTGATAATTATGGTTTTTTTTATGGCACAAGGGCATCTGTGGCCAGAGCGCCATAGCACAAGGTATTTTTCTTCTACTCAAGGTAGGGTCAAAGACCCATTTCCCAAGCAATTCACTCTAAATAAGCCGAGCGCCAGACCAGGGGAAAGCTTGTACCCATTGTATCACCGGAGGGTACAGGCCGATTTACACGACGGACCGTTCGCCCGCGGCCCGTGCATCACCAAATTGAGAGGCATGCTGTCGGCCCACGGACTGGAATGCCAAGGAAGTTGAAGTGCCTCTCCCCTCGCGGGAATTAGCGGTGGGCCGCGAAGACACGCGCGCTAGCTCTGGCAACCACCGCTCTTGCCAACATTTCGGCTGCCGCATTTCGCTGAGTGGCGTTGAGCTGGCGCGCTGCCTTGACAAGCTGCACTGCGTTCGTTACCATGACTGGTCTAGCAAGACGGCCCAGCCCAGGCCATTGAAGAATTGGACAAAGGGCTGCACCTCCACCATTCAGTCGCAGTCATGGGTCAGGGGAGGGGACCAGTTTGACCAGCGTTGCCAAACGCCTTAAAATAATCTGGCAACAGTGGTACACCCAGCGTGTCATTTGCTCTTTTGGTCCGTCGCATCTGCTTGACGTCATCGGATCGCAGGCCAGTTTTTAGTGGCGCATAAATACATGATGCGCGGGCCGTGGGCGAACGGACCGTCGTGTGAATTGGCCTTACCCGGCGACACTAGGGATCGAACCCTGCACCTTTTGCATGCGAGGTGGATGCTCGGACCACTAGGCCACTGCTGCGCTATGTATTGTAACCATACATTGTAACCATTAAAATGAGTACTCGGCAGAAACTGAGATACTACTTCCAGAACCAGTTATTGCACAAGTTTTGTTGCAACTCAGCAAAAGCATTTTGTTTTTCAACGGCAATTTTCGGTACAAGAAATTCTAGTATTCCCTTGAAGAATCAGGCTGCTCCTCTGAGGACAACTTCACTAAATTATTTCGCTCAGTAAAAATCGATTCTCTTTCTGGCTGTGTTGACGCTGATCCGACAGCAAAAGAAGTATTTATAAACAAGAAAATATTTTTAAATGTTCCCGCCAGTGCATTCAAATTCATGGCAGCCTTACCGAAAACGATGGATCAGCCACTGTATTAAAGTGAAGGCCACGTAGTGTAGCATCTGGGACGAACTTCACCCAAAAATGTTGATACACGTTTCATTTGAGACATTCACGAGAGGTGCCAACACCTGTATTTCGTTTTTTTTTTCTTTTCTAGCTTACAAAAAAAACACTTGGTGAGAGCGATCTTTTTTTAACTAGACTGTGGTACCCTATCGATACTAACCAACAGCGTTTAATCTTATATGTCACCCTACTATGCATACTAAGACACACACTTTCACATTCCTTAATACATACAATGACGACACAATGATGCACACATCACTGTTACAATTTACAGTGCATCTCGGTTAAAAGAGGCCTGAAGCACTTTCTGAAAATGGTAAGTGAATACTATTAATCATGATGTTGTACGTCTATGAACACCTGAGCCAAGTGCAGCTGCTCTGTGTTACAGCAAAAGACTTGCAATTTTGCTCAGAAGTTTGTCTACCATCACACAAGCCTTTCAACCCCCCCTTCCTTTTTTTTTTCTCACCTCAATGGCATCATTTATCACTCAGCAACATCTCAGCTAAGCCCATTCCTCATATAAGGTAATCCAGGGTTTGACGGAACGATGTATGGTCAGGTAGTAGCATGGTTGAACAACTCAAAAGAAAACATTTGACAGATGTCTGTCTGGTTGGGAAATTTAATTTAGTAGTGAAAAGATGACTGACGCCGACCAGGTTAATTTTTTTGAAAAACACAACGTTTCAGGACCGACTCGGTCCCTTTTTCATGGTGTGACTACGGGCAAGGCCGTGGCACATCCAACAGACACGGAAGAATGTTAATTGCTTCCTGGGGACACTTCCCTTTTACATCCATGGTTTGTGGTCACTGACCCGGAAGTCTTCAACATGAGGGCTTAAAAAGCCAAGCTGCGCCTCGCCCGTAGTCACACCATGAAGAAGGGACCGAGCCGGTCCTGAAACGTTGTTTTTCAAAAAATTAACCAGGTTGGCGTCGGTCATCTTTCTACCACTAAAATGGTTGAACGAGTCTTGGGTCGCTGCCCAATTGTCAAAAAAGAGTTCCTTGTTCACAATGAAAAACCAGCTGAGCAAGAAGCAGCTTCAGTAGTTTTGACAAGTCGACATCCTAATTTTGCATAAGCCGGGTGAAGATTCCCCTTAGTTCTGTTGACAGCATTCAGTATTAACTGTATAATCAGTGATTCCAGGAGCAGCCATGCTGAAAGGCTTCTTTTGGTAGCGACAATTTCTATGTCATCCCAAGTGATGTCATGCCCTTTTTTTGCGCATGTTCTGCCACAGCGTTTGATGAGGTCCAGTTCCACGTAATGCTCTAGCCAGAGACATATGAGCTGTAATAATTAATTTGTGGCAAAGCAGAGAAAACGGGTCACGCTCGCCTTGTGGGTCATGACACATGTCCAAGTCAGACATAAATCAAACCACATGCAAACAAAAAATATTAATTTACAAAGCACAGTCACTGAACAGGACATCATAAGCAGCTTGCAGCACCAGCGAATTAATCTCAGTGCAACTCGGGCTCATGTTACCGCTATTTTCATAAATTGTGCACCCAACAGTCTCCCCGTTCATCAGAACAAGCTTCAATATTAACAACAGCAGGGTCACCATGAACCAATTGATGCTGCAGTCTTTCAAGAGCCACGGGCCGTGAAATTTCAACACAACTTCCCGCTTCCATGTGGAAGATGATCACCAGCAACAATGCATACCTTTTAGTGCAATAAGAATGATGAGGAGAGGGAAAGCAGTAGAAGCAACGGGGAATATGAAATATTCTTGCAGGTATGTGGGCAGCCCTTCATGCTGGATGTATCAACACCCTGAATATAGTGTGCTTCAGGCTCAGGCCCCCCCCCCTTAATTGCTGACATTGCCGTTAAAACCTTCGGTTTGGTTTGATTTATGTCAAAAAGCGACACAGGCTATGAGGGACACCATAGTAGAAGGCTCCAGATAATTTCGACCACCTGGGGGGCATACGATGCACCGACATCGCACAGTACACGAGTATCTAGCCTTGCGCCTCCATTGAAATGCGACCGCCGCGGCTGGGATTAAAACCCACGTCTTTCAGGTCAGCAGCCGAGCACCACAACCACTGAGTCGCTGCAGGGACACCTTTGAAGCCTTCATTACTGTTGTTATAAAACAGCACATGCTGCTTATTCCACCTACTACGCAATTACTTCGCTAAGCATTTGTAGCAACAGGGGCCGCAAATGGCTCAGTCAGCTTGGTGCTCGACTGGGAATCGAGAGACTGTAGGTTCAATTTGGATGAAAGTCACGAATTTGTCCACATCTATCTCTTATGCATACAGAACCTGCTTTTGGGGCAGCATTTAGTGGAGCTTCGGGTGAGATTTTGCAAGAACTTGATGAAAGACTGAACCAGTGACACCTATGGTTATTTCATTGTTAAAGCCAAATGGAATGTGCACGACTAAAGTAACCCCCGCTGGCTAACAGCATTCCCACATCAGAAAAGTTATATGTTTATGGAACACTATCTCCAACATGCTAGCACCCTTTCGGATGTCATGTGCACAAATGTGCACATGGTTAACTCGCAGCTACTTCTCAAAGTGTGTTACTGCCAAAAAAAGATGGTTTCTTGTGAGCAAATTCTGCACCTTAGATCTTGTTACTGATTTGAGCGAGCACAGCAAACATCACTTTTTCTCAGATCGGCTGTAATTTAAAAAAAATAAAAGGTGTGACTGTATCAAGAATGCCCGTTTCTTCAAATGGTTGCAATGTCCAAGCACTTGATATTTTACTAAACCATGCCATGCAAAGTGGGGTGTTCATGCAAATAAATACCAACAGTATGGCACAAAGAAATTTTCACGCTGCCTCGCTCATTGTTTAACAAAAAAGTGCATGGTGTAACAGGTGCTTCTATCAAAAAGCTATCAAAGATCCGTCCAGGGAACATCCCACTGTGTGGACTTGAGGGAATACAACTAGCTTGCTAAATGCAGCTGGCAATTCGCTTCCAAGACATGAATGAAGTAATGTATTCAGATATGAGTGAAACCACAGATTAAAAACAGGAAAGTTAAAAAAAAACGGGGGAGGGGGGGGTGGCTGTTCTACCCTGCTCTGACAAAGCTTGCAAAGTGGTACTTGTAGCCTGGCGAAGCAAAGCGTTTTCTGCAACTCGATCATTTTAAATGCACTTTTCAATAATGAAACAGCAACTTCAAAGCCAGGACATTGTAGCTGCTGGAACCATAAGTAGTGGCAGGCAGGGCAGGTGTTGCATTTTCAACGGCTAACACATTGTGAAGAAATGTTAATATTTTGTTGGATATGTGATATGTCAGACATGATGGTGTTACAATACCTTTTGGAAGGACATCAATGCCACAACATCGCTACAGTAGTGTATCTTGGGAGGAGGAGGATAAACTTTATTTTCGTCGACCAAGGTAGCAGTTGGTGTGGGGTTATAGCCTCATCAAGTGGCCATGAGCCCGTGACGTTCGGCGACTTCTAGGGCTCTCGTCATAACCCGGATCTGTGTGTCCGAGTCAGAACTGAGCAATGCGGCCTCCCACTGATCTGGATTTAAAAGCTGCAAACCTCGTGGAGGGGAGTCCTGAGGGCTAGCCCAGTGTATATGGGATAAAGTGGCATGTTGGCCACATAGATGACAGGAGGGAGAGTAGACCCCAGGGTATATGCGGGCATATATTGCGGGGTTGGGGAAGGTGTTCGTTTGGAGTTGCCTCCATGCAACCTCTTGGGGTTTGATGAGAGAAGTATGTGTGGGGGGACATAGAAGTCTACCTATACGGTAGTGCATGGTTATGTCATGAAATGTAACCATACGATCTCTCGCCGTCGGCCGTCCGCAGGACGGGCGACAACACATCCCGGTCGACGAATATTCGGGCATGATTGTGCACCGCCTCGTTCTCTGGATGGGATGAGTGCGCAGGGACCCAGATCAATTGGATCGGGCGGATTTGGTCCTTGGTGGAGCGGAGGAGAGATAGGGTGACGGGGGAGACCTGGCCTTTGGCGAAATTACGAATTGCAGATTTAGAGTCGCTGAAGATGGTTTCTGCAGAGGTGGAGACTATCGCCAAGGCTATGGCCGCCTCCTCGGCCTCTTCAGCCGATCTGACGGCAATGGAGCATGCAACCAACGGCCGTCCACAGTAGTTTACAACCGCGAGCGAAAAAGCATCGCAATCATAGTATTCGGCAGCGTCGACGTAGACCGCTGCCTGATCTGTTAAATACTTTTTATGCAGAGACTTAGCCCTGTCCTTGCGGCGAGTGACATGATACTCTGGGTGCATGTTTTTCGGGAGAGGGGTAACGATAAGGTTGCTGTGGATATGGGACGGAAGCTGGGCCTTGTCGGCGATGGTCGTTTCAAAGCTTAGTCCAAGCTTGTCGAGTATGTGACGTCCCGTCGAGGTATGGGTGAGACGCTCGTACTGAGCATTGAGATGAGCTTCTGAGAGCTCCGTCACAGTGTTGTAGACCCCTAATGCCAGTAGTTTATACGTGGGGGTCCGGTGGGGGAGATGGAGAGCCGCCTTGTATGCCTGTCCAATAAGGCAGTCAACGCGGTCCCATTCCTGGCAGCTAAGGTAGAGGTAAGGGAGGGTATATGTGAGGCGACTGATAACAAATGCCTGAACAAGACATCGGAGGTCAGCCTCTCGGATGCCTTTATGTTTATTGTCAATGCGACGAATTAGACGAATGGTCTGCGAGACAGAGACTGTGAGTTTAGCCAGAGTATCAGTGTTTCTCTAATTGCTCTGGATGAGAAGCCCCAATACCCTCATGGTGGTTACTTCGCGTATGGGTTGGCCACTAGCAGTAATGCAGATGAGAGGATGGCCGTGGAGGCCTGGTTGACCTCGAATGAGCAGCAGCTCGGACATCTGAGGTGAGCACGAGAGGTCGGCTCCGGCTACGTGGCGCTCAATGACGTCCACCGCTTGTTGAAGTGCGGATTCAACCTCAGCATCGTTGCCTGTTGAAACCCAGAGGATGATGTCTGCGTATAAGGTATGGAATAGCCGGGGGATGGCGTCTAATTTTGAAGGTAGCATGAGCAAGGCAACATTGAAAAAGGGGGAGAGAACGGATCCCTGGGGGGTGCCATTGCTACCTAAGGTTATAGGGTCAGAGAGGAGAGAGCCAAAGCTAATTTCAGCTGTACGACCAGAGTGAAAGGTGCGTGTATACTCGTAGGTACGGTGACCAGGATTTAGTAGGGAGAGGTTAGCGAGAATAGCTTCCTGCAAGACATTGTCAAATGCTTTAGTTAAATCAAGCCCTAGAATAGCCTTTTTGCCTGCTCTGGTAGAGGGGCACAGTATCTTGAGAGAGAGCTTTAGCATAATGTCTTGCGTAGAGAGATTTTAGCGGAAGCCAATCATGGTGCGAGGTAGGGGATCATTATTTTCAGCATAATGATTAAGACAGTTGAGAATGACGTGCTCCATCAGTTTCCCAGCACAGGAAGTGAGGGAGATGGGGCAGATGTGCTCGAGAGGTAGTTGTTTGCCTGGCTTCGGTATGAAAGTCACGCGTGCATTTTTCCACACTGCAGGGATTTCACCCTCTCTCCAGCAATCATTCATGAAGGCAGTGAGAGCCTCAGTGGACGGGTCATCTAAATTACAGAAAGTTTTGTTGGAAATGCCGTCTGGTCCTGGGGCAGAGTTAGGGCGGAGCTGAGTGAGAGCAAATCTTACCTCAGCCTCTGAAATCTCCGCATCGAGGGCAGGGTTGGCACCACCCATGTAGGGGGGGAGAGGGTTCGGGGAAGTAGTATTGAGGTACTGGACACGAAGTTCATCGAGAAGATCCTGGTCTGAGCCGGGGTGTTGATGGACTGTGCGGGAAATGCTGTCTTGGGATGTTTTGCAACCGTCCAGGTCTAAAAAGTATCGGAGAAGGTGCCAGGCGCGGCTTAGCCCGAGCTGGCCAAGCATGCTGTCACAAACTTGACTCCATTGCTGGGTAGCCAATGAGAGAGCGTGCACTTCAATCTGTCTATCTGAGCTATTCGACACCGAAGCATTCTATTGTGGCGTTATGTTTTCCAGCGGTTTTTCGCGGGCCTGCCATAGGTGGTGACGGCTGTCTGTACTGGATTGATCAGTCGTGGCAGGTGATTCCTGAGTAGTAGCAGAAACATCTGCCTGGAGATTGGAGATCCACTCATCCAGGTTATTAATCCAGGTAGGGGCGTTCTGAGCACATAGGAAACGAAACTTGTCCCAATCTGTGATTAGGCTCGGGCGACCTTTCCGACGGTACAGGGACGTGCTGAGGGTGGTCGCGAGGATATAGTGGTCGCTGCCAAGGGTATTGCCTGTGTTGAGCCACCGATCGATCCGCACGTTTTTTCAGAATGTTAGATCAGGTGAAGTGTCAACAGACACGCTGTTTCCTACATGGGTGGGAGTGTGAGGGTCAGTAACAAGGGTGAAGCCCAGTTCCTGTGCCCGTAACCACAGATTGTTACCCTTCCGGTTGCGGCGCAGTAACCCCAAGCAGGGTGATGGGCATTGAAATCTCCTACAATGAGGAGACCTGAATGGTGCACGAGCTTGTTGACACTGGAAAGAAGAGGGGTGAAGTCGCGTCTTCTGTCTTTTGGGGAGCTATAAAGGTTAAGAATGAAGAGGCTTTGGTCGCCCCTTTTACGAGGGAGGAGTTCGAGCAAGACGCTGTCTACGCCAAAGTCGTCTAAGGTGTGTTGGACGGCCGGCAGGTTGCGTTGAATCAAAATAGCAGTGTCGGAAGCAGTGACATCTAGGGGGGAGTATGGTTTATAGCCAGGTAGTTTCACTGGGCCATGAGTCTTCTGGAGGGCGATGATATCAGGGGGATCTCCCAATTTTGGACGTATTGCTGCAGGTTGCCTCGCTTGCGGCGAAACCCCCTGCAGTTCCATTGCCACACGTTAAGTAGGTGGCGGGGCACCATAGTGAAGTATGGTTGAAGCTAAGATGGGTTTGGGGGCTGTAGCAGGAGGCAAGCGATCGTATGGTTTAACCCGTGTCGTGAGGAGGGCGGCCGATGCGTCTACCCTAGCTTCAAAACCTGTGACGCGTGTTTGGAATTGTTGCATGAGGGTATTAAGTTGTTGGATTTGCTGTTGTATTTGTTGTTGGAACTGGTGCATTTGCTGTTGGATTTGTCGAGAGAACTCAGCAAATTTTGCTTCGAGCTTAGCATTAATCTTAGCCTCTAATTTGTCTTCAAGGCGAGCCTCAAATTCCTCAAGGTCAGCAAAATTAACATATCGTTCTGAGCGGGAGGTAGATTTCCGCTTGGAGGGAGGACTTGACGTAGTATTTTTTGGTTGCAGTGGAGCATGGAGCAGATGTGGGCGCCTGAGGCGAGGTGATGGGAACAGGTTGAAGGGGTAGAGTAGGACTTGTTTGAGATGGTGGATCGGGTGCAAAGGGTGGACGCTTTAAAGAAGCGTTTTCTTGTTGTAATCTATAGTTGCTAGCTTTAAGGGCTGTTATCGCGCAGGGCTTGCAGCTCTGAATCGCGAGACTGAAACTGCTGAGAGGGGAAGTCGCGACTGCCCAGTTCACCTGATTTTTCGTGGAGGACTCTCGGCGAGGAGACAACCTGGAGTCCAGGGGTGGGAAGGACCGTGAGCGACTCCGGCTAGAGCGCCGGTAAGAGGAGGAGGAGCGGTCGGAATCCATTTTGGCCGAGGTGTTCTCAGCCCCTTGGCAACGGGTTTGGGAATGATGGGAGGTGGAGGCACTGTCTGAGTTCGCAGCGTGTAGCTGGCGTTGCAGTACGACAGGAGGCACTTTATAGCGGCGTTTACACTTGGAGGAACCAGTCTGGTGAGGACCAGAACAAACTACAGAAGTGGGGGTGCATTCATCGGCCTGGTCAGGGTCGCGAGTTCCGCAGTGAGGATGCGTGGAGAGCTTGGGAGACGGGAAAACGTCCTCTCGGTGTCCCGTTTTGCGACATGTAGTTAAGGCAAGCTTCCACTTTGTTCTTGACAATGTAGCAGCGCACAGCACTGCCGGCATAGGAGACTTGGCGGGGGATCTTCGTCCCTGCGAAAGTGATGACAATAGATTGGGTCTTGCCTAAATGGCGGGCGTAGAGAATGCAGTGTTCTGGATTCTGGGGTATCAAGTACTCCATGATTTCCTCCTGCATCTCATCCACGTATTGGCCGGTGAATGATACCTCAAGAGTATGCTCCTGGTGGGGCCAAATAGGTGGCAACTGGGTAGCTTGTCGGACCCAGGATGATTGCCTTGAGCTTCGTGTAAGTGATGGCGCGGTCCCGGTTTGGGGTGCTAAAGGTGAGGGTGTTGTAAACGAAATTCACCTGAAGGCGGTCCTCTGCGGTGTCGGAGTAGGTAAAATCAAGGCTTGAGGTGATTGCTCTGCGAAGAGCGTTCTCGCCCCAGGCACGCAGATTGAGGTCCCCGCAAGGGCGAATGATGACTTTAAAGTCTTCAAGAGGGAGCCGTGGCAGTGACTGAGCGTGGCGAGGCAGCTTACTTGACGAAGAGGGAGGTGGCTGTTGGGACGCGGAAGGCGACATCGTCAGCGGTGGCTTGGGAGTGTGTTTCAAAGATGATGAAGTGTAGCAGTGGGCTATGTAGGTCCAGTCTGTGGGTATATACTCTTCAGAGGCTAGATCCTCCCCCTCCATGGTGACAACGTCCATGCTTGGTGAAGCACTGATCCCGGCTGCGAAGCGGAGCCTATCGCCAGCGGCGGTAGGCGTAGCAAGGCTGGCGCTGGGCTCGGTGGAAACAAGCGTCCATGTAGGTCACGAAAACGGAGTGCCGGTCCCGAAAATGGGCTGGGCAGGTGCCGGGCACCTTCATGGACTTCGGGAGACACAATAAAATTCATCGGCAGGTGAAAAGTCAGTCAAAATAGGAAAAAATAGCTGGAGCACATAAGCACCCGCATCTGCACACCAGAATCCGAAACTATAGGCCTGTATCTTGAGGAAAATGAGACCACATATGCTTCCACAGAGTACTAATAGCATCCATAAACTAAATCAACCAGAGCCAATCTGATATAAACTGGAGTGTTGCAGAAATTAACAATGGTCTTGTAGAATATCTTTGGCTCTTGAAATTTTTAATCTTACTTAATTATTTCGCAATTTGCTTCCTTCTGGGGTAGTGGACCAAGAGAAGGTTTAAAAAAAGCATGCATCTCTTGCCCTATCCAGACAACCTTGAACAAGGCACCGAGTCGGCCCCAAAACATCAGTTCTCTCATGAGGTTTTTATGGGAGTGACACCTCCTGACCAGGTAGATCTCTGTTGAAGTGTCCACATTTCAATCTCTCTTTTGCTGTTCATATCAAAATATTCTGATGTGGAGACTACCTCACAGGTACGAAACCCAGACACTCACTTGTTTAGCAAGCTGCTGACACATCTTACTTTGTCTTACATTTGGAATGAGGTCAAAATTTTTAAACAGTTGCAACAAAATGTCACCAGAAGTTTGGTCATTAGCACAGTGATTATCACGAAACTCACCATTGCACTTTGAGTACATTGAGAGAAAATGAATTGCAACAAGTGATGTACACAATAACAAAAATTCACAAATAACTGAAGAGAACAGATAAATCTGGTGCAGTTTTAATCATGCTGCAGTGCAACATGTCTGTGCACTGGTTATTTCAGCAATTTTGTTTACCGCAGCAAGCGACCCCCACGAGGTGCAGGTACATATTAGACAGTCTAAGCATGAGAATTTTTTACGAACACCAGTGCCCCACTGCCATGTCCAACTGTCGGACACACGTGAATGCTGGATGCAGACACTGAATGCAAAACCAAAGCCAGCCATAAAAAAATAAATAAATAAACAGTGGCTGGGGTTCAACGTGGCTTGAACCTAGTTAAATGAGTGAAAGCTCTGTCAAGCATGGTCTCCACTGCCTCAAATGTAATGTCAAGGTCAAACGTCAAGGCCAAGTACCCAATGGTCATAGTCAACATGATCACGTGGTCATACTACCATAGCTTGGGCCATATCGCCACGAAGTTAAGTTCGGTTTGATCTTGTGAGACATTCAAGGCCACTGTCTTATCCACATCGAAATCGGAAGTTGTACCCTGAAGAGTAGAGATCTCGCTCTAGAACAATTTGGAAATAAGAGCACCCACACAAAGAAATATGACAGGTGGAAAATTAATCGTCAAAATAAATCATAATTAAGAGCAGAAAACCAAATAGCAGAGGTGTCATTTTCATGTTAGGTATGAATAATAAAAAGTGAGCGTGATGCCACAGTCCAATTCAAACATCACAGTCCCCCCAATTTGTGCTCAGTGTCCCTGCCTCCCCACCTTCCCATTGTTACTTCTTAATTACTTTCTTTTGTTTTCCACTGTGGAGCACGTTTGCTTCTGACAAAGTAAAATCATAATTTCAAGACCTTAACTTTTGCAATTTGCTAGCAATTTTTGTTTTAAGTGCAACAATGCCCTTGATGAATTTGTACAAAACTTACAGCCCACCTAAGTCTCGGCTGCCGGCCCGAAAGACGCGGGTTCAATCCCGGCCGCGGCGGTCGAATTTCGATGGAGGCGAAATTCTAGAGGCTCGTGTGCTGTGCGATGTCAGTGCACGTTAAAGAACCCCAGGTGGTCGAAATTTCCAGAGCCCTTCACTACGGTGTCCCTCATAGCCTGAGTCGCTTTGGGACGTTAAACCCCCATAAACTAAACTAAACTCATCTACGAGTCCTACAAACATTCAAGAGATGGGAGAAAAAGTTACACAAGCTTTCAAACCTCTTCCACTGTGTTCCAGCACTCAAAAGCTGCCTGTCCAGCTCTGTTAGTGTAATGTTCGATATTTCACGCACGTGTTGGGAACAAAATTATTTTAAATAAAAGAGTTGGAAAAAATGCAACAGGTAGCACCATAAAATTCCACCAAAATATCGACACTAAAGACAACATATGCAAAGTAAAAACACATTGCATGGGCACACAAAGGTAACACATTTACACTCGCTGTCTGAGGATACCCACAACTCAATATTTCTGAATATATGTATTATCGTGCTCAATATGAGTTGCAATGCGTGTTGAGTGAGCGTGTTGAGCTAAGGTTTGCGTTTCATGCCGCCGCGGTGGATCAGTGGTTATGCTACTTGGCTGCTAACCCGAAAGATGCGGTTCGATCCCGACCGCGGCGGTTGAATTTCGATGGAAGTGAAATTCCAGAGAACCCCAGGTTACAGAACCCCAGGTGATCAAAATTATCTCGAGGCCTCCACTACGGCGTACCTCATAGCCTGTGTCAGTTTGGGACGTTAAACTCCATAAACCATTAAACCGTTTGCGTTTTATAGTAAATGATTGCATTTTCAAACAGAGCACCCAAATTGAACAAATTTTAAATATACTTTGTTCTTTGCTTCTACAGCTAAAAGCACTAATTTTGCTTGCAGAACATACAGAACAGAACTCCTACCACATTACATGCATTGCAGCTCATATTGAGTATGTCAGTACAGCATCCCAAACATGCAAGGTACTTTCCGATGAGACTTCCAAAAGAATGCAGGCAATGAAAAATACCCTGAGGGCTAATAGCAAGCAAAGGAAATGCTTGAATCCATGTCATGCAGTTTTACCAGATAATTATTCCCAGTGATTTCATTAAAAATAGAGGATGTGAGCATTTTTTGCAAAATTGTATGTTAGCAGCCATTCTCTTTTTTTCTGTTGCTGTTACAGGCATCAGTAGGAATGCCAGAACAACAGGAATTACGACTGATTTACTGCATCTGCACGAATATAACTTCAGTGGGGAGCTTGAGGCCTCAGGGAAAAAACCAAAACACTAAGTGAGCTGGTGATACGAAAGAACACAGCGCAAATTAACAGGACAAAAGCGCGTGTGTGCATCTCCCCTGTTTGCAAGTCAAAGGAGGCCCCGATATAGTCACCGACTCTAGGATGACCTCTTGTATATTATTTTCTTTGTAACTACCAGTACTACGTTATGAATAAAACTTCTTCATTTCAACCTTCAAGTGAAAAAATGCCTAGTGCAACCTGACGCTGAATTGCAACAGACCTTTTGTTTTATTAAAGTACGTTCATAGTATGCAAAGAATGTTTGCAAGAGGACCATGGTTTGAACACCAGTGCCAATGAAATTCTACAGAGAATAAAAATGAAGAAAAATTAGGAGGACGATGAAAGTGTAACTGATGTAGTAAAAATGCATTAGTATTAGGCATATTCTCTATGCGTTTTCTTGCATGTGTAGGAAATGGCAGACACACATTCTCTTTCTCTCCCCTACCTGCTACCATTCCCCTCCCACCCTCTCGTCTGCCCTCGCTCTCATCTCCCCAGCAAGTTAAGAGGATTTCCCTCTCCACTTTTCGACCTGCCACCTCTCACCCTCTTTGTTCTCCCTCTCCCACTTTCCTCTTTCCACTTCCTACCAACCAAGACAGAGATATTTTTCCAACATGGAGGTTCTGATTGCAAGGCATTAAAAAAATACGAGTGTCGATGGAGGTAAGTAACCAGGCCTGGGGTGCGGTCTGGGTCAGTATAATATAATTATTCCTTCCCGAATTGATAAAGTGTTAGAATTTACCACCCTTTGCCATTGGCCAGAGTGATGACACGCCCTTGGCTTCATCCAGTAACAAAGAGCGAACACAACGCGGCATCACTTCAGCCAATGAGAAAGGGCGGAAAATTCAAAAATTACATGGAATCGGTTTATTATACCACCGTGATTCCTAGCTGCAACCAGAGCGAACAATGTACCCTCTCACCAGATCAGGATTTGGCCAGCCTGCTACAGAACTTGGTTGTAGGGTGCAGTGCAGCCAGTACAATGCAAAGGGACACCTGTAAGTGCAAGCAAGACAGATGCACATGAGCTTCAAAAGGGTATGGCTATATCACCACCTCCTCCTATATGAAAACAGCAATTTACCCTCAGCCCTCAGCAGCTGCAAAGCACAGCAGAGGATGCGAAGAATCTCTGGATCCTGACAGGCCACCACTGAAAAATGGAATAGATCGCAAGAGAAGGTAAGCGTCGCAGGGGGCAGCAGAGTTTGGTGGGTGGACTAGATACGTGATTAATTGAAGGGATATGGATGAGGTCTTTGTCCTGCAGTGAACGTAAGTTAGGATGACAATGATGAATAAAAAAGCTTTGATGGCCCAGCAACTTTACAACAATGACTTTCTTTACATGCTCTGTATAAATATTGAAAAAGAAGAAATGTCTACAACGAGCTTAGACAAACAAGGTATTTTAGTTGGCAGTTCCCTCTTGCATATTCTAAAATCTAAACCATGAACCATAATTTTGGTTAATTACAAAAAATGACCTTTTCACTGAAATAGTTACCAGACCATCATGACTGGATGTAAATTGCAGAGGCCTGTACTATCATCAACTTGTACCTTTATTGAACTTTACTATGACCAGTGCCATCTCCTTAATACTGCAGAATTCTTCAACATACCCCTCTGCTTATTGTTTATGAATCAAGAACACTACTCAGAGTTTCCCTACCAAGAAGGTCCCATAGCACAAGACATGTTTATTACACATCACTGTAAAAGCCTCATCAGCCCCCAAATGTTAAGTTCTATTATATGCCAGATAATGCTCCACAGCTCGCCCAGGAACCCAGCTGTGCTATCCTCACTTCACAAACTTTTATCATATTTAAACCTGGCAAGTTGCCTCCAACAATGGCCTGTCTGAAGCCCGACATTCTCAGCTCTAGCCACTGTTTACGAAGATGTTTTGCAGCCTTCAGGGGCAGCAGGCTGGGAGGTTGTGGTTGCGTATTACAACAGGACGGGCAATTTCAGTACTGGTGGGCTCGAGTGCGAAAGCGGCAAAGGCTCAGGCATATTACCACACAGGGAAAAGTAAAGTGTGGATCATCACCATGAAAGCGGGCTTCTTTGCAGCACACTCGATTTGTGCGCTTGCCCGCAGTCTCTGGCACACCTCGATCACCGATGTCCGAGTCACTCGGAACTGACATACCGGGCTCTCAACCCCTTCGGCCCGGCAACGCTCGCACCACCTCAGGAATGACACCTGACCAAAACAACCGCAAGCAACTACTGTTTTCTTTTCAGCAAACTGATGGGCGCACGTCAGGCGTCAAAGTTAGCCGATGATAAGACCTCATTATTATGTAACATGGTACCAGCGCAAGAGACAAGGACGAAGGAAGACGTTCGTGTTGTCTTCTCTCTTCGTCCTAATTGTCTCGCGCTGGTACCATGTTCCATAATAATGCAAACAACCAACTAGCCCAGCTGTCTACCCTTAACGATAAGACCTCGCCATGAAACTTTCTTCTGTGCACGCGTACGCCAAACTGCAGCTGGAACGCGGCTGAGGGCTTGGCGTCTATGAGTTATCGCTTGTTTCTCCTGTCGCCTTAAGTCAGGTCACACGAGCAAGACGACATAAAAGCAGTTCGATCTGTGCGCAGATCCCACGAGGAAAGAAACATATATATCGGCATATGCCACAGTGTACACACTCCGCGAGTTTTATATATACATAGCGCAGTACCAGACGCTGCCCAAACGCGCACGTGCGTTCTTGTTGCGGAATGGGATCGCTTACCAAGACTGTTCCGCGAGAAGTTCCTGCTAGGTCTTTATCCAATACCGCGATTCGCGTATTTTTTTCGGATGAACGCGAATGCGCCGCAAGAAGCTAGGAAAGCACTGAAACGAGGAGGAGAGACGCTGCCTGATTGGCTGAGCGATTCTCGCGGCCGGCTGTTACCAGCAGCGGGCAGCATCCCCCCCGCTGCCTGCGGCAGCGGCGGGGCGCGCGTGCGTTTGCACGACGCCGCGGCTGCTGCGGCCACGCGGGGTACGCATGTTTGCTACCCCGTTGTGCATCGTTCTTGGAGACAACGTAACGCAGCAAAAGTGACACTTTGGCTAGGTAATCTGGGTAACACATGATGCAGCCCTAAAACCACTCCCATTGATCTGTCAGAAAATTTCCCTAACCCACCCTCTAAAGCCTGTATGTTATAATAAGCATGGGAAGTGGGGCTAAATCATCAAATCTGTTAAAATCATCTGTGGCTTTTAACAGATATTGTCCATAGATGACATGCAAAGACAAACTGCTGTATGGATGCTGGATATTTTCCCGATAGATGGCTCTTGAGTGTATCTGTTCCATTTTGATTTTTATAATGCAGCAGATATGGCTGTCAAAGGCAGATAGTGGTCATTTGTCAAGCATCATTTGTCAAGAGCAATCTTGCATACGGCACACATTTGAAAAAATCCATTTTTTTGAGGAACAGATTGCTAACAGTTCTATGTAATAATAGTAACAAAACTTTATTGCTCCACAGTAATAATACATCTATTTGTTGAGTCAGCCCAAACTGCAATTTCTTGTAATGGTGTGTACCCAGCAGTCACTACAGAAGAGTTGCAATAGAAATCAGTTAAGCAATTCAGAATGATCAATGGATGATAATGATGATAATAATAGATTTTTATGGTGCAAGAGCATCTATGGCCTAAGAGCGCCATGGCACAAGGTAATTTTCATTTCTCAAGGTGGGGTCAAAGACCCATTTCCCAAGCATTTCACCCTAAATAAGCCGAGCACCAGACCAGGGGAAAGCTTGTACCCACTGTATCACCAGTGGGTACCCGGCGGCACTGGGGATCGAACCCTGCACCTACCGCATGCGAGGCGGATGCCCAACCACCATGGTCAATGGAGGTTTTTACCTAGAATGCTTTCAGTGAACTATTCAAGTGCACAGACAGTCTATTAGTTGGAAAAAACAAAATTCTGGAGACAGAATTTGGAACAAGACAAGCAAAACAAAACACCTTTTGATGGAAAGATTTGGGATGTCTTAATGCGTGTGCAGGTATGTGACGTGTTAAGTTTCCTTGACCCATAAATGTGCGGTTACCACTGCATTATCTGTTCAAAATTTCTGGTTGTTCGCTAAAACAGAAGTCCGGGCTTCTTGGTAATTCATCTTTTATGGAACCGGGCAGAAAAGGACACGGATGCAGAAAAGAACATGATGCCAAGTGTTTGAAACAGGTCATTTCTCAGCAATGTGCAAGAAGCAAGGAAGTTGCTAAATTTGGCACGCTTTCATATTGTTAGCCTGTGCATTTGTGGCATACCTTTTCCATTACTGTCCATGCAGCCTTCAAAAAACTGTACTATGTGCTACCGGTACTATATAGACAAATTGTCCATGTGAATGAGAACATGTGCGGCCATTCCGCAGTCACTAGAGTATTTGGCTGCTCCACTTCCTGAGATGCACAGTCCTCTTTCCATCAGCACATCAATTCTCAATATAGCCCCTAGCAACAGGAGTACACTTCCACCACTTGTGCATTAAAAGGATAAGAACACGTGCTTTGCTTCACCCACCCTAGGCTCAGACCTTATACCAACGAGCTTCTGTCTGCTTCCCCAGGATGAAGGAAATTTGAAGGCTACGAACTTTTCATCTCATGAATAGGTCACCTATGCAGTGTGCACTTAGTGTAGTCAACAGATGCACTAGTAACCGTAGTTACTACCACTAGTGGAGACTGTAGAAAAGTTGGGACTAAATTCATTGCAAACATACTTTTAAATGTAACTTCCTTCTATTTCTTCAATTAATAAATTGCAAGGCAAGAAGCGAAATTTATTGATTACACCTTGTATTATCAACTCTAGTCTTTAATTCACAGTTAAAAATTTTTCAGGTAAAAAGGTGTCTGTTTGCCACAAATGGCCAGTGGCTGATAAGGTCATAGCAAACATCTTTGTTCTGTCAAGATGCACAAAAGAATGACCTTTTTCATGGGCACAGTGAAGAACATGATGGACTCCTGTGCTTTCTATGTAGCCAGACAGCATCAGTTGGTGCCAGCATATGCACTACATCCGGGGTTTATGTAATCAAGCGCAGGGTTCTGACTATTCCACAGAGAGCTTCCGCAGATATACACCTGTATCTTTTCACTTTGACATAAAGGCCCAGGTGCAATTTCACTTCTTTAAAAATGAAACTGTCAAAAATCAAACTGTCACATCACTTGAATAACACAATAGCCAGCAAGCTCTTGTGTCCTTTCAGGAATAGGCTTGAATAGAATAGAAGCTTTATTGTCCGCAATTTTACATTTAGATTTTTCTGCCGCACCTAAACACCTTGGTGCTTGTGGGTGGGCCAGCAGAAGCAGTGCACACCATACACCGGACAACGAAACGCTCACAAATATACTCAGTTGACTCATAAATCAACACTTAAAAAAAGGCGAGCAAGTATATCCTCAAAAAAGTGATGCCACACTTTGTACAGAGTTCAAAGACATAACAATATGCAGAAGTACAAGAATAAAACATCACGAAATTAGTGACAGTTTTCAAACACAGTTTTGCTGAGTAATGGAGCCAAAAAGCAGAAAATAATTATACACTGCCCCTTAAATGCAACCAATTCTACAAGTGCACTTTTCATTTTCTAAGTAACTGAAGACACAGTCATGCTCATGAGACTGATAAGAAAAATGAAATAAACAAATAAAATAAGTACAAAAGAGTGACATAAAAAGACTGGCAACGCTTTGGGAAACACGATTATGGCAAGCAGGAGAGAAAGAGAAAAAATAGTAAAAGGAAAAATTCTATCATGAAAGTACCCAGTTTAACAAGAATTTTGCTTTTTTTCTGTCGCTGATACTCAGGAGCTCTTCAGGTAAGCTGTTAAACTGTGATAAATAATACCTACAAGTTCTTTTCCCATAATTAGTATAAACTCATGGAATCATAAGTCTTTCCTTTGGCTTTAGTGTCCTTTGTTCACAGGTTTTTTGGAACTTGTCATAATAATTTGTTGTTAGAATTACATATTGATATCTGTCTTAAATTCAATAGGCTTAAATCATTCATGATATCTTCATATTGTCTATTATTGAGTTGTGTCCCGTACACAATATTTCTGGAAATCTTACGCTGCAGTTCATTAACTTTTGTTTGCCGAGTAACAGAGCAGCTGCCGTAGATTGTTATAGCGGATCATAGGATGCTTCGGCCTACAGACTGAAACACATTGTAACACATTTTGACAGTTGCTCCTGGTAATTTGTATATGTATGCCGCAACTTGCCTTAACCTTTTACAAATGTATATGACATGTTCATCCCAGGTTAAGAACTCATCCATGCGCAGACCCATATATTCGACAGAGTGGGTATAATTAACTGGGATGCAACAGCAATTGTCACATCGCAGTCCATGAAGCCTTAATTCGCCATTAAGTTCAACGCACTTGTGAGGATTCCTAATGCACATGAACTTTGTATTATCACGATTTACGTATATGTAATTTTTAGACATCCAATTTATTATTCTGCTTACATCTTGCATTGCGGATAACGCATAGTCACAAGATGAATGGGTAAGTACCAGTGCTGTATCATCAGTGTACTGAAATAACTATGATGAAAGATTTAAGGTATTCAGGTTATTTATATAAATGTTGAAAAGAAGGGCCCAATTGTTGAGCCTTGTGGAACTCCACACTCTATTAACTTTTTATTGCTAATTGACACTCCTATTTTTACTACTTGCAACCATCCAGTTATGTAGTCTACAAAGAATGCAGCAAACTTGCCTCTAATTCCCAGTAAGTTTAGTTTTTCAATTAAACTCCTATGATCGATAGTATTGAAGGCTTTAGTCATGTGTACGAATGTTAGTGTTATTTCATTGCTATCTAGAGGTGCACAAACGAAATCATTGAAATCTAATAATGTTGTAGAATTGCGATGTTTTCGAAATCCATACTGTGTATTAGCTAATAGTGAGTGTTTATCACAGAAACTGATCATAATTCCATGAAGGTATTTTTTTATTATATGCGTTATTACAGGAAGAACGGCTATTGGTCTATAGTTACTAATTTAGCTGATTTTCACTTTTTTATGCACAGGTCAAGCAAATGAAATTTTCAGTTCTTCAGGCATTTTGGCTATAGCACGTACACCATTTACAATACGTAACAGCAAGTTAGTAAACTTGTTGATATTAAGGATCAGGTCACGAGGCCTTATTTCATCGTATCCAGCTGGTTTATTGAATGGGATCGTGTATAATATCAAACAAATCAAAGCGAGTCATTTCGGGTAAGTATGCAGGGTATATATTACTTTCTTCTTTGAGCTCATTCAGATCTTCAGGGTGCATTTTCTGTCTTATCAATGCAGGTTCAGTTAAAAAATAATTGTTAAAATTTTCACAAAGTTCAATTGTACCATGAGTCATCAAACGCTTTTTGGAGCATTTTATCTACATTGTGGTCTGTACTACGCCCCATTAATTGATCCAAACATGACCAGGTTCTTTTGGCATTCCCTTCTGCTTGGGCTAATTTTTTCGTAAAATATCTTTTGTTTGCTCATCTAAGCTTTGCTGTAACCTGACTGCTTAGGGCCCAAAACTCTTTCCTAAGAGTATCATCGTCAGGTTTATTTTACATCTTTTCCAAGCTTTTTATTTAAAAAAATAAAGGTCTAAAATCTCTTTGATGATCAATTTATTTTTCTTTCTGTTTTATTTTCACTCATTTTCTTGAGTTTTTGTATATTTCATTAAATTTGTTTACAACCATGTGATATAGTTCTATATGATCACCGGCTGACAGTGAATTCCAGTCGCAGCTCTGAATCATATCACTGACCTATTGTCAACAATTTCGATTAGGCGCATAACCGTACCAGCATCTGCACCTATGCCGTTATTTAAAAACACTAGGGAGGTATAGTAATGATCCGCTCATTTTTTACTCACAATATCAGAAAAAGATGTCAAAATATTACTTCTAAACACAATATGATCAATGCATGATCTGTTAAGTTTTTCCTTCAGATATTCTTCGCACGTAACACCAGTGATTACGTGTTCTAAATTATAATTGGCTAAAGTATCCAGGTAGTCACTCAGACTTTCTTCAAGTACAGAGTATCTATGTTGAAATCACCTGCTAGTACTAAATTGTCCTTATGGTCAAGTTTCCCAGATGTTTTTCAAACTCGAACAACAACTCACCTATTGACCCACTAGGCAGACGGTAAACTGCACAGATGACAAAAGTGTGTTCATGAGACATTATATTTACAATCACTGTTTCCATGTGTTGTGCAGGTATGGCGATGCGTTCAATAATCCATTCGTTTCTAGTGTACAGCAGAATGCTGCCTCCTCGACCAGTTTCATGGCAAAAGTAATGTGACTGATAAGCTGACAACTCATGTTTCACATGTAGGTTCATCTGCATTCATTTCTGTGAATGCTATTACATCTGTTTGCTATGGCTTCTCGAATAAATGTAAAAGAAATTCATTCCAATGCTTATGAATACTTCTTATATTGGCATGAAGTAAATCGACGCATTTCTTATACCCTTTTTGAACGCAAACTGCTTTGCATACACGTGCCATCCGTATAGGTCTGTAAAATTTGTGCACACATTACACTCCTTCTAAGTCATCTAATGACTGAATTCGAATGACTTTGTCTTCCTCTTTCTTTCTCATGAAGACCTTGCCGTTTCTTGTCCACGTGAATTTGAAATCTCTTTCACGTGCTTTTGATTTTGCAGCTCACCACAACTGTCGAACACGACGAGTCAGGTTGTCGTTGATGCAAATGTCTTCCAATTTCAATGCATCTCTCTTCGTGGCCCATGACTTGCGAACATTTCGATCATCGAAGCGGACCAAGATTACTGGAATTTTTCCTTCTTTAGCTTTTAACCTGTGAGCAGCTTCGACTTTCTTGGAATATGGTGGGGGCAAAACAATCTTTTGTGAAACGGATGCCAAAACACTGAAGATATCTTCATTTTCTTTGAAAGGGACGCCGTGTATTTCAATGTTCTTGCGCCATGAATACTGTTCAACATCATTTACAGCTATCTTTAGTTGTTTCGTCTCATGAACACTTTTATCCAGTTGTTTGTGAAGTTCGCACGTGTTTACAAAGCTCTGCAATGTTTTTTTCTTTTCCGCAGTTTTTTCCATGTCACCGTACTGCCCTGATAAAAATTTCGATTCTTCTGTGCTCCCAACTGTTACAGCTTGCTGTTTTATTGTTTCTAAGATGTCGTATTGTCTTGAACTGTGAATGCTCATTTTCTCCTCTGTCGACTCCATCCTGTTGAGCATATCAGCAAGTTTCTGCAATGTCTCTGTTCCCTGTTGCACAAGGAGTTGAATATTGTCAGCTTCTGTCTGACTGGCCTGTTCCCTGGTTCGGTAAACAATGGTCCTCTATACTGTTATTATTGTCAGGCAGAAGACTCTATGGTAAGGGTGAAGGAAAGGTACAAAATTCTTAGCATACTTAAGATACTATTTAGAGAATAAACAATATTGGAACATTTGCACCTCACAAAATTGTTGATTTGTATCGTGCCCCATCTTTGTTGTCAATTTAAAGCACAGCAAAAAGTACAACAGCATGAAATGTGGACCGCATATAAACAAGGCGGCCTTTTCGGTACCTGTTGCAAGTTTATTCTCGGTGACTCGTGAATATAGGACATCAAAAAATATTTGCTGTCACGCGAGAACACCAGGGTCAAAACGATTCAATGGATTTGAGTTTCCATGCTTTTTTGTATGTTCTGCAACCTGTGGGTACAAAATATAAATCAGTCTTTTTGTGGTGGGAAAGCTGCATAGGAAAAGCAGCACGCCATATCTTTTTCTTTCTAGTGCTGCACCGAAGCCAGGGGGGCCCTTTATACCATCCTGGGCAGAATTTTTGCAAATAATTTCCTGACTCAGGGTGTAGGCAGCTTAGTGAGGTGAGGTTGAAAGGGCCCCCTGCATTATTTTGGAATGTCTGTTGGGTTCATTGGTAGCCAATGGTTGCAATGGGGCACCACCAAGAGCGATGCTGGCTGGTGTTGATGGAGAGTTCTGGGGCTCTTCAACACCATTCTCAGGAGTTTTGCAAGGGCTGTAATCACCATCTCCTTGGTAGGACACCTCTCCTGTTGGCTGCTTGACTTGGGACACCTGATGATCTACAGCATAAAACCATCAGCGCAGCATGCCCCAGCTGCTTCTCTTGACAGTTCATGTGATCTAGACCTTGTCAAATACACACAGAGTATGTGACGCATAAGTCGTATGCATTACAGAGTTGTCCTCAGTATGATATTGTCAAGCATCCAGAAACTGCATGCTTCCCAGCACTCTACCTGTCTCTCAATCTGTAAGCGCGCCAACAGCTGAACTTTAAACGCAATTTTTCTCATCACAATGGAAAACGTGTTTCTAAGGTACTCAATTTCACAACGCTTTTGTCAGAAACGCTGTAGAAGATGTAATTGAAAACTTTTTGATCACCGAATGCCCGTTTCTATGTATCCCGAAGAAGCTGGAAACCATGATCAGTGAGTGAATGGCTGTTTCACGCCGACAAAAGTGATGCATTCTGAAAAGTAATGAAGATCACACCTGCCAGACTAATTTTACCATTTTCTTCTATAGAACAGCATCCATTTCAGTTTCCGTACCAAATGCTGTTATGGCACAGTGATGTGCGCCTTGTCGACGAAACTTTTGTTACTGCTTCAACCAACAAATGCAGAACACTTTGGGCATCTGGTGACAAAAGCTCGAAGCACCTCACTGGCAGTGCGAAGGGAGGATTCCTTTCCATCGAAGGACGCATTCGAGAGAGCATAAACTAAAATAAAATATGACGAACACTTCCGAGAGAGAAAACAAATTCTACACTCAACAAATATAATATTTTACTGAGATGTGGTCACATCGTGGGATACACTGATATAGCGGCAAGGTCTCGCTGCAATGTGGCATTTGTTTGTTTTATGCAATTTTCAACAAAAAATTAAAATTATAAATCTTTCTTTCATATTGCAAAGCTCAATTCTACTACATGAGGCAACACATCATTTCCGCCACAACCTCAAGGCACATTTTGGTTAGTCTTCGGTCCCTTTAATGTAAATTCTGAAGAAACTACCCATACATCTTTCACCTGCTCACTCTTCTGTGCCTTTACTGAACACAAATGCAATAATGCCAAGCTTATTCGGCTTACAACTGCAGCTGTGTGTTTCCATCTTTCGTATGATGCACCAAACATTAGTGTATATGGATCACCATGTGGTGTTTGCCTATGACTGCTATATAATTTATAATTGATTTTCTTCTGACACGGGTTCAATCCCTGCTGCGGTGGGCACATTTCGATGGTGGTAAAACTAGAGGTCCATGTACTGTGCAATGTCTCTGCATGTCAATGAACTCCATGTGGTTGAAATTATTTGGTGCCCTCTACCACAGCAACCCTCATGGCCTGATTAGCTTTGGGATGTTAAACCTATAAAACCAAACTAAAACCACATTGAATTTCTACTCTCACCTGTTTCGGTTTCAATGCCGCGGTGGCTGAGTGGTTATGGTGCTCTGCTGCCAACCCAAAAGATGTGGGTTCGATCCCGGCAGTGGCAGTAGCGTTTCAAGTCAAAATCCTGCACTCGTGTACTGTGCGATGTCGGTGCCCGTTAAAGAGCCCCAGGTGGTCGAAATTATCCACAGCCCTCCACTATGACGCCTCTCATAGCCCGAGTCGCTTTGGGCTGTTAAACCCCACAGTCCAAACCAGCGTAGCTAAGCATCTCAGCTGCCATCAGCAGGCAAGGCACTCATCGTCTTAGCAGCAAACGCGTGAGTAGTCATGCATAACATTGGTTCGGGCCATGGAAGATGCGTGACAGGTGACCACTTCATTCAAGCGTCAAAACTGTGAAAATTGGACAAGGAACCTGACAGCCCTGGGTGGCTCACCAGCACATCTGTGCAACCCAGGCTACGCTAAGGGACTTCAAGTAATGCAGAAAGTTGAGCGAGTTGGTGATTCATTATTAAGCTTGGCACCAGCTTAAGTAAAAAGACACAGAAGAGGCACACGGGCCAGCGATTGTCCTGCGTGCCTTTTCTGTGTCTTGTCTTCCACTTACGCTGGTGCCAAGCTTAATAATGCTAGGCGAGCCACGTGCGTCATCGGCCGTGGCAGTAATCTTATCTCTTCCATTGTCAGCAAACAACGAAACAGTGAACGAACGTAAATGTCTGAGGGCGGATGTGAACATGAGTAAGTAAGTAGATGTTAAGGCAGGTAGGCGTGAAAGCGAGTGAGCTGAGTGAGTGAAAGGACCGGGGTTCGAATCCCTGTGCTGCACTATTCTCCACCGGTTAAAAAAAAATTCCGTGTGTCGATGGAATTGCATTATCAGTCGTGGGGTGCGCCTGACCTCGGTGACCAGAACCGACAACGCACTCCGTCACCAGAATAGGATTTCACCACCCTGGTCCAGTATTTGGCCACAACCTCCCATATGAACAAACCAATTGAAGGCAAGCACAGCAGGGGGCAGCAGAAAGTTAGGTGGGCAAATGAGATTAAGAAGTTTGCGTGGATAGGAACCATGGCCACAGTTGGCACAGAACAGGGTTGATTGGAGAGATATGGGAGAAGCCTTTTGTCCTGCTGTGGGCGTAGTCAGGCTGATGATGAGCAATTGTAAGTGGACAAGAGTCTGAGTGAGTGGCTGCGAGTGTGAGTGAGCCACCTCTCATGAAGCCGTGGTATGTGGGAAATACAAAGTCAATGGAACTGCCATATAATGACAGCATTAGAAATGTTAGGTTCATTGGAAAGAAACATTTTACTCCCGCAGTGGGCCTTGGCTGAATTTCTGGTTTATTGACTAGATACTAGATGAAGGATGGGCTCATGGCTCAGGTAATGGTGAATTTGGTAACGTTCATAACGGGACGTGGTCAGAAGTGTGAGGTTTGGAATGCCATGGGCAACAGGGCCATTGATGGCTGATTTCGCTAAGAACAAGATATGTGCAAAAACCTCGGCGTAATGGATGCATTACCTGGCGTTGCTCGAAGACGTGGTCCACTGCCTCCCTCCATGGTTCAATTTTCTTGTAATCTGTGACCTCACTCTTGCACATTGCCGTAAAAAGCGAACTCCACAGCAACATATATTACAAGAATTCCGTGCCCTTGAAGAAAAATACAGTAGTTTTACAGAATTTTATACTGATGGATCAAAAACAGATAGTTGCGTAGGAAGCGCAGTGGTACGAGGAAATTCGGAGCAAATAGTAAGACTACCACAGTGTTCCTCCATCTTCACCATGGAGTGCTACGCAGTATGGATGACCATAGAAAACCTCAAAAATGCTGTTATCTACACAGACTCCTTAAGTGTACTTAGAGCTCTCCATTCTAAAAATGCAAGCTCCCCTCTGCTCGGTGACATCATACACAACGTAGTACAGCTCAAGGACAAAATATAAAACTGTGCTGGGTCCCGAGTCATGTGGGAATAAAAGGCAATGAGAGAGCAGATGTGTGTGCTGGTAAAGCTCGTGGCAAGGAAATAATGAAAGTAAATATGCCGTTTAATGATTGCATGAAATTAGTAGCAAGGAAACTAAGAAAAAAAATGGCAGTCGGCTTGGAACAATGAGGTCAAAAATAAACTACACTTGGTAAAACCAGTTTTAGGTGAATTTAAGTCGTGTGTGCACCAAGAACGTTTCAAGGAAGTGATCTTATGCCGTCTCCGAATAGGCCACACGCACCTTACGCACAACTTCCTACTAACAAAACAAGACAAACCTGTTTGCCAAGAATGTGGAGATGAACTCACGGTTAACCACATTTTATTCTCTTGTATGGAACTGGAAGAAATAAGAAAAATGTATTTTACTGAATTTTATAATAAATGCATTTTTTTTTCATCCCGTACTGCTTTTAGGAGATGATGCAATTGTTAATATATCATGTGTTTTTAGCTTTCTTAACGAAACAGGATTTCTCAAGAGACAAAATTTTTACCCACTGGTTTGTTTGAATTTTAGTACACCTCAGCCAATTTCTCAGGCCTGATAAGAAAGCTGAGGCTTTTATTTTGATTGGTTGAGAGCCTCGATGTCCTTCCGCAGCCAAGGAAGGCTACTGAGGTTACCCGGCCCTTTAAAGCTTTTACTTGTAGCCATTTATAAAATTTGTGTATGTGTTCACTGGGTAATATTAATGTTTGAGGGCCGTAGAGCAAGGATGATTCTTGTTCTATAATATTCACCAAAAGACTTTTCCTATACCTTGTTCTTGGCACATGATGGCCTCAGTTGCCTATGTGCCATAAACACAAGACACAACTATCAGCACCGTCTTTGTTTTGGTCTTCTGTCGCCGCATCTTTCTTGACGCCGGAGAGCTTGTAAACTGTCAATCGGTACTCTGCCTCTGTTTGAGGATCGTGTTGAAAACACCATGTTTCGTCTTCAGCAGTGATGCTGTTGACAAATGCAGCATCTTTCTCTGCCTCGGAGAGCAAATCAGCACTCACTGATGCCCGCGTGTCCTTCTACATAGTCCTGTGTGAGGGAGTGTGGCATAAGCGTGGCATTCAGCTTTCGTTTCCCCAAGTTCTCACGAAAATTTGATGGCATGTTGTCTTACTAATGTCGAGAGCATCTCATAGAATGCGGATTGTAATGGTGCAGTCTTGCTGTACGATTTCCCTGATCCGAGCCACGTTTACATTCCGTGAGGTTGAAGGGCGCCCCTGCCTTGTGTCATCTTCCACTGATGTTCTCCCCGAAGCAAACCTCTTGTGCCACTCGAAAACTCGTGCCCGTGATAATGTCTCGTTGCCGTAAGCGTCACGAAGGAGCTCATACATTTGTGTGGCTGTCTTGCCAAGCTTCACACAGAATTTTATATTTAAACGCTGTTCTGAGGTGGACGTCCATCTCTCCACATTCACTCACAGTAAAATGCACAGACGACTAGTGACAATGTATGGATGGATGGATACGGCTGAACCCTTTAAATCGTGTGGTGGCTCAAGCCACCTAGCCATGACTTATGAAATTTTACTCTTCTCTTGATTTTAGCCACCAATCATATAACCTTCGCTTGGTTATTTCTACCCGCATAAAATCTGCTTTCCCTTCACTGTCCTTAAACTCCAATGCCTTGGATAAATCAGCCCTGCTGCTTTCCACTGTAGGGTGAAGCCCTTTACAGAAAATTATCAAGTGTTCAGCCGTTTCCTCCTCTCCATACGCAACGCACAACGTGCCTATCTCATGGTACCTGACTCTATGAGTTGAGACACTGCAGCACAGAACTTGACAGAACAACGCACGATATTCAAAGAACTCATCATGAACGACTACCCAAAAGACTATTCAAAAAATCATTCAACGTCAAAAACACATTGTTGCGCACAAGCCCACAAACACTGTTGCGCTTTGCCTACCTGTTCCCAAAGACCGGCCGCCGAGAGAAAGAACGCAAGGCATTGTCTGCAAAATTCCATGCGCCGACTGCGATGCAAGCTACATCGGCGAAACCAAAAATTTCAAAGAAAGAATTCGGCAACATAAAAACAATGTCCACAAATTCGCAAGAGAACGCAATCCAGTAGCCGAACATTCCGAGGACTCCGACCATATCAACTTCGAAGAAACCTGCATCCTCAGAACCGAAACAAATTACCACAAAAGGCTCCTTCTGGAATCCTGGCATATCCAAACCACCCCGAACAATATCAACCGCACAAAAGGAAACTTGCCCCCAGTATATGCCCAGGGACTTCGCTCTTCAACTCAACGAAAAAAAGTCGCGTCACCACCTCCCTGCAGTGCGCCAGCGTGACTAACAGCCTAAACTCCCCTCCCCCTCCTCCGCACCTTTCGCGTCACAGCTGTCGTTCCTTTGACCCCCCCCCTCCTCTCCTTCATACTTAGAGACGCTTAGCTACTGCCCTCAGTCACCCCTGATGAAGGAGCCGAGTCGGCTTCGAAACGTTGGGTTAAAGTTAAAATTTTTGGTTGGAGTTGTGCAGTTTATTATACTCACTCTATATGTATTTTTCTACATGTAGTGCCATCTAGTGGCTGCCACAGCAATTAACATAAATAACTCAGGTTAGCCCAAAAAGATGGCGCTACACAAACACACCAACTAGTGTTCCTGTAATACAGGAACACTAACACCAACATTTGTTTTGGGGAATCATTTATAGAGAAAATAAACCAGTCTCGAAACTTTACGGACAAAGGTTGTAGAATACAGTGACGAAATGTAAGACGTGGCGATGGGCATGGCAAAAGGGATGAACAGAGTCCGTGAGAATATTTTGTATAAAGTAACTAAAAAAATTTGTGCTGTTCTTGAAGCCGCATGAAAAAAGTTAACACTGATTAGGAAATAAATGACATGCACAGTAGGAAATGGGAACATTGGCTGTTCCAGATGCATGCATGTTGCATCCCCGCAGCAGCCATAGCTTGAGCAGTGGCAAAGGGAAATGGAGCTGACAAAGCAGCTTATTTGGGGTTGTCCATTCTTTAACTTCCTTTCAAGATACAGCTGTAAGCAGGTAAATCAAGGCACAGAATGTCAAGTGTTTGGGAATAATGCTCTGATTAAATGTACTGCCAGGCTCTGGGTTAAAAAATTCAGCTTGGGAGGTATGCTTCTGCATTGCGCATCCCACTCACTGGACACATGTTGGATGATGCAATACTAAATGTGCCCATAGAAAAAGACAACTTCTCATGTCGCTTTGTCAAACATTTCCGCATTTCTGGGTAAACTGCCAGACTTTTGCCCCCCCCCCCCCTTGCATTTGAAAGGCATTCAGGTTGAGAAAGTGAGTATTCCACAAACCGTCACATGCCAACAAGCAATGAGTACGGCAGCCTCTTTTGCGTTTCTCTTCCGTCACTACAATGGTTTCATATTCGGTTGTATTAGCCACGGTCTGCGTTTCTGCACGCACCCCAGGCACGTTTTCAGCACACTAGTCGGTTATTTTCATATCAGTGCTCATTTTTGTAACAAGATGTCAAGAACAGTAAGAACTTTTCTGGTTACTTTGTGCAATGGTGCTGCATCTGCCACCAGTTCAGTTATTTTTGTCAAGCTTCAGCAGTGGTGGACTCTCGAGACAAAGGTACAGCATCTACAAGCGAGTGGCAGGGTACAAGAACAAAGATGAAACTCGGAGCCAGATAGCTCTGCTATTACTAGTTAGACAACTGGAACTCCAACAAAAGTATGAAACCTTCACAGTTCTTTGCCGCAACAAAAATCTAAGACATCTTGAATCGCTTTGATCGGCATTTCACAAGAGACTGCAGTACAACATATGCATCGAAGTATTGTGCAGCATGAAGAAATGACAGGCCAAGCTTTTGACAGATTCGTGCAAGCTGTTAACGTACAAGAGGATCAGATCAGCACTATGCATAACCAGATGATTACGAACCGCGTAGGCATGGAATCAGTGACACCGCACTCTGCGAATGTTTTTTGCATGAGAAGACACTCGTCCTATGGAAAGCAATCAGCCACTGCATGGCAGCACAACTATCCATGTTGTACATCAAAGAAATGCAAGCCCCCAGGTCGGAGGGTTTCGCACCACATTGTAACTGACCAAAAGCTTCTGACCTCATGCTAGGCGAAAATTCAGAATGTGTGCTTGCTTGCTGCCAACTGTTTCAAAGTGTCCTGATGGACAGAGGCCCACATCAGTGCCAGCTTTCAAAGACCAATGCAACACATGTGGCACACCCAGCCGTTACACTGTGTAACAACGAAGATGTGTCAACGCGGTAGTGGCAGTGCTATCGCTGAGCATGCGCTGCTGGCTGGCTCTACAACAACCGCCGACGGCCAGAAGAACACCGTTCAGTGCCTGGTTCTTTCAGGGCCATTAAACCCCTTTTCAACTGCATCATGCTGCTAGCCCTTGAACATTTGCATATGGTGTGAACATTGTTCAAAGGTGCACCCCCCTTTGTTAGGTGCATTCACTATTTGTACTCTTTATCACTTGTTATGGCAGCAAACCAAAATGAATGCAAGTGATGCCACTTTGGAACTGGACAAATAATCAGATGTCAGCCTCCTTTCTTCTGATGAGTTTCAAAAGCAGTCCTACCTGCCAGTGCTAATTAGCCTTAATGACAGTGCAATCACCTGCACTGATGCAGTAGCACCATTACATGGAGAGAGTTCTTTCTAGTGGATTTCACCGGGTGCATCAGCAAGACTGAATTCTTTGTTGTTAGTCTGCCAAGTGCAGTAACTTTGGGGTAATGTGACTCCCAGAGGCTGAAGTTCATCCCATACCTCGACAGACAAACTTCACTGCGGGTCAGCTGATTTGAAAGCCAGAAATGAAGAGTTGGCAAACATATAATTGAGCATTACAGCGATGTACTTGTTGAAGGGACAGGTCTTCTGCATGGAAAGTATACAGTAGCACTGGACAAAAGTTCGGAATATTCAATTTGGCACCATATGAATTCTCATCAGACATGAATGGTGAGTTAAATCAAGAAATGCAAACCCAAGGAAAGAACAAGTGTTCACACAAGTTGCTGAACCAGCCCAGTGCCAATTCTGAATAAAAAAAAAGATGGTTGTGTTCAGATCTACCTTGACCCATGAAATCTGAATGAGGCAAGCAAACATCCATAAACATCCATACGTCTAAATGCTGACATTTCATACCTTGCTGTCAAATTTAAATGGTGGATCAGCGTTGACTCAGATAAGCTGAAGTTAGCAGTGACCAGCTGCACTAGCTCGGAGGCTTCGGCATTTGGCTGCTGGCTTCAATGGCTTCAATACATTCCTGTTTAAGCTACTGCTCCCTTGTGTGGTTAACGACGACGCAGACAAATCGAGATTCCCTCCTTGCAATTCAAAAGCGGGCATTACGAGCTGTTGGGAAAATACAGTTATTGCGCAGCTGCCGGCCTTTGTTTAGGTCTTATGGAATATTAGAAATAAGTAAACTGCACGCATACAAACTATGTCTTGAAATATTACGCCAGTACAAACTAGACAAAATAACCTTCGAAACCACCTATCACACTAAACTTAGCACATACGAACTTCGAAAACAATGTATGAAAACACCTCGTGTACGCACAAATTATGGTTTTCAGAGGTTAGGATGGCAAATTCCTGACTTAATTAACCAATACCCTATTATTCTGGATACTGCACGCACTACCCCCTCTATACGTAAATACAAAATGTTAATTAAAGCAATGCTCATAAATGAACCTTAAAGATAAAAACTTAACGTATACCTATGACTAGTGTATGTTTTGTAAATATTGCTCTGATCGAATTCTGGTTAATGTTTGCTGTGTGTTTTGTAAAGCCAGTGTTTTGTAAAGATGTCTTAATATATTGTGTAAAAATACTGAAAGTGTGTTCTATTATGTAATGCTCTTCTTGATTTTGTGTAGCCAGTGGTGCCGCCTGTCATCCGGGTGGCGTGGCCTCGTCAGGCAATGTATGCCTTTTGCCACATCACCCTGGACAACCTCTTCGTTGTCTGAAATAAATTTTGAATGAATGAATGTATTTCAATAAGCAAAATACAAAAACACCTGCATACTGTGCGATGTGAGAGAACAAAACAACCCTAGTTGCTCCAAATTAATCCGCAGCTCTCCACTATGGCTTCCTTTATTGTCCGTGTGACACTTTGGGACATTAAACCCCACAATCTGCGATCTGAAGCCAGCAATGGCGAAGATCAGTTACCTTGGCCATGTGGTGTCTGCTGATGGAGTCAAAGCAGACACAACAAACAGTCAAACCTTTCATGCAAAACATTTTGCCATTTAGTGAAGCTGATTAAAAGCCTCGTAATCAGCCGGATCACATATTCCCTGCCGTATCACCACATGACAAAGAATGAGAAAGAACAAGCGGACACGCTTATAAGGAAAGCCTTCAAAACAGCGCTAAACCTGCCAAGAAATACATAAGAAATACATAACAAGAAATGCTGGGCATCCACAATACCTTCGAAGAGCTACGAGAGGCGCAAGCTGGATCGCAACTAACCAGACTCCAGCAGTCGACCACCGGCCGTGCGCTCCTCCGCAGGTTAGGATATAGCAGTAAAGAAACAGAAGGCAGAGTAGCAAACATACCAGACGATACCGGGACACGCCGGAGTGGAAGGGAACCTGAGGGCAGACAGTCTAGCTCGCGAGATGACCCACCGAGCAGACACAACGGAGTCACAGGAACATACCACAACGGTAGAACCCACATATGCAGAAATACTAAATTACCACAGAGGAAGGAGACTGACGTATCCTCCACCACACCCGCTGCTGACACAGCACGAGGCAGTGGGATGGCGAAGATTACAAACAGGTACCTTTACAAACCTACACACACTACATAAGATGTATCCAGGACAATACAATGACAAATGCAAGTGGTGCGGGGCAACCCCTACGCTATATCATATTACATGGGAATGTAGACACAACTATGCATTCCATAAACTAGAAAAGCCCAGTGCGGAACAGTGGGAGGGCCTGCTCACCAGCAGCGAGCTGGCGGTCCAGAGAGGACTCGTGCAGCACGCAAGCGAGGTGGCAAAGCTCAGCGGGGCCCTGGAATGAGGGCACCGACCATTGGAAGATGACGACGTCTGGAATCCGCTAAACCCAAAGAAACGAAAATAACGTTTTATTCATTCATTCATTCCAACTCGCCAACAAGACCTACAGTGCTTTCTGGGTATGGCTAACTTCTTGACAAAGCTTACACCACAAGGAGACCTCTAGTTTGGGCTAGTTGGTTCATGATTCACAAAGAAAACGGTGTGAAATACGGGGACAAAAGAGAAACAAACACGACAGAACGATCGCCAACTTATCGCTAAACCCAAAGAAACAAAAATAATGTTTTATTCATTCATTCATTCCAACTCGCCAACAAGACCTACAGTGCTTTCTGGGTATGGCTAACTTCTTGACAAAGCTTACACCACAAGGAGACCTCTAGTTTGGGCTAGTTGGTTCATGATTCACAAAGAAAACGGTGCGAAATACGGGGACAAAAGAGAAACAAACACCACAGAACGATCGCCAACTTACAACTGAGTTTTATTTCGCGTAAAACCTGCCTTTTTGTAAGCCAACACGCCATAACAACCGTGCACTCACGCATTCGCAAAGTCACGAAGCCAACTCACACCGTACAACAGATCACTGAAAGGGATCTAATACATGAAGCACGATAAGTAACCAAGTAACATTTTATCATGGCTATCTGGAAGAAAAACCCAAACGACGTGAAGAAAAATATAACAGCTCTACACAAGTACGAAAATCAAACGATCATGACCACGCAAACCCTTAACAACCGAAAACTATACAACTACATGAAGAGTGACACCAGATGACCAACAAGAAACGTGGAAAAAAGCACAGAATGAAAATTTAAGACCAAAGCTGCGTCGAAGGTAAAAGCCGTTCAACCGGCAACCATATGAATGATATCCGATGACCAACAAGAACATGGAAAAAAAGGGAATAAAGTGAAAAACAGGGTCAGACCAAAGTCTGCGTCAAAAGCACAAAAAGCGAACAGGAATCTGCGCCAACAACGGCACTTCGTCAGAAAAAATAGCGCCCAATGCTGAAGGAAGTGCACGACAAAACAATAAACCTACAAAAATCTTTCTAGCAAAGTGAACCACTTGTTGCTAAGCGTAATGGATGGCTTGCTGACGCATTTGCTCCCTTCTTTCCTGATATAAAAGGCTTCCATCATCTCTCTCTAATCTGACCTTTTCACTCCTCAAGAAGATAGTTTTCTCTAACTCAGGACGGCAATTCCTGCAAGCTCTGCAGGGATCCACTGGGAAGCTTCCTTCATTATTTCGCAGATTTCGGCAGTGCTCGCTGGCACGCTCATTGAAACATCAACTTGTTTGGCTAATGTAGATGAGCCCGCAGCTTAAGGGAATCTGGTAAACAACCCGAGTTCTGCGCTGTGTGAACTTGTTCTGTTGTTTCACAGTACAAGCCGGTTGTTTTCCTCATGGCGCAAAGCCTAGAAAGTTTGCATGGGGCTGAGAATGTGACCTGAACGTTATGTCTGCCTGCTACTTTAATAAGGTTGTGCGAAACCTTGTGGATGTACGGTATTACAGTCACACCACAGCTAGCCCAACAAACCCAATTCAAGTGGCTGCTGCACAAGAGCACCCTTTTGTTTAATGTCCAGTTCCATGTGATTTTGCATGGGGAACCGCATCCTTGACACTCAGATGCAAGCTGTGAAGGCGTTTTGTTTTCCTGCTGCCATCTGTTTTCAAAGACCGACCGGCATGAACTCTGGCTGCACCTCGTGTGACACATGGACGGCGCCTTGCTAGTCCAGTCGGTTGCACCTTGATAATGCGGCCGCGCCTCAGTGAACTTGCTTTTGCTGCTGTTGAAACAAGATGCATCGCAACTACTTGAGGCTCTGTGCGCGCTCTCTTCAACAGTGCCAGGTCTCTTTGGAGCAGGGTGAGATAAAATAGGTTATCTGCAGCCAAATTGTATTGCCGCCACAGCTCCTCTGTGATGTTCTTGAGTACCTCAGCAGCATCCTGTGAAAAACCCAAAATAGCTCAGAGATCTGTGAACTGAGGCACTAAAGTACCAACTGTAATAACTTTCGCAATGTACCTCTAGCATCCCACTCACTTTTCTGTACTTTTTGTCCTTTCATCTTATTGTTTACAGCTGCCCTTGGTTATAATGACCATGTGTTTAGGTTATTCCGATATGAGCACTCTAATTTACAAAGCAAATTGCACTGTGGAAGTTCGCAAGGGGCCAACATGATGGATTGTGGAAAAGTAGAACATCAGTGCACTACATCAAGTGAGAGCGTGGAAAGGTTGATAAGCTGGAGCATATCTTGCAATAAACCTGCATCCTCATATACTTGGCACTACTAATGATGCTCATGTCATGAAAGTTATATTACATACATCAAGGACATAAATGTTTAATGCGCAGACACAGAGAAGTAAGCTGTTTGTCGATCATTTTTACAAATAAGCAGTTTTTTGGACTCGCTGAATTATTCAACATATGCCTGTGAGGCATGGTACCACAAAAAACTTCCAATAAGAAGCAAGAAATACAGAAACAGCTGTGCACTCTGGTTGCGAGGAAAGTTTCACATT
Source organism: Amblyomma americanum (assembly GCF_052857255.1). Classification (NCBI taxonomy): domain Eukaryota; kingdom Metazoa; phylum Arthropoda; class Arachnida; order Ixodida; family Ixodidae; genus Amblyomma; species Amblyomma americanum. Next base: position 111,837,290 of record NC_135497.1, on the reverse strand, counting down.
ACACTTCTACTCTGTGACCAATGCTGCCTTTGAAAGCTCTGTTCATTGCTGAAATCGGTGTAGTAGCATAGTGAGAGGGTTGGTTACTGCGAGTCCAGTTACAGTTTTGAGCAGGATAGAGAGAGGTTTCAGCACCTCTTAAATGAGAACCCTGCATACTGCTTTAAGGAACTGTCATGCAGCCAGACTTGAAACTCATATATTGTAATGCACAAAAAAAAAGAATGTGCCCCAGACCTCACGGCATTGATGATTGGAACTTGGCCCTGCAACAGCAAGCTGCTCCTCAACTTCCATTGTGTCTTGGGGCAAGCTTGTAGCATCTGCCTGTGGCTGTGGCTGGAAAGGCTCATTGCCTGGCTCGCCTGAGTTGTTCCCTGGCTGGTCCCATGCACACTCACGGAAGTCGCGGAAAAAGGCAGGATTTTGACACTTGTAACCTAGGGTGAGCCATGCGAGCTGGTTGTGGTCTTGAGTGCTAAGTATAGGAGCATTGGGGAATCCTCCCCCATAGGTGCTGTGAACGAGTGCCTGGTGCTTGCAGAACGCCCCCTGCTGGCCAGCTCGGCAGGTTCAAGTGCCAACATCCTGCCACACTTCATAGATTTTCCCATCTTCTTTACAGCTGGGAACTTCAAACAGATTGCTGCCAAGGGTGCGGATGCTTGCAGCAGCATTTTCAGGCATCCTTTCAAGGAGTTTGTCATAGGGGAGCTTGTGGCTTGGTACACGGTTGTAAGCGTGCTTCAGCAGCCTCTTCTGCAGGTGACCTTCCCATAAGCTTGTGATAAGGTCCATAAGGGCGACAACATTAAATGCTTTATGCCTGCTCAGAACCACATCCTTAAGGACCCGTATGGATGCTTCAGCAAAATTATTGGTGTTGTGGCCCCTTGTGAGCATTCCAGAGCAGTACAGAAGCACCCATTCTGCCTTGCGCTCCAGGAAGCCAAGAACTAGTGCTACGTAGCCCTTACGAGACTTGTCCTCCATTTCCGCTATGGCAGTATTCAGGTCATTAACAGTTGATGCATACATAATCTGCAAAGCAGATTATAAAACACATGTCGCATTCACACCAATATTTGCCTCGTGCAATGGAACTATTTGTGAATAAAAATTTATATTGAGTGATCTGTCTCTGTGTCATCTGCGACTTATGCTTTTGATGTTGCAAGGTAACTAATATTTCTGACGCTACTCAATATCAGGCCGCTAAACACGTAGCAATGACAGTTTTCCACGAACTACCACTTTGTCCCAAATATTTTACCAAAGTGGTGTTTCCATTCTCATATTCTGTGTTTGTTTGCCCCCTTTTATGCTATAGGAGATGTGACTTTACTATCTGATATGTTAATGATCGTATGTTGCATTTTTTACAATGTCTAAGATTGTGTGAGTGTTTTGGGTGGTTTACATCCAAAGCTCACTATTGCCTTCAAACTTCACACGACTGAGAACAGCAGGCATTTTCAATCCATGTTGTGCACACTTGTTGCCAGTATAGCTATTGATTCATTATCTATTTGTGGGCACAAGTTTGCCTAATCAACAGTTTTCTGCCAAAGCTTTCTTTTACCTTCCTCCTTCTTGCCACCACCGCATGACAATTTTGTATTAACAATAGCCTGCATGGCCCCATTCTAGAATGTAAATACTTTAATACCTATGCTACTAATAACCTTTGCTGGAAAACTCAGGTTAACGACATAACATAGCACCATATGCTCACTATTAACAACAATTGCTCATATCAACGTCACTCAAAACAAAGAGCTATATATACTGTGTCCAACCCTGTTTAGAATCCTCTTTCTGAAAGCTACGCAAGCAGATTTTCACTAACTAAAGCTGGAGTGAACACATAGAATCAATGACTTTAATGTGTGTAATTAGCAGCATAGCAGAAACATTACAAATATGCAACAAACTCTAAACATGGTATGTCACTATGTGCATTTTTCTCAGGTTTTTCTTAATATCGATCTTTTCAAAAGATTTCTCACCCTATTAAAACCACCTAAGGGCACCCCTGATCGCTCATGGCACTTGCATTCATGTAATGTTCATCATCCTCACAAACTTGATGTACCTCTTCAATTAATAACACATATACAGTTATTTCTATCAGAGACATTCCGTACTTGGAACTGCTTGCCAGACACATTAGCCACTATCTCCGGACACACTAGCTATTATTCAGTTCAGTATGCAGTGAATTTATGATGGGTGTTGTGTTCAATGTGTTGCGTCCGATTTTATTGCTCTGGTGGTTCTATGAGCATGTAGTTATTGATTTCATTTAATTCTACTTGCAGAACGCCTTGTATTATACTCAGCGTTTTTGACTTGCCTCTTCTCTCGCCAACCCAGTGGCTTTGGCTGTCAAACGTAAGCTCGCAGGCTTGATCATAGCCGCAGTGACTGTGTTTCAATGGAAGTGAAATACAAAAATACCAATGTGCTATATGATGTCGGTGCACATCAAGAAACTCCCAGGCAGTGTGAAATAATGTATAGGCCTAGGCCCTGTGTCACTTCAGGACATCCAGTCCCACGATTTACATTTTTCATCTATGCGTCTTTGTGACTTTTGACCAATTTTATGCATTCTTTCCCCTCCTCTCCGCAATGCTTCTTGTAAGCTGTGAGGGTGAACTAAATAGGCATGCAAGCTTGCATTTGTAATGAATGCAGATAATCATTATTTTATGACTACATAACAGAACACAATGCTTGAATGCCTGACAAGTCAACCTCGATTATAGGCCAGACCTCCCAGCCCAAACTTTTGGCAGAATGATGAAAAAGTCGCAGAATGTTTGCTGCCTTCTTGTTACATATTTCAGTTTATGTGGTACTGTGCGCAAATAATCCATTTGTTACCACACTGCTATTGTTTACGAGCTCTGCCTATCCCAAATGTAGTACGGATTTGATGAATTACTCTCGTAAGTTAGAAATTTAACACTTGTTCATGCAACTATGACATGGAAGCCATCATATCTTCAGTGCAACCGTTTCATTACTTGGATATAGTATACCAGTTTCCTCTATTATAAAACTGCATTGGGGCAGCTAGGTTTGTTTTTTTGGTATGGTAGCTGCTGACAGTTGTAACCCTCCTCAGTGAAGTATAAACAGAGGGCGGTGGTAACAACTGAAAACACTTTACAATAATTTCACATCATAGTGATATGTGCAAGAAGGGCACGTGGCTAAGAAAATGGGGTTCTTTGGTACCGCTCCTTTGGTGCTTGAAAAAAAATCCACAATATCTACAGCATGTTTTCACAGCAGTCACAATCATTCAGGTGCACATGATTGTGAAAGCATGCTCATTTAATTTAATGAAATCATGATTTGCCTCTAGGGGCACAAGGAAATGAGACACCGGCCCAGTGCCCTAGAAAACCTGCTTCATTCTTATGCTTTTAAACCCTGCCCCCATGCCAAGAAGTGATGCTATACTACTTCTGCTGCAGATCTGTCACTGATTTCAGCACATATAGCATGCTTAATTTCATCTTTGATATCATGAACCACAATGTCAATGCCAGAAATTTAAGAACTTGCCTTGCCTTCAGTGTTGATAGCCATCAATTCTATAATTCCACCATCTCTCTATGCCTTAGCAAACCAAAAAAGTATGAGTCAAATTCTTATTTATTTCTTATAACTGCACTCTGTGATGGACATCATGTTTATATTGCGTAGCAATCCACTTGCACAGACCATAGAAATGTTTCTTTTCTGGGTTTTGAAAAAAAAAATCTGTGTAGAAGGGAAAGAAAAACTTGCAATGTGTAGTGTTCCAGAAGCCCAACACCCTACAGTGTTGCAGATAAAACGTGCAACTATTTCATACAATTCAGAGGGATCATTGGCACGAACGTGTGCTCTTTGAAGCTCCCATGATGCAGTCATGTGTTGCTTTGACGGCACCCACCGAAGTACCTTCACTGGGCCCTCCGAGCCATTCATGCACATTCCTTTAATACTCGTTACTGGACATTATAAGTCTGACATAGTTCGTGTTATTTTATTGTAAGAATTCAAACAGCTTGTCTGGTCGCATTACCGGCATTTTGCATCACTCATGTGGTGTTAAATCACTGACCAATTATTTTTTACTGTCTTAGCAGATGCAATGCAATATCTGACAGCCACATTTTCTAGAAGAAATTGACAGAACTAAAAGTAATGCATGCTTCATTTGCGTTCACCTTCTGAAATGTAGTAATCAAATCTCGCTTGTCATCCCTGCTGGTGTCACGTGATGCATGTAGCCAGCGCCACTCAGCTTGAGCCACATGAAAGTGGCAAAGGAGCTGCTTGCCTTCGGGCCATGTTGCTTGCAAAGCAGCTTTCTCAGCTGCCGAATTATCCGTCATAAATGCTTGCGGTGCCTGCAGAATATAAGAAGCAATATTTTGCACCTTTGTTGCTGTAAGTAAAAAACTTTATTATTCATTCTAAATAGTATGAAGTCTCTACATTGCTTTTCATTTGAGGCTTTTGTGTTGCAAAGTTTCAGACACAAAGGACACAGAGACTTTCTGTAAAAATTGAATTTGACTGCCCAGATGCCCCTTCTCATGATTTTATTAAACTATATGCGTAAAATATTATCACAGTGGTAAACCTGAAAAGTAAGATTTCTTATCCATTTTTGATTGGTGAAGCTTTTAAAAAGTTGGCATGAAAATGTGGTGCTGATATTTCATTATGCCAGCAGAAAGAGTATGAAGGTTAGTGGTCATAGCTCATGCTCAAGACACCATTCCTTTTGTCCTTGACTGGGGAGCAAACAGCCATTCATCTTGTGTGGGGCAAAAACACTGACAAGTAATTGGGCTTTGAATGGTGTAATGAATTGGCATTTTTGAAACTGAGCAACAATGACAACTAAGAGACACTAATGTTTATATGTGCTTTTATCCTCTCCTATCGAGCCATAGATCAAGCAGCCAAATATTCCAGCAGAAATGATAATGAATAAATATCAACATTTTTATTCTTGAACCTTCACATAGCGCTCTATTGATATGGACATGACCTTGATGCTCTAACTTTTGTTATGTAGTCTGAAGTAAGATTATTTTATGAATTATTCTATTAATTATGCACATGGGTAAATGACAGCTTTAACATGTGACCACTGGGAACAAAAGCACTGCAAATGTCATTCTGCCCCCCCCCCCCCCCCACCCTTTTACCAAAAATTCCCCTATGTGAATACAACAGAAGAAAGCGTAAACAAAATACATGTGATGATCCACTCTTGTTTAGATCCACTGCTTTAATTATAATTTGTTAGCTCATGAATGTTCTGAGTATTATTCTTTACTTACATGAGTGCCACCAAAGCAGGTTGGGTAGCTCTGCTTCAGCAGACGAAATGCAGCTTTGTAGCTCTCGCTGCTCTGAGAACTATGTAGTAGTACAGCAAGAGGCATTGTCCTAACTGCAGTTGCTGTAAGTACCACCGTGAGACTGCTTTGTGACTCATCACATGAGGCTGTAGAGTCTACAAATATTATCTCCTTAGCAGCACTCGGTCCTTGCGTCCTTTTCATGACTTGCGTCACCACAAGAACTGCCCAGCAGGCACCATCCTCTGGCCTTGTGGTTCTCACATCAGCCCCTGCAAAATGCAATATAGGACTCCTACTTATAGTGGCATTAAGCAGAGAAGCAAAGGTAAATAAGGGGCTTGTTAAGGTATACATTTAAAAGTTGCCAGCAGTCAAAGCAAAACGAAAATTTCAAAAAATAAATTTTATGTTCTTATTCATGAAATTAGGAGCAGCAGAATCATTTGTTAGGTGTCAGATAATTCAACACAAGGTAGGAGAAAAGGCAGCTACATGCCTCCAATGGAATCTGAATCCAAGACCTCCATGTGTTTCAGATGGTTCTCAACCAACCGAGCTATGGCACTACTACTATCAAGTGTACCTCTGCTAGCGTGCACTTCGCATGTTGAACCTTTTTATGCCTGTTTATGGCCTCAAGAGTGCCAAACCAGATACCTTCTTTATGCTTTTTAGCAGGCAAGGGAAGGGAAATAATTGGTACATCAATATGTACACAAGAAACGATCAATAAAGATCAGGAAAGCATAGGGGAATACTGTTCTAGTTATTCTTTTAATGTTGTTAACTGTATTGAGAAAGTAGTCACAGCGTAATTATTTTTTGGATGTAGGATAACTGCGTAACATAATGTGACAGAACGCACAAGGAAAGACAACCACATGCTGCCGATGGGGTCCAAGTAGGTTGCACCTGCATGCCCATGTCTGTAATGCTATGCTTCAGGCTTAGGGTGAGGCAAATGTATCACTGGGCAGAGTAATGTTGGCATGTATGGATATTAAATCTCGATATTACAGATAATGAAAAGCAGACACTGTAGCATACTCACTGTTTCACAATGCAAGAAGTATTCATCATGGATGGGATTTTTGTTGTAAACCACACAGCTTTAGCAATGCAGGCCAGAGAAGGTTGCTATAAGCTGATTTAGACATGTGTATGGCTTTTCATCCTGCTCTATTTTCACCGAAAAGGGGGCCACTGTGGCTTGAATGAATATACTCTAAAGCCTCAGGTGGTCCCTCTAAGGGGAAAGAAAAACTACCGCTAGACGAGAGGTTACCCCTGTTGACAGCATGATGTGCTACAACATTTGGTGATAATTCTGGTGAAGCAAAAGGTAAATATTTATGAAATACCTAGACCACAAAATAAAAGTAATCACACACAAATATGAGCAAATGCAAACAGTGAAACACCCAAAAAATCTTTGCAGTTCAGTCCTTTCAAAAAGTCACAGGAATTTCAAAGAAAAGAAACTACACTGCTCAGATATATTGCAGCTTACCCTGTCAAGATAGCATGATGCTTTCTCTGAAAGTTTGCTGACAGGGTCCACTGCGCTGCCATAATGATGATCCCGCCACAGCCGGAACCAGTAATAAACAGTGCCTGCGCTTGGATTCACGGCACCACTGGCAAGCTTCTCGGCTGTGTCGTCTTCAGCTTCTAGCTTCTGCTGGTGCATAGCTATGGCCTGTGCTGGCGTGAGGCCATCATGAAAATAGCTATGGAACACAGCTCGAGTGTCAGCTGTGGTGCGCAGGAGACGTAATGCATCAGCACAGTCTAGCACATGATTATGGTCATCCCTGACCTTCACAATGGCACGTAACGGCGTAGCCCTCTTCAGGAATGGGTCCCGCTTCCTTGTGTCCCTAGTAATGTTTTTTTTATTTTGATGTCCACAAAGGCTGGACAGTTGGTGGCCGTTTGGCCAGTAATCTTATTCCTGTTCGAGCGCTGGCATTTCCACTTCTTGTGGAATGCGATCCTAGTAAAAAACAAATGCAAATGATTTTTCTTAGAATGACACTCATATTTTTGCGTAAGTCTAGTTTACATTAGAGAGACACTAGAAACAATAATGTAAATATTGCGCAATGCTCTGCAAGACATTGCTGCCGTGCGGTGAAGCCAGACTTACAAAACTGATAATTGGAATCTGTCACAGTCCACAATTCCGCAATTCTAAAAGAAATGCAAGCAATTTCTCTTCTCAGAATAACGCTCATCTTTTTGCTTTAGTCTATTTTACATTAGAAAGACACTTGTAACAATAATGTAAATATTGCGTAATTCTCTGCACTACATTACTGCCATGCGGTGAAGCCAGCATAGCAAAAAAGCTGAAAATTGGAATGTCACAGTCCACAGTTATCTAATTATTCCATGACACGCTTCAGAACTTGCACACAACACCCTGAAGCGCGTGAATAACTCTGATACGTCAAGCAAAATACGTTCGGCTTCGGCGCCGCACGGCTATGTAAGTACTTTCACGGGTGGCTTCGGAACCCGCACAGAAAGGACAAACAATTATGAATAGAGGACCACTCTTTCGAATAATACATCAAGTGCATGGGTGAATAAAATGCAAAATTTCCCATACTTTTTAGGCTTTGCAGCTTCCCAGTCAACGATCAACGAGGTTCTTGTCGCTGCACCATAGCTGGTGAGCTACTCGTACGCGTCTCCGTCGGTGTTCAGAGCCACGTTCTCGACGCAGTTGTCACTGTCCAACTCCCATTCGAACGGCAGCGATGATGATGCCGCCATAATTCACGGATGGAACACGCTACTCGAATAAAAAAAGTCCAAAGCAGCCGCGGCGTACTCAAACTTCTTTATGCGGGAGTGTGGAGAAAAGGAAAGGCGGGAGTGGGGGGAAAGGGGATGCTGCCCACTGCATGTAACAGCCGACCGCGAGAATCGCGCAGCCAACCAGGCAGCGTCCTCTTTTTAGAGGCGGCTAGGGCGCCTGGATTCCCGCTCGCCTCCGCCATGCTTCCGCTCTCTGGGTGGGGACACTGTGGTGTTTTCAGGTATGGCTTTTTCCGTGTTGCGTGTTGGCAAAGTGTTGAACTCATTTCTGTGCAAACAACATTGTGTTCGACAGTGTGCCCCCCTGGCGGATGGTATATAAGCCGCTTACCTCAAATCGGGGCCGGTCTTGACGCGCGCTTTCGCTCTGCGCGCGCTCTCCTCGAGACCGGCCTTGCTCAAATAAACGCTCTTTGGTTTTGTTCGCCGTTACCGGTGGTTGGGCTCTCTGCCCGGTGCCTTCTCTTATTTTCGCGCCCTTTTCTTTCGAAACTGGATTTGAAAGCAGCGTACCATCAGCTGGAACTGACAAGTGAGAGCCACGAGCTCACATCATTTATAACGCACGAAGGCTTATTCAGGTTCAGGAGAGTGTGCTTTGGCCTTGCATCTGCACCTGCAGCTTTTCAGAAGTTGATGTCAGCTATACTTAAGGGGTGCCAAGGGGTACTTTGCTACAACGACGACGTCATAGTCTGGGCAAGACTGCTCACCAGCATGACGAGAATTTGCGAGAAGTTCTGAGATGGATCTCTAACGCAGGCCTCATATTGAACGAGAAATGCGTTTTTGATGTCGACAAGATATCCTTTATGGGACATGAAGCCAGCAGTGAGGGCATTGCACCTATGCATTCGAATGTGGAAGCAGTCACTCAGGCAGTGGTGCCAAAGGATGAGTCAGCGTTACGATCGTTCTTGGGACTCGCGGGTTACTATTCTTCTTTCGTGCCACATTATACGGACGTGGTGGAGCCAGTGAGAAAACTTGCGCAAAGAGCAAGCATTCGTCTGGGACGAAGCAGCGCAGCATAGCTTTGATGCACTCAGAGCAGCCTTATCGTCATGCAGTGTCATCCTCGTGTTTGATCCAGACTTGCCAGTGGTCGTGTCTACTGACGCATCCGACACAGGGCTCGGAGTTGTGCTGTAGCAGCAGGCCGGGAACGAGCTGCGAACTGGAGCCTTTGCATCCCGATCATTGACAGCTGCTGAGCGCAAGTACTCCGCAGGAGAAAAAGAGGCCCTTGCATGTCTCTTTGCGTGTGAACATGGCATGTTTACTTGTGGGGCCGACGGTTTCTTCTCCGAACTGATCATCAGGCGTTGGTGACATTGCTGTCGTCAGGAGGTGCTGGTAGAAGGCCGCTACGGATTGCAAGATGGTCTGCCAGAGTTCTGTACTACAACTTTGACATAGTGTACCACAAAGGAAGTGATAACGTAGTTGCTGATGCCTTGTCGAGGTTAGCAGTCACGTCTGCAGCTTAGCCGGAGTTGGACGAAGAAGTGTTGTCTGTGGTACTGTCTTGTATCACCAAAGAACAACTCCAAACAGCTGCTGCTGACGATGCTACCTTACAGGCTGTGTCTGAATACATTGCATCAGGATGGCCTGCCAAAAAGCTGTTAGGCCCTAAGCTAATGCCCTACTATGAGGTGAAAGAGGAGCTCCCGGTAATAGACAACATTGTCTTTAGAGAGGAGAGAATTGTTGTGCCCGCAAGCTTAATCCGTGTTAGTGTTCGCACATGACACGCACCCCGGCATAACGAGAACGAAGCAAAGGCTTCGAGAGAAATTCTGGTGGCCAAGAATGGACAAGGAGGTGGAACATGCAGTGAGAAGCTGCCATGTTTGCCAAGCAGCTGACAAGTCGACAAAACCGGTTAGTGCACCCCTGCAGCCTGTTGCGTTTCCGAAGCTGCCATGGCAAACGGTGGCTATTGACATAGTAGGCCCCTTGAACGTGCAGCAGGCCAGCCCGAAGTTCATAATAACTCTCATAGATTATCATATTCCAAGTGGCCAGAAGTTTACTTCACCAATACAATGACGTCTGACGTCGTCATTGACTTTTTGTGTGGTGTCTTCAGTCGTGAGGGCTACCCGGAAGAACTTGTCTTGAACAATGGCCCCAGTTTAGTCTCAAGTGTTTGACAATTTCCTGAAGGAGAGGGGCATCAAACATTGTCTCCTCGGTGTATTACCCTCAAGCTAATGGCTTAGTAGGGAGGTTTAATAGAAGCCTCAAGGACTTCATTCAACTTTCTGCCTGCCTTGGAAGGCCAATGCATCCAGTCAACTGTAATAGAGTATTTGGCCGTGTACCGGGCAACCCCGCACGCTACTACAGGAGTCTCGCCAGCTGTGTTACTTCATCGCCGCCAGCCCACAACCCGCCTCGACATTGTGGGCATACCTTCGAGGGAGTTGTTCCAACAGCCTGCCTTGGCTATGCGCCGGCTACGTGCCCGCGTTCGGGAAAAGCAGACTTCGATGAAGACTTAAGACGAGAGGAGAGGGGCGAAGGCTCCGAAGTTCTGGGTGGGAAGTTATGTGCGAGTCCGTAACTCAGCGTGTACGGGAAAGGCAGGGATATCCTACTCAAAGCCTTTACGAATAATAAAACAGCTGGGTCCGAGTTCTTTCCGACTGGAGGATGGCCGGACATGGAATGCATCCAAGCTGGTGCCTGTTCCAGAAGAGTGTCTGACCGAGAGGAACCAGCAGTCGTGCCAGCTGCCTACTGGGGAGAGCGCAGACCCAGGTTCTGTGGAAAACTCGAAACTGCCTCTGCAAGCTGCAACACCGCCTTCGAGGTTACCGCCTGATGCTTCAGGTTTTTTTCAACCCCCTGCAAACGACATTTCTTCAGTAGTGAGATCAAGAGAAATGTCAACTGGGGACAGACGGATGCCGTCACGTTTCCGGGACCTCTACGTGTGACTTGTAGTTTTTTTTTTTTGCGAAGGGGATGATGTGGTGTTTTCAGGTATGGGTTTTTCCGTGTTGCGTGTTGGCAACGTGTTGAACTCATTTCTGTGCAAACATTGTGTGGCCCCCTGGCGGAGGGTATATATAAGCCGCTTACCTCAAATAAACGCTCTCTTTGGTTTTGTTCGCCGTTACCGGAGGTTGGGCTCCCTGTCCGGTGTATTCTCTTATTTTCGCGCCCTTTTCCTTCGGGCCGCGATACAACAGACACCCTTTGTACTACCCCGCGCCGCCGTTTCCCCTTCGCAGCGGTATGTTGGGGTACCACGCGTCAGTTGCGTGCAGTGCGCTATGCGTCTGGCACGGTTTCTGCGCGGTCGCGTGGCGGCTGTAATAATGCTACTGTTCTGGAAATAGACAGTTCATGCTTGTTTCACTCGTGGCAGTAGTATTTTTGCAGTTTTGAGCGTATTTTATGCATGATGTGCACGCTCCGACTGCACGATAATAGAAAAGTTACGACGGACTGCTGTGTTTCCCAGTCGACGTCTGCACTTTAAAATAGCAGCAGTTATTTGTGTTCCTTGATAGTGATACTGTGGACTATATATTAGGGTCACCTAATTGCATTTCATTATGCTGTTTTTGTCGTTTTGAACGTAAAGACTGTTCAGAAGGCCCTAAGTTTCTCATGTATACAAGCAACTTGGAGCATGGGACAGTGGTTAGGCGCTCGGCTACGGATCCGGAGTTTCCGGGTTCGAACCCGACTGCGGCGGCTGCGTTCTTATGGAGGCAAAACACTAAGGCGCCCGTGTGCTGTGCGATGTCAGTGCACGTTAAAGATCCCCAGGTGGTCGAAATTATTCCGGAGCCCTCCACTACGGCACCTCTTTCTTCTTTCACTCCCTCCTTTATCCCTTCCCTTACGGCGCGGTTCAGTAACGATATATGAGACAGATACTGCGCTATTTCCTTTCCCCAAAAACCAATTATTATTATTAGCATGTATGACCTGCCAAATATAATTTTGCGTAGTCGACATCCACTTTTCCAACATTCTGTAAGTGACATTGTCTTGTTGCTGCACCGTATGTGAAAAATTCCACGTAATAATGTCAAATTTATCTTCCAAGTAATCTGTCGCCTCACTGCTCTGGAGTGAAAAGCTGAGGATACGTCTCAAACCAAACGGTCATATTTTCTGAACTCATCATCATCATCATCATTTATTTACCCTTAAGGGCCCCAGGGGGCATTACATAAGGGGAGGGGCGAACAGTAATCATGTCACAAAGAACAAAATTGGAACATAAACTTAACACATGTAGATACAACTGTGAACACTTCAAAAGAAAAACAAGCAAGTGAGTAAACAAAAAAAGAAAAAAGGGCCTTCAACAGGAATTAGTTGGGGAATAAATCAATTAACATCTGTTTAAATTTTAGGGAATTAACTTCATTCACAACACTGTCTGGAAGGACATTCCACTCGGCTATGGCAGCTGGCAAGAACGAGGAATTGAACGCATTGGTTGAACCATGAATGCGTTGAATACTACGGCAATTATACAAACGTCGCGATGATCTTAAAGGGGGCATAATTAGGCTCTCACGCAGTTGGGGAAAATTATAATAAAGTTTATGAAATAGACAGAGTCTTGCTATCTTACGACGGGATGCCAAGGAAGGTAAACCAACAGAGGATTTGATATTAGTAACACTCGACTGAGAATCATAATTTGATGTTATAAACCGAGCGGCTCGATTTTGAATGGCCTCTAACATATGTGTTAAATACTTTTGATGGGGATTCCAAATGCTCGATGCATATTCAAGTTTAGTGCGGATGAAAGTTTCGTATGCGATTAGTCTAACCTTAGGGGGAGAAAATGTGAGCGATCGTCTGATGAATCCTAGTGATTTAGAAACGCTAGCAGCAAGGGACGTTATGTGCTTCGACCAGTTAAGATCACTTGTTATTTCTATGCCGAGGTATCTGTAGGATTCAACTTCAGATAGCGCGGTCCTGTTTAGCGTGTAAGAAAAGTGCAGGTTAGATCGTTTACGGGACACGTGCATAAACTTGCATTTAGTTTCGTTCAGTTTCATGAGCCAGGTCGAGCACCAACTTTGTATCAAGTTCAGGTCGTCCTGCAGCAATGACTGGTCGTTCGTAGTGCTAACACGGCGGTAAAGAACGCAATCATCTGCGAACAAACGGATGGATGATGAAATGCCGACAGGAAGGTCATTGATAAAGACAAGAAACAGGAGCGGCCCAAGAACTGAGCCCTGAGGTACTCCAGAGGTGACTTTAGTGACGGTAGAAGGATGGTTGTTGATGACGGTGTATTGCGAACGATTAGTTAGGAAACTGCAAATCCATGATAATATCAGCGGGTGCAGTGAAAGGGAGGAAAGTTTAGCCAAGAGGCGCTGGTGAGGAACTCGGTCGAAAGCTTTCGAAAAATCGAGGTAGATAATATCTGTTTGAAACAAGGAGTCAAGGTTTAGGTGGAGGTCAGTCGTAAATTCGAAAAGTTGAGTTTCACATGAGTAGCCTGAACGGAATCCGTGTTGGTTTGGAAAGAAAAAAGAATTTCTATCGAGGTGATTAGCTACTTGGGAGTAAATAATATGTTCAAGTAGTTTGCACACAATGCATGTTAGCGAGATGGGACGATAATTTGATGGATCAGAGCGGTTACCTGCCTTAAAGCAAGGCACGACTCGGCTAATCTTCCACTCAGACGGGATTTGGCCACTAGAAATGGATTGCGTAAAAATGATTTGCAGGAAATGACTGGATATTACTTTGGTACCTTTAAGAGTTTTCGCAGAAATGTTGTCGGGCCCAGGAGCACCTGATACCTTAATGGCTTGTTCGTTGGTAACAACTTTATTTAAGGTCCTGCAGAGCTTCGTGGATTAATTGTGCCGCAAAATAATTCAGTTGTTTGCGTTTCCTTTCGAATAGTGTTGACTACACGCAGACTGAAGATGCGATATGCGATGATGTGCACTTGCTAATTCGTAGTGACTTGGTCGCTTTATTCGGGGACAAATTTAACAAATCTAGTATTTCATTTTTTTTCAACCGCTTTTTCAGCCATGCACCAACTCGCCCCACAGGCTGTCATTCTAAAGTGACAGCTGTCACCACTTCGCGCACTTTTGCGTGCGCTCCCAAACACCCTTAGAGCGTGTGGGGGTAGCGGTCTCGGTCACAAAGGAGATGCCCTTGACTCAGCGTGGCAAGCTCAGCCGGAGACCAACTACCAAGTGACAAGGAGGTTGATAGTTTGGTGCCCAGCTTTCGCCGGTCGCAAGCCAGAGAATGGGTCGGAGCCAAAGGTTCACAAAACAAAACAAAGTTTATACAGCGAAGAGACGATACAGAGGATTTCACAATCACTCGTACGAGCAGATACGAAGTGATTTACAAATACAATGTAACGCATGCAAAGTAACAATAGAGAGAGATACAATTCAACAAAACCTTTGCACATAAAGTGCACTAACGCAGAGAAAGACTAATAATGAAAACACAATTTGTTCACCGGGCACTGCGACAGTCCGACGACCTGAGGAGCACGACGGGGCCGATCCGCAGGCTGGCGCACGTTGCCTCGCTGGTCCTTCGCTAGTCGAATTCCAATCGCAGGCCCGGAGCGGTCTGCACCCTTTGTGACAGAGCGCCTGAATCCGGCGCACAGCGCGCGACCTGAAATTGCGATTGGAGTACATTTGCTCTGGCCAGAGCATGTAGGGCGCCGCTAGCTTGTGTCGCTATCGCCGCTGAAAAAGAACGTCACGCAAACTTCCGGTCGGATCCGCCGATTTCGGCGGAGCAGTCCCGACTGCTCCACGGAGCAATCTCGGCTCGGCAACCGCTCCCTGTCTACGATTGGAAGACGCGATCCGTGCCTAAGATCTGCGTTTGGAAGTCACCATATGTTTACTTTGGCGCCCCGCCGGCGAGCTGAGTGAAAAGCAGTACGCGAAGCTACGCACTCTCCGGGGGTCCTTCCCCGCTGACTTTTTGTTTTACTTTACCGCGCGCGGGCGCGATTGCTTAGGCGCAGCGCCGGTTTTTTCGAAAATGCGCTGCGTGGCACGGAGATTCCGTCCGGCCGTTATACAGTGGACTTTCGTTAAAGGAACCTCAAGGGAGCCTGAAAATATATTTCGTTTAGCGAGAAAAGGTTCAGTATTTCGCAATCCGTTCCGTGCTGCTTGGTTCCGACGAGGCAGGTGTGCGCGCAGTTCGCAGTCTCCGCGGAAGCGGATCTCAAATGCAAAATCTAGATAATAAAGAGAACGGTACACTATGGGCACAAACTTTATTGCACAAAAGCAGTAAGCAGTGAACTTTTTTTTTCAAAGCACTACTGAAATTTTAAAAAGTGTCAATAGTCCACTTATTCCGTGGAAATCAGTGGGAACTGCAATTTATTGGCTTGTGAAAAATGACTATGTTTGCTTGTTTTAGCTCTCGCAACCGTTTTCTTAGGATGGTGCCACCCGTACTAGACAGGCTGCTCACTTCTGCAGAATTTTGGGGAGCCGTCTTGCTCGCCAGTCCCCGCATGCTGCCGTGTCTGCAGCGGCAGCCTACCCTGAAACGGCACGACACACTATGCCATTCCGATCTTTAATGGTGAATTCCAATCGCAGGCCCGGAGCGGTCTGCACGCTCTGTGACAGAGCGCCTGAATCCGGCGCAAAGCGCGTGTCCTGAAATTGCGATTGGAGTACACTTGCTCTGGCCAGAGCATGCAGGCCAGAGCATGTAGGGCGCCGCTATCGCCGCTGCATAAGAACGCCACGCAAACTTCCGGTCGGATCCGCCGATTTCGGCGGAGCAGTCCCGACTGCTCCACGGAGCAATCTCGGCTCGGCAACCGCTCCCTGTCTACGATTGGAAGACGCGATCCGTGGCTCAGATCTGCGTTTGGAATACAGTTGCTCCGAAAAGAGCAGGAAACGTTGCTCCAGAAGTGCTCCAACCACCTAGCTTCGCTGCATGAGAAACCTTCAATGGCGAGCTGAAGAAGAAATTCTTCTGCTTGCGCGTGGATGAGTGGCCCGCTGATCGGAATGTTTTCACTGCGGGCTCTCCGCAGCCAAACCACCAGGCACTTCTCCAGATCTTCGTGGTTGGCCACCCGCGGTCGTTTTCTTTGAGGGCCAAAGCGTGACGTCCCGAAAGCCTGCCGCAGCTTATCCTTGTCCTGAAGTATCCTCGTGAGGCTGCTCTTGGGGACAGCGTAGTTCGTCGCAAGCGCTGTTTTTGTGAAGCGACCACTCTCGAAGTCGTTGATTATCTCCACCTTCCTTTCTAACGTAAGGGCATTGTGAGGTCGCTTCTGCGCTGCCATCGGATGCTGACTTCGCGACGAAATGTCGCAGACGACGCTCAACAGCGGATGTAAGGCTTAAGCCTAGCTGAACACAACTGCAAGCACACCGTGCCAGAATGCAAGAGATGCGGTTGCAGTGTGCGAAAAAAAAACGGCGGAAACGTCCGAAGACGGAAATTAAAAAAAAAAACCGCAGACGTTTTTTCGCTGAAGGGCGGCAGTGGCGCCATCTGTTTTCGTCAGTCGAAAGCGTCGCTAAAAGGCCGCCGAAGCGCGCGTTGCAAACAATATCCTTTTAAAGGTAAAGCAAGCCTCGTTAAATCAGTAGTTCTGATATTTTTTCCGCTCAATTAGCCGAAAATGTTGTAAGCGCTTCAGTTTAAGCAGACGAAACGGCCGGAACGGCTTATTCAAAGGGCCCGCGCTTGTTGCAACGCTCGCCTCGGCGGTCTTGTCGCGACGCTTTCGACTGCCGAAAACAGATGGCGCCAGTACCGCCCTTCAGCGAAAAAACGTCGTCTGCGGGTTTTCGTTCGCTGATCTCTACGTAGACGATTACATTTTCGCATTTTACCCGCCGCGGTGGCTCAGTGGTTAGGGCGCTCGACTACTGATCCGGAGTTCCCGGGTTTGAACCCGACCGCGGCGGCTGCGTTTTTATGGAGGAAAAACGCTAAGGCGCCCGTGTGCTGTGCGATGTCAGTGCACGTTAAAGATCCCCAGGTGGTCGAAATTATTCCGGAGCCCTCCACTACGGCACCTCTTTCTTCCTTTCTTCTTTCACTCCCTCCCTTATCCCTTCCCATACGGCGCGGTCCAGGTGTCCAACGATATATGAGACATACTGTGCCATTTCCTTTCCCCCAAAACCAATTATTATTACTATCAAGTACGGCTCAACTAAGCGCCGTTATCAAACTTGCTACGATACAAAAGTTACCATAATACGCAAGCTCTGTGTGCAGTTTCATCGCAAATGAGCCAGTGGGTGAGGCGGGGAAACTTTTGAGTCTTCACGATAAAAACGCACAATACTGTACAGGAACACTATTGAGGGTCATCTTTTAGCGTCGCCTAGCGGCCAGCCTGCGCACAGGCGAGGCACTGATCTCCACTTGGGGGGTGGATGCCGCATCGGGCGCCCGAAAGTGAAGCCACCGGAAGTTGGGCGACATGTCCCGGAAGTCAGCCTTTGGCAGTGCACGAAATCGGACCTCAGCACGGTTTTTCAGTTTCAGTTCTCGTTTTTCGCTTAGCATTTTGTTTTTTTCAACATTCTCGTCTTTTTTCATGACAGTGCCTACCTGTTGCGCCGCAAACTGCATGAGGTGAGCAGCAAAGTCCCCGGGAAAGACGTTTCAAAAATAAGGGTCCATTGCATCGCTATGGGACGACACTAGCAGACGACAGAACGTCGCTACACAGTACGTGCGCGGAACCTCGTCTGCTCAGCTGTGTCGTCCCGTTGCGCTAGCGTCGCCAACTCTGCTCTTTGTAGTGACGTATGTTGACGCGCTCTAAGCCAAAGTTATACCATCAATGAGGGATAAAGTTAAGAAAGAATAGGTGGAAACCTTCATTAGGCAGCTGAATTTGCAGTGCACCATTTTACCGAATTATGTTTAGACTGAACCGGAGCGAGGACGATGCCACAATCTGGTGAGGTGCCGTCGGTGTTCTGCTGGTTCACATTAGCGCGTCCAAAAGGTATATGTTACTGCTTTTTCGACGAAGCGTATCAAGTACAGTTTCGTGCTGTAGCAAATTATGCCTGAATGGGCTGTTATTCGCGCGATGCTTGGCACAGTTCACTTCAAACTGCGCTTGTCACATGCGCTGCTGCATTCGTCTTTCTCGTCAGTCGTTACTCTCGTGCAGTGTAGGTGAAACGTGGCTGTGCTATTGAGTTAGATTAAAAGCACGTCTGGAAGGTAAATGGCACACTAAAGCGATAAACATCACCTGCCGTCGATGAGAAAACACATCGTCCGCCACCAACCCGAAATTGAAACAGCGGCAGTTCGAGTTTCAGGTTTTCCGCACCATTGCCTTTTCTTTGCAACACGAAAATTTGTTTTTAAGATCATCTAGACTCATCGTCATTCCACTACTTCCCCTAATTACGCTCGGAAGACAAGAACCAGATCAGAAAATAGTGTTTAATGCACGTACCCCTTTGCATGCCTGTTTTCTTCGGTTTCTCTGAAATTACAGGGTTCTCCAAACAATGCACTCATTTCTCGCGTTGAGCTTGCTTATTCCTTTGATATTACAGTAGACGTTACACGAAAACAACGCGAAAAACTGAGAACGGAAGGGCGAAAGACGCGACTTTCTGCATTGAAATACACAGCAGACATCGAACTTCCGGGACATGCAACAGAACTTCCGGTGGCTTCACTTGCTCCCACTTCGGAAAGCGGGAATGTGGCATCCAGCCACCTAGTGGAGATCAGTGGCGAGGCGACCTCCAAGCCCATTGAAATCCACAGAGTTTCTTACTATTAATAATAAGTAAGTTAATAGTAAGAAACTCTATGTTTAAATCGAGGAGACGCTTCAGGCATGTTCTGCAGGAGGCATTGTATAAACGTAAATAATAAAGTGTACTTAAAAAATGGCTAGGTAAGACAGGTGGGAAGTTTAATGCTGGTTTTAGTTGTTTTTATTTCTCAAAACATTAAGTTTACAGATTGTCGCGTCATGTTTACATAAATAAATAAAAATAATGCACAGAGGCAAATGACTCTGACGTTAGTATTTGCGTAAATGCAGTTGATTTTTTTTTTTTTTGCATGCAGGGAACAGATATGTCTGTAAATTGTCTGATAGTGTTTACTGGAAGTGGACAACCAGTCGGTCCAGTCCAGTAAAAGGTTGTGCTGTGACGTCATCTTTTTTTTTTTCGTTTTACATTTGTGTGCGGCTGCATTCGGGAGCTCGGCTCGGCTGGCTAGCAGCGAGTTTGCGAGTGTGCTGTGTTCCTGTCCAGCTCCAGCTCAGATAGTACAGACTGCTTCATTTGCGTTCGAAGATAGCTGGCAGCCTAGCTGATTTCATAAGATAAGCGTTTCTAGGATTTAATCAGTGCAATCACACTGAAATGACTGCATGAGCTTGACTGGTTCTTCGTGGAGGATGTGTGAGAGGCCCCCATCGGAAAGTGCCAGTGGACGGAACAGCGAGAATCCTGGCCGTTACAGGGTCGTGCGCACCGACGATCCTAACTACGCTAGAGTTCTGCAATTTCTACTGAGGAGGTACGTATGACCAGCTAATCGTCAGGGACAAGTGAATATGTTTGTGGCACGATGTTATGCTTCTTATCTTTATTATGCTGCTTGCGCGTAGACATCACCCTTGCGGCGCAGTTCTATCCTGTGAGCGTGCCATGTCGGGCGAGTTACGAAGGATACGTCGTTAGCTGCATTCTAAACTCGTTTGTGCAGCGATGCAGGTCAGCTTTTTCGACCACGGCATGAGTATTGAATTCATTTTCTTTATCTGTTAATCGAATAACTCGCTGATTGCACCATAATTTAATTGTGTATGAATGTCATTCAGTACGAAAGGCTAGTATTGTTCTGGCTAAAGTTGTTTGCGTTTGTGCCTGCATAGG
Organism: Amblyomma americanum; assembly: GCF_052857255.1. Lineage (NCBI taxonomy): Eukaryota > Metazoa > Arthropoda > Arachnida > Ixodida > Ixodidae > Amblyomma > Amblyomma americanum. The sequence continues at coordinate 111,817,162 of NC_135497.1, read as the reverse complement.
TGGAAAAACGGCAGTCAAAGAAGACGGCGATGTTTTGGTTCTAACGCTTTCCATGTCTTAGGTACCGCTTCTGTTTGGAGTTCATAAACGCATTCTGCTTCTGTAAATTGCAGACTACATGATAGTTCTTGTTATGCGCCAGCCTCTCAAGATTATGCGAACAGAGCATTCGTATTGTTTGCAATAGTAGCTGTATCATCAGCAGGGTAATACCCCGTCACACAGTTACTTCAACCTAATTCCATGAACGAAATCAATGCAAGACCGTCAGCGGCGTTCCATTTGGAGAGCAGTGACAGGAGCAGCAAGGACAGATTGCAGGCTTGGGTGGAGAACGAGGGGGTGCTAGGGGAGCTACAAATTGGGTTCCGGAAACAAAGGAGGTTGGAGGACAATCTGTTTTCATTGACACAGTGTATAGAGATTGCTGTAAAGAGACACAGGCTCCTATGGCTAGCTTTTCTGGATATTAAGGAAGCCTACGACAACGTTATTCAAGAGTATCTGTGGGACATACTGGGCACATTGGATGTGGAAGATGGAGTAATTAATCTTTTAAAAGATATATATTAAGGTACCAGAGTGCTTATAAAATGGGAAAAAAATGTATCGGAGCCTGTAGAGATACAGTGAGGGCTTAGGCAAGGATGTCCTTTGTCTCCTTTGTTGTTCATGTTGTACCTGCAAGGGTTGGAGACCAAGCTAAAGAGGAGCGGATTAGGCTTCAACCTTTCTTTTTTCAAGCAAGGAGAATGGATTAAACAGTCATTACCGGGACTAATATGCGCCGATGATATAGCGCTAGTGGCTGGCAACAAGGAAGATTTACAGAAGTTGATAGACATGTGGTACAGAGGGAGATAGATTAGGTTTCAAGTTTAGTAAGGAAAAATCTGCAGTCATGGTATTTAGTGATGAGGTCGGCGAGCATAGAATACAGGAGTTCACGCTAGAAATAGTGGATGAGTACAAGTATCTTGAGGTGTGGATAAATAACGGTGCTGAGTATCTGACAGTGCATGAAAAATATGTAATGAAGTCATGGCTAGGTGGCTTGAGCCACCGCCCGATTTAAAGGGTTCAGCCGTATCCATCCATCCAGTGAGCGCGATGCCGCGCAGATTGTTGTTTCTCACGGATGCCACTGAGGACCCATTAGACGCTAGATATTTAAGGTTTGCTCAGATAATAAAAGCCTTCAAATTGCCGCTACTTACTTTCGCGCAGCTTCCGTCCGCGCAGAACGAAAGAAAAAGACATCTGAAAACCTACCTTAAACAAAGCAAAGCTGGTAGCAATATTGGCTGGTGTCAAAGTTGGACTGAACTGGTGAATGGTAATGCAGAGCTCATAGGCTGCATTTTTGTCATGGTCGGAGTTCGTGTTCATGAGCTTGAGCGACAAATCAAGGGCGAATTTAGGATGTGCAAAATAGCACTGTAAATGCCAGCAGCTTATTGAGCAGAAACTTTTCATTCTCTGCACCTAGCTGAATATAGATCACTGATCAGGTCTGTAAGATATTTTGGGACCACTATGGCTCTCTTGCTCGCAAGAAAAGAAGGTTGTTAACAAGGGAGTGGTAGCACTTTGAAATATCTTTTTTTATGTAACCGGTCAATGACCTATGAACTTATGTTTTCTGGCCAGATGGTATACTGTGAGGCAGTCGACTGCAGTCTTCGCACCTATCTTCACATCCTTACTAAGGCACTTTTGCGGTCACATTCGTTGCAGACTTGGAGTGTCCTCTTCCTCCAGCCACCGCCTGTCTGATGTGTGGCTGCATGCTCAGTGCATGAAATACTTGGTTGGGAGGCACCTTTCTCCATGTGCCATGGTGTAGCCAAGGTGCAATGTGGGAGTGTTCATCATGCACATGGCACGTGTACAACCGGCGGCAAAATAAGTTGGGGCATAGGGGGTAGGGGTCGCTTTCTTTATTCACAGCGTGAGGTAGTGAATAAAGAAAGCAACCCCTACCGCGAAACGCTGCATGCAATCAGCTAGTCCACTGCAGGCGAGAAAAAAGATACTGCTGCGAGCATGAAAGGACGCGCACTGCGATGTCTCGACCCCAGAAGTGCAACATCAGAGTAAGACTGCGGCGATGCAGTTTTATCTGATTCTGGCCGCCTGTCGCGTGCCCTGAGTTATTTTGCTGCCGTTGTACATGTTCACACACAAATAGTGATGCAATAAACAACACAGAAGGCTGCAGGGGCCTCAAGTGCATACTACAGCTTATCTAATACATTCGAAAATGGGGGCAATATGTTTTATGATTCATAGCGCAGCAACAAAACAGGGGACAAACACAAGCGCTTGTGTTTGTCCCCCGCTGTGTTGCTGCGCTATAGATCATAACGCATACCCACTATCCCGAACCATCACCTTGTTAAGGGGGCAATATGTTTGTGCAGTGGCGGACACAAAACAGTAACAACAGTAGCAGCGTAGATTGTTGTGATGTGTGGGATGTGAACCTCTCTAGAAAGTGTGTCATTTATGCATGCAAATATTTCAAAAACAGGCTCAGAACTTGGTTTAGTGCAATGAAAATGTTTAATGTTGTTGCTGGAGGTCAAGTTTCAAAATTGTTGGAAATCATTCACTATTATAGTCGGCTACAACTCAAGAACGAAGCGGCGAATGTCCCTCAAAGGAGCCCCTCCAGCCAATGGAGTTGATAGATTCTCCCTCTTGTCTGATTATCCCCCTCTCCCCCTTGACTGATCCCTTTTGGCCTGCTAGTGTGAAATCGCGGGGGTGGCAGATGAATGAGGAATAACCATGGATTAACCGTTGTGTCATGAAAATCGGTCATTGTCATCGGCTGAAGGGCCTCCTTTGAGGGGCATCGGCTGCTTCGTTCTTGAGGTGTATCCGACTATAATGCATTCTTATTGTGTGCGGAAGTACCCCCTTTAGCCTTCAAGGGAGGTCGATAAACTCCCTTTGCTACAAACTCTTTAAACTCCTTTACTTCAAGGACTATTGCGTGATGTCATGCGCATCTTCCTCAGGGTAAGGACCCCCTCAAGCGAGTTTGACGTAGTCGTGTATAGGACAAGGCTGCAAGCTCTTATATGTCTGATCGTTCTGAATATGTAAAGCACCTGAATAAGTCTTCACTTGTTAGAGTAGTACTGTTGAACCTGTCCCATGCCAAAATTTGTTAATCCTGTTCCAGTGTCCACATGTTATGTGGGTAGCCAAATTTTTCTTGTAGAGTAAAGTGGCAGAGTCAATTAGAATACCTGCATCAGAACTGCAGCATGGTGACAACAGTCTAGGGAAGAGGAGGAAGAACTGTAAACTGTCATTGGAGCACCTTTCGCTCCAGTTGCATGTCATGATTATAACCACTGTTTGCTAAATAGGGCTCCGCCTGATCTGATATGCATGTGTATTGGCGTGTATACATATTGAAGAATGCAGACGAGGCACCGACAAAGGACACAATAGTACATCCATTCTACTCGCACCTGAATGCTTATTGGAAAGTTTGACGGAGGTGAAACGCAAAAGTGCCAGTGTGCTGTGCGATGTCAGTGCACATTAAAGATCCCCGCGTGGTCGAAATTATTCCAGAGCCCTCCACTACGGCACCTCTTTCTCTTTTTCTTCTTTCACTCCCATCTTCCTCCCTTTCTTTATAGAACACAGAGATGTAAGACAATTACTATGCCATTTCCTTTTCTCAGCAACTAATTTTAAAGCCAGTCAATATAGGAAGAGGAAGTAAAAAAAAAAAAATCAGTGCAGCCACATGAAAGGTCCCCACATCAGAAAGTAGAAGAAAAGCCAATAAAAATGTCACAAATGAAAATGAAGGTGGGCAGCACTTTCGCCCACCTTCTTAGGGGCAGCGAAGACATTGGTCAGCCAGGTGAGCATTCTGGTTATTATTCAAAGTGTTATCACGCTTTCTGAGCCCCGTGTTAAAAGGCAGCTCTAAAGGTTTTTTTTTTAACATTTTGAGTTGATTGTCATATGAATTCCCCTCTCTCCAGCACCAAAAAATTTTTTTCTATGTACCGAATAGAAGTACTTCGAAACAGCAAAAACCAAGAAACCAAAACCAGATAGCAGAGCAATCAATGGCAACACAGATACTGTCTCAAAACCTATTGTGTGCATGTTGATTGGCTAAACAGGAGACTGTAAGCAACAACTTGGATCATTTATTGTCTGAAATGGCCAAAAACAAGCTGGAAATTTTGCCCTTCTAAAAACACTGAGCAAATAACGACGAGTATGCAAACTCTTTGATGTCACACACGCAAGGTTGTCCACAGAAATCGCACTGATTGAGGCCACGAAGTGGGAAATTTTAAGATTAATTTGCGCTACAACTAAACGCTGTACAGCTGCGAAATTAGGCACAAAAGATTACAAAACTATGAAGAATGTACCTTAAAAGTTTCAGTATACCACAGTTGCCTTCTAAGACAGCGACCGGTTTGTCCGATGTACACTTGGCCACAAGCCATCGGAATTTTATATACTGTGTTTATGCTGCACTCATTGTATTTGGTTGAGGGCTTAACACTACACACCTTACTTTCATTGCCATAAATTTCAGTGTCTACTTATTTCTGGATAGTCAGACGCACCCGGGAAAACTTGGATCAGGCAGAGAACAAGATGTCAACATCGTAGCTTCTTCCAATCTTTTTTGATCGATGTAAAGTGCTTTGGACGTAACGAATTACGCCAATTTGCCTTCTGGTGTGTGGGAAAGAGGCGGAATTATCTTAATTCCTTATGGCCGTAGCACTTCACATTGAATTAAAAAGATAGTACATTACGATGATGTTTTGTTTGCCACCTCGGCCAAGTTTTCCCCAGAGGTACCTGGCCATCCAGAAACGAGCGGGTGCAGAAGCCTGTATTAGTGAGGTGAGTGGTTTTAGGCACTGAACCAAGTATGTTAAGTGCAGCACGAACACAATCTGTGCCCCTTTTTTTTGTTTTAATGATCCACTTGTGACCATGTTGTTCTTCCTCTGAAGCAAGGAGCTGGGCAATGGGAGCATATTCAAAACTCCTTTTATTGCTACATTAACAAGGCTGTGCAAAATGTAGCGATGTTCCGAATTCTGTTTTCCTTTCTTTGTGCCTGAATACTGGTGGCAGCTGTAGATGTAACCAGCATGGCACATTTCAGTTGGAAAAGTGAATGTGAAATTTTTATCTTAGCGCCAGGCTGTAATGCATTTTTTTTTATATATAATAAAAGACACACTCTAGGACTTAACGCTATGCTTTTTTTTGTACCTTAGTCAATATTTATGCTTGAGCATGTAACTATAGCTACAATTTATTGACAGTCAATTTTAAAGAAGGCTGGCAGTGTGCATTTCTTTTAGCTTTTATTAGACGATGCCCTAGAGGAAAGCTCTAATAGACCGTGAGCATGTAATTACAGCTACAATTTATTGACATTGAATTTCAAAGAAGTCTAGAGCGTTGTCTCAGGCAGGCAGTGTGCATTTCTTCCAGCTTTTATCAGAAGGTACCCTAAAAGAAAGACCAAATGGACCATTGTTCACTATTGCTAGACTATTGTTTGAGCATTGTAATCAAGAGGTATAAAGCTCATTGAATGACTTCTTGGCAGTGCAGAATATTAGCACCAAGTTATTTGCACTTGTTGTTTTGCTTGAGAACTGTATAAAGTCAAGTACAAATGTTGCTGGTGGCTGATTGTTTGCTGGGGTAGTTGCCTTGTTCCCAGTTTATATACTTATTTTGTGTTCCGGAAAATGGGGATATGCCACATGAAACATTTTTATGACATCTCTGTAACCTGAATTACAAATTTTTTTTGCAGCATTGAAGCGAATCGGGCGCGGCTGTTCAGCAGTGCCCTGGAGGTGTTTTATCAAGACGATTCGGATGATGAACTGCAGCTGAACGGACTGTGTAGGCATTACTTTCTTCGCCTTACTTCTTTCATTTAGTTGTTATATTTGGGTGGAGGGCAAAGGAATGCATGTCATGACATTGTTCAGTTTTCCTCGTATTCATTGTAAGAATTAAAAGGCAGCCCTAGTATTCTTGTTTCACTAGGAAAATTCATTTGTTTGTTTCTTTTGGGAAGTACTATGCAATTGTGTATCGTGAGGGTGACCTTTGAACTAAAAGCTTTTTGTGATGTTGCTCAGTTATGTTTACAGTTTTTATTTATTGATTTGTTTTAGCATTTTTAATGAGCAAGATGCTTCGTTATCATATTTCTAATATTTTGCGTTTACAGCCGACGACCAAAAATTCAGACGCATGACTTTTCAGACCTGTTTGATTATTCTGACTTTTTCATGGTGCCGCAATACATAGTTTTTTACTATTGCCTAGAGGGAAAGCCGGTACCCCGTCTATGGGAGTTTGCATGGAGCTTCCGCAAGACCACCTCAGCCACCATGGGTGCTCTAAGCATCATGGGATGGAGAGCTACTGACTGCAGAACCACAACTTTTGGCCAAAAAAAAAAATTGCTTGTGGTTTAGCTCTGGTTAACCTTGGTCGAAAGGGAAAAGACGTCTCACAATCGGTTTCAACTGAAAGCTGGCTCACCAGTTGACGCTGCTTTCAGTCGGAGTCATTCTTCCGTCGCTTATGCAATCTCACTGCACGCTCCTCTTCTTGGCCTCATTACGCTGTTTCATCCTGGCTTCTTGGCGCGCGGCTACGGCAGGATGTTCATCTTCCTCCTTCACCCCAGGTGTCTGGCAGTGAGCGCGCACACACACTTATATACCCCTCGACTTCTTGCTCCTCCTCTTTTATATGACGTCAGCTACAGCAGCGACAGCAGCGGCTATTACATCAACTATCTTGACTTTGACCTTATAGACCACCTTGGTGTCGAACCTGATTACCACCAGTTATGCTCATGGTTTGGCCTCTAGCTGCATTAAAGGTCAAACTTGCGGCCCCGCTGATTGCTCAAAAGGCTGGTGCAGTGTAGCTTTTCGCTTCAAAAACACAAAAATAAACGTTGTTCGATAATCAAGAATGCCCTAACATTAATATCTTGTCTATAAATCGCAACCAACGAGCAGAAAAGCATGTGACTGCAAAATTTGGCCAAAATAAGAGATGGCTTGCACTCCTATCGGACAAGTATTGCTCACCGCAAAAACTAATATTTCGTGCTTAACAGGTGCACTTTTAAAAATAAATATGTTTTAAAAAAAATGTTGCTTAAACACTTTAAGAGGTTTTTTAAGGGTATTTCGGAAAACAAAAACCTTTTATTGGCGTCACGTACTGTTGCGTTTTCGGTACCGTGGCTTTTGCGTACTACTTTCATGCCAAAGTCGTGCGTGCACGGGGCACGCCATGGACGGAATGGGATATCTCAGTAACACCACTCTGTGTTCCCGAAAAAATCCGACTGTCCCGCAGCAAGTAGCTCACTGGCCCATAATGCTTTGAGTGTCTATGGTGGCTGAGGTGCAGCGCCGCCAGCTTTTCCTCTAGCCATGGACGAAGGAAAATTTAGAGGAGAGGCCATCACATGACATTTTTTGAAGCCGGAAATGAGCTCAACGCCATGTTGTCTGGGCGCGCTCTTGTTTACTTTTCTCCGTGTGCGTTTCAAATCCAGCGAAGGAGCTGGCCTAAAGAGACTCCAGTGCGAGTGGTTCTTGGTTTCTGGCCGTTGTTCATGTACGGGAGACCTCTAAAATGTTGTGCGTGGCGTTCGGCTGCTTCCAGCTATTGCCCTGGGCCGCGTCGTCTCCGTGTCATGGATCCCCGCTTTTTTATTTGAACGAAACGGTCCGGCCTTGGGTCATAATCAAGTAGCATTCGGCGAAGGCGCTTATTGCATCTGCGGTAAGCGCGGGAAGGAACTTTTGCTTTCACTTATTACTGTGGCCCACCATGGTACGCAGTGTCTTTTTCCGCTTTTGCCTGCGTCGTTTTGCAACGACAGAAGTATGCAACGACAGAGGTAGCCTTGCAGGCTGCACTTGGCGAAATATACTGGTATATACTTACATCCAGTCCATCGTAGTCTCGGGTTAATTGCAGGGCTAGAAGGTTAATTTCACCAGATGAGTTGAAGGGCGAAAAATTTTAGTTCAGTGAAATTGTGTACAAATACACACCTGCTGCCAAAATATAGCGGAAGAAAACCAAACCTAGCATGCATGCACTTTGAAGAGCATGCTTGTTTGTGTTCTCTTTTTTTTTCTGATATAAACTCTTACACATGGTGCTACTGAAATAGAACTTGTTACTTTGTGCCATTTATCAACTTTCTTTTTTTTAAACTGTGTGCCTTGGATTGCGCTGTGTATTTCATGATTCTTTTTAACCAACTATCATACCTTAATGCAGTGCAAAGTACTGCCTTTAAACTTAAGCTTCCTACAAAGTTATAGTACTATCGCGCTCAGTGAGCTACACCGCGCGAGCGTGTGGCTGGGCGCTCGGCACGGTTGTACAGTGGCACCGATCGGGCCGTGTTTTCTAACTATCTGGAGAGGGTGTAGCTGTTCTAGCAAGCGCGCTGTAACCCCTTGGCCCTGTTTATCTGAAGGGCACACCATTTTTTTCTTGTTCACTTTGTTATTACTGGGGAAGAAACTGCAAGATTATGCAGCGCCTTTTCCACCGACAAGGCACTGCGTGCGAAAGTTGGTTATCACAGACTGAGTGCTTCCATCATCCACAAATGTCTGTGCGTTTAGACATGATATCAGGACTGACAGAGCACGTTAGCGTCCAGCGTAAAGGCAGAAGCAGCCGCGACGTGGGCAACGCAGTGTTTTCAACAGAGCGTTTGCATGGTCCGGGTACTAATGCAACAAAGCGTTGCCATTGCTACCAACGCCGTTCTCCGTTGTTGCAACATTTCGCATTTGGCCATAGCAGCCTACTTTGTTCACTTGCGGCAGCTACTGGGACCACGCGTCGGGTTGCCTTCACAAACCTCTCTCGTGTAATTTCTCCCGAACACACCGCGCCTTCTTAAGGTGTGTTAAATGGTATCGAAATTTTATAGTGCTCTATAACTAAGGCCCCAAACCCCGATTTTGCCGATCATTACAGGCATTATGAGAATACAGTAGTCCCCAGTCAGGTCATGCAAAGTAGCACCAGAAAAGACGTTTCCAAGATACGTGATCGCAAGGTCTTGTGCATGGTATCTTTTACTATGGTACTTATACCCCTGTCACACGGGACTTCTTCACGGCCTTTGTTGTAAAGTTGTCTTGTTGCACTAAAGGGGGAATACCGAAAAGGAGCAGCGGCGCTGCTACACGGCAAATCCAAAGGAGCTAGAACGCGGTCTCCGTGAATGCCAAAAGTCACCGCTGTGTGTGAAGCGGCGCTAGTAACATTATGAAATTAAAGCAGACGGTAGCTAAGAGGATAAGACTAGTGCTTTCGTTTATGTTGGAAAAAGTAGCTATCACGATAATAAACAAGCGTTTTGAAGGTGAGAAACAAATATTTTGAAACAAGTTTTTTTTTTTTTTCATCGTTCCCGGTCCGACCACGGTAGGCGCACTTTTCCGTTCGGCTCCTCGTTCTGTGTGAGAAGCTTGCTTTGTTGCTTATGTCCTTGTGCGTATTTCAAAGAAATAAGGTTGTGCCTGGTTAGCGTGCTGCTGTAATCATGAACGACGAACCGCAAGACGTTAGAACGAAGTGTGTAATTGCCATGAAGAGCAAGCGAAGAAAAAACAGCGAAGCGAGAAGTGCAAGCACGTTTGTGTCGATGCGGCTGCTGAAAAGTGTTCAAGTCCTTTCTTAGCAGTGTAGATGTCTTAAGTCGTAGCCTCCTCTACGGCTAAGTGCACTGTAACGCAAAATTAACCATTAAATAAGATAAATTAGATGTTTTTTTACATTTAAAAAAATAAAAATTGCTTCAATTTTTTTATTCTTTGAGCTCGCTAGCTGGTGCTGCCGCCTGGGTTGCTCCTTTAAGCAACTTTAAGGCCGCTGACGGTCGCCTTTGCGGCTACGGACCTTTATCGCAAAGGTCTCAACGCTTTGCCGTCTAGATGCGCGTCATGCGCCTTTGGGGCAAACAACCTTAATTTCTAAGGCCTTACAAGTGCCCGTGTGACAGGGGTATTAATTGGCGTTCCGAAGGGTCGTGTGCTCACTGAGAGATATATTCAGTCTGAATGAAAAAGTTTTGGATGGCACTAGGACAGCTTGCTTGCCGTGAATGCGAAAGCCTGAGATGAATTAAGAAGTCGATTATTGTGGAATAGGAGGTGTATCAGGAGGTTAAATTGGATCAGTAGTAATCACGTGTATATACTGCCTTGTACCTTATGACCAATAACCCTTGACATCACGGCAATTTTCGGGGAGCAGTTTTCCTGGACAACCCCGCCGATGCTGACAGCTTCGGTTGACAATTAGGGAAATAAGGCTTTCTCATTAAAATAGATTTTTGGTATTTGAGTGAACTCCGAAGCTGTGTCACTTTTTGTTTCTTTTATTTTTGTGTGAGAATTTAAGCTACAGTCAGAGATGGCGGAGTTAAAGAAGTTATTAAAGATATAACATTGACAACTGTAATATTTCTTCATTGAAATAGAAAGCAAACTACCATAAAGTAAAAATTCTGTCTAAAGTAAATATATTATACAATACGAATACTGCATACCATTCCTTTAATATCACAATAGAATTGGGTAGAAACACACAAGTTGTACACCAAAATAAAAGCTAACAAATTGTAAAGAAATATTTGATTCAATGCAAGTACCGTAAAAACCGGACTATAGGTCGGACCGGAATATAGGTCGACCCCCTAACTAACCAATTCTAAAAATGAAAAAGATCTTTTTCAATGGGAAAAGTACCGAAAGACATCCTTACTTTGAAACAAATGCGACTCGAGAGGTTGCACAATGGTGACAGTATTTAATTTCATTTAAATGCTGCTTGTATGTACACCCGGCAAATTTTTTAACAATATCGCGCACCAATCGGCCCTCGTGTTTGTTTCTGGCACAGGCAAGTACGGCGCCGTAGAGCAAAGCCCTCCTCTTCATGAATCGCCGCAACCAGGATGGCGAGCCTTTGAATTGCGCCCTCGTGAGTCTAGAGGCACGCGCGATCTCTGCCGCTTTCACGCGGATGCATTCGGCAGTCACAGGCAGCGATCTTGCTCGCAGCGCAACGTTTCCTTCCTATTCTCGACACACTACGGTCTGCCCACGAAATGATGTTTTCTTCTGGTTGCTGCAAGTTGTAATACGCAGCTTCTGCCTCCGCCAGTACTGAATGCACTTTTCGGATACTCCAAATTCGCGCTGTGCCGCCAGGTTCCCGTGAGCTTCCTCGTACTCAATCGTGTTTTTCTTGAAGGCAACGGTAAATTGCCGTTAGCTTCCGCTTTGCATCTACTGAAACGCAAAATGGCGGCACTGCTGCTGATGGCGATGGTGATGGAGGCTGCTGACTTCATCCACCCATTGTTACAAGACTTCCGTATTTTTTTCCGCCAATGACCGGTATATAAGACGGGGGTCGACTTTTCACCATGGTTTTTTGAAAAAAAGTTCGACCTATATTCCGGTTTTTACGGTAGATGAGAACTGCAACGCACACGTAAAGCGATGTAGCAAATTCAATACAGCGAGCTATTGGCGCCAAGAACTGCATTTTGAAAAGGAAATCAGAAACTACGTAACCACGAACACCCAGAAAGGAAAAAAAAAACGGTTGCCACTATTTAGTATCAAGTCATCGCCCCTTGAACGGTGACCACTTCCTGCATCCTCGACGGAAGCGACGCGTCCAGATTCTCCATAAAATCTGCTTCATTATGGATGCGCATCCATTCCTCTTCTACCGCGTTTCATAGCTCATCAGCGGATGATCGGTGCAGTCCTCTTTTGCAGAGCCCGACTTTCATCCTTCCCCATACATTTTCAGTGATGTTGAGGTCGGCTCCTTTAGGCACCCACTGTAGATATTGCACTCCTCGCTTGTTAAGGATTTCCTCAACAATTTTTGCAGTGTGCACAGGTGATAGATCATGCTGGAAGAGGAAATCTCCTACAGGAAAAGGGCCATCCAACGCGTAGGGAATTATGACATAATCAAGTAGGTCACAATAGCTTGCCGATGTCAGGTGTCCGTCAAAGCGATAGAGGACACCAAGTCCATCTCGGGACACAGCTCCCCACACATTGACCGTAGTGCGGCCACTTGATGCCACTTCCTGGACGTAACTGGGTTCGTGGCGGGTATGGACAGAGCGCCAAACTCTTTGATTTTGGTCCCAGCATGTTGTGAACGTTGACTTGTCGGAAAATATTACCGTTTTCTAGTTGTCGGCGGTCCAGTCGACGTGTTCACTTGCGAATTTAAGCCTTGTTCGTGTCTGTCAGGAGCGGCTTCTGAGCCGCCACGTGGCTCTCAGACCTCCTTCCGCCAGCCTGCGTTTGACTGTAGACACGCTCGCCGACACACCAGCAGCAGCACCTATCTCTTTGGCGGTGCTGAAGGGGTTTGCCCGCGCGGCCTCGAGAATGCCCTTGTCCTGAGCTGCAGGCGTTGCTCGAGGGTGCCATTTATGTAAAGCGTCGCCGATGCAGCCTTCATCCCTATAATCCTGGATGATGCGGTTCACAGTTTTATTTGACCTTCCAGTAATATCCGCTATTCGACGTTGGGTATACTGCTTTAAGGAGAGTTCAACTATCCGCAGTCGCTCACTGTTGGGCACCAGGGACATCTTGCGAGCTGACAAACGTATTGCTGATTGTTCTCGGCTCTACAAACAGCCATTTTCCAGCATATTAGTCTGCAGCGCTTCCGTCAACATTTCCCTGTTCAGTAAAATGATGAAACGAAAAGCGGCATACCAGATAAGAGCAATTGGGCGGACCAAGACGGCCCCGATCACGAAGTTTGAGCGTCGAAGGATGGCTACAGTTATCATTTTCGAAACTGATGTCAAAACAGGAATAAACAAGGGTGAAGGGGAAGTGAGCAAGTGGAGGTGACGCGAGATGGCTGGAACAGCTACACCCTCTCCAGATAGTTCGAAAAAACGGCGCGATCGGCGCCCTTGTACAACCGTGCCGAGCGCTTGGCCATGCGCTTGTGCGGTGTAGCTCATACTGAGTGCAATAGTACATGGCAACCCTGGAAGCTTTCAGTGTCCAGCTTGCTCGTATGAGGCTTATACAGTCAAACCCACTTATAACAATACTGCTTTTAACAATATATCGGATATAGCAATGGACAGCCGTGGCACCGTCACCTTTGCAATGTGTTCTGTGGTAATATAAACCGCTTATCATACTAGATTGTCGGTTATAACAATTAAATGTAATTTGGAGCCAACCCTCAAAGAAAAAAAACTCTCAAACGCAGCTACCACGCCAGCCAAACTACGCTTATGGCGCAAAAAACGCACGCGCGTATGCGGAGCCGCCCACACAGCGGCCACAGCGGCTGCGAAAAGATCATGTGACGACGCATGTGAGGCGAGGCGCATGGGGTGAGCCGGAGAAGCTTGTATGACTCGGAGGAGGAGAAAAGACGGGCACTTTCCTCTGGGCAGAGGTGGAGAGGGTAGGGAGGCGCTTCCTTTTGTTGCTTTTGTATCCGCGCGGGGAGCAGTCCATTCTGAGGGTGCGCCGCCCATTGAAAACGTGTCACGGCATTTCAGCATGGGCTGCCCCATCTTTCCCACTTTTTTTGGCTCCTGCTTCACGAGCTGCACATGAATTGCTTCCGAAAAGCGGGCTTCGCCAGGAATATCAGTGACACGGAGTGTCGCGAAGCTCCTGCCGATGGAGCGATTACAGAACTTTGGTCTACGGTGCGCGGTGATGATGGCGACGCGGACGGGCTTGAAGAATTCTTGCACGCCGACGATGCAGTCACCACAAATGAAGAATTGACTGACGAGGCAATCATTGCAGCAGTCACCGGCGCGGAAGACGATGACAGCAGCGATGACGAAGATGAACCGGAGCCTGTACAAGTTGTCTCTCATCAGGAGGCCTCAAGAATGATCAAGTCCCTGCGGGACTTCATTTTTGCAAAAAACCTTTCACTCGGACATGTCCAACATTTGGATGCCCTCCAGAACGATGTCAGCAAGATTGCCGCGAAGCAGTCAAAACTCACCGATTACGGGTTTGTTTCAGCAACGAAGTGAGAAGTGCAAGCTATTTTGCCCTATTTAAATGCTTTCAAGTTTTCATGTTTTCTTTGTTTTTTTTTCGGGCACTAAGGGATTTTTCAAGCTGAGAGGCAGCCGCATCAACCTTCTCGTATTTTTTACGATGCCCCTTTCGGTGCCACCAAAACGATGCCTCGGCGGAGCTCGCATGTCATTTGCCGTCCGTGACCCCTCTTTGCAGTTGTTATGCTTTTTTTCGTGCAACCCGTTTATAACATTTATCGGTTATAACAATGGAATTTTCGTGGCTCTTGAACATTGTTATAAGTGGACTCGACTGTATTTAGATGGCTTTCTGCAACACTTTGTATTTGAGAGCATAATGAGTTTTGAGTGGAGAGCTGTCAAATGTGCTGTGAAGTAGTCAAAAAAATTTCTTTTCTAGAATAAATTTAGAGCTTCATGCATGAGCTCTCTGAACAAGGTTTTCGATGTCGTGTAGTTTGCATGCTATGCTTGCATAAAAGTGGCCCACATACTGGCCACACTTCAATGGCCTCTCTGGTTGATAGCACAACCTCCTCAGTTTTATGGTGAATGAGTGTGCAGGTGCCTGCTTTTGGCTGAGTTGTGAACAATGCTGCCTTGCATGGTCACACTCCAGCTTGGTGTTCAACCTGCCTTTTAATGCTGCTCTTGTTGTTGAATATTGTAATATCAATATTGCATTGCATATGTTTGGACAGCTGGCTGTGTCAACAATGTGTTCTGCTGCAGCAGTGAGGACAAGAAAAATCCTGCAGTATTTCGTTTTTGGTCTTTAATACTGTATTTATTTTCACAAGTTTTCATGTGGCTGGCCATGCCAACAGTGCTTTCTCATACAGCAGTGGGGATGGGCAAATATACTGTTAGAGATGAGGGGTCCTTGAGTGAGCTGACTCTTTCAGCGTCGCGGGTCCCTTCTACGAGTGACGTTGTCGGACTTGGTTATGAAGGAAACTGTACAGGGGGTTTATTTTACAATATTTACAAGATTTAGGAGCCCATTGGAGGGTGATGGGGGTAGGTCGGAGGATCTGAGAAGATCTGAGGATGATCGAGGATTCCTTTCCATGGCACTCGTCGTCCGGTTTTAAAAGGGTCCGGTCCCTGGGATTCCCCAGGTTCAAAAAGGTCTTCGCCAGGTTGGGCGTGGCCTAACTTGCGCTGTCATACACACACACACACACACACACACACACACACACACACACACACACACACACACACACACACACACACACACACACACACACACACACACACACCACTTCACATAGGGACACGCCCCCGTCACGTATCGCCGGAGAGAGAGGGTGCCGCTGGACCATCTCCCCCACCAGAGAGAGCGTTGTCTTCGCGTCCAAACGACAGTTCTCACGCTGTCAAGCCGGACACGCCTTCCGGGAAGTCCGAAGGGGCGAGGCGCCGGCGAGACGGCACAGTAGAATGCGTGAGCTACCCCTGCTCGGGTCGGCGGTCACTAACTGCTTGCGTAGCGCACGGCCGATCTTCCGGGAACAATGTTGTTTACAAACAGCAGCAGAGTCCTCCGTCTCGAATTTAATAACCCAAGCGGTGACAGGCCGTGGGAACGAAGATGCCTATCGCCGTGCAGAGACACCGGCTGCAGGCGTCCCGGGCCGACTACGCAGCTGAACCAGACGGGCTGTCGCCAGAAATCTTACAGCTCCTCCGCGGCCCGAAAAATCTCGAATGTCCAGCGTTGATGGCCGCTGGGCAGAAAGAGATGAGATGGCGTCCGTGTTGGTCCCCTGGATTGCAATATCAGTGCCCCCAAGGCAGTACCCAAAGCACCACCAACAAAGGAAAGCGCAGGTGGGACGTTCCAAACAGCAAAGCACTGCCCCACCCGCAAGCGCTCGGAATTCACCAAAGAATCACCAGGCTTCTTCCATTGACAACAATACACTTTTAAAAAATTGTGTTTAAATTTGGGTTAATTTTGTGCCGACTGAGCGCGAAGCATCCCCTTTTGAAACTGCCACAGCCGGATTACTCGGAACAAAGTAAAAAGAAAACACACACAGGAGTAGATTCCTCTAAGTTCTCCAACTTACATCAGTCTGCTCAAGCCATCAGCATTTTCGTGCAGTTTCCCCTTCTTATAACACACCGAGAAATTGTACTGTTGGAGAGCCAGACTCCATCTGAGCAAGCGACCATTTTTGGGGGACATCTGTCGCAGCCACGTTAAAGGACAATGGTCAGTCTCAAATACAAACTTTGCTCCGTACAGGTAACACGACAACTTCTGCACTGCCCAAACTAAACACGCGCACTCTTTTTCGGAAGCGCTGTACGCTTTCTCTCTACTGGTCAGTTTGTGGCTGATGTACAGAACTGGGTGTTCTTCATGGTCGTAGCCAACGTGGCTTAAGACAGCACCCAGCCCTCTATCGCTGGCATCACACTGGACTATAAACTCTTTCCCATAGTCAGGGGTCCTGAGCAAGGGTCGGGACACGAGTGCTTCCTTCAGGCTTTTGAAGGCGTTTTCTTTTTGGTTATCCCAACTTACGTTAGTAGGTGCTCCCTTTCGCAAGGCGTCAGTTAAGGGACTAGCTCGCTGTGAGTAGCTAGGAATATATCGCTGGTAGTACCCAACTAATCCCAAAAAGGAGTGAATGTCCGTTTTTGTCCGTGGTTGCGGAAATGCTGCGATCGGGGCAATCTTTAACTCGGATGGGCTCCTAGTTCCCTGGCCTACAACGTGGCCCAAGTAAGTCACCTGAGCGCAACCAGATCTACACTTTTCTGCCTTCAGTATCAGTCCAGCCTGTCGTAAACTGGAAAACACGGTCTTTAGGTGTTCTAGATGCTCTTGCCAGGTTTCCGAAAAAATAGCTACATCGTCTAAATAAGGGAGTGCAAAGCACTCACTGCATGTCCTTCAGTACGATGTCCATGAGTTTCGAGAAGCTGTAGAGGGCATTCTTCAACCCAAAACTAAGCATTAAGGGTCAAAAGGTGCCCGCTGGGGAGATGAAAGCGGCATACCTGCTCGCGCTTTCTGAGAGGGGAACTTGCCAATATCCCCATACGAGATCGAGGGTGGAAATGAATTTCGCGCCGCTCACCCTTTCTATCCTTTCCTCTATGTTGGGAATCGGGTATAGCTGATCCCTGGTAATTGCATTCAGCTTTCTATAATCCACGCAGGGACGAGGATCTTTCCCTGGGGCCTCAACAAGAATTAGCGGTGCACAACCCCTAACTCCAACATGCGCTGAATTTCCGTGTCCCTTTTTTCTTTTTGCCGCGGTGATACCCTGTAGGGTTTCGACCGTACTGGCTCATCAGAGGTGAGCTTGATTTCGTGTGTCAGGAGGTGTGTCCTTCCCGGGCGACTGCTAAATAGGTCAGCGAATTCGCTCAACAACTGCTTTAGCGTGTCGACCTTGGTCCCGCTTAGAAAATCTGCATTCACGGAGAGAGCCAGAATGTTCTCCACATTGTCACTAGTGTCCGCACCTCCCTTCCAACCCTGACTCTCGCTGTCCAGCTCTTCTGGTTCATTTAGAGTCAGATTGACGATCCCGCTGCGTTCCACGAAGGGCTTCATCAGATTGCAGTGATATATTCTCACCTGCTTTTTCCTGCCTGGAACCCTTAGCGCGTAATTCGTCTCCGAAAGTTTTTGCAACACTTCCACTGGACCATCCCAGTGAACTTCCAGCTTGTGTTCTTGATGGCCAGAGGATCATCACGCGATCGCCCGCGGTGAAACCTCAAAGGCGCGCGTTTTTGTCATAATAGACCTTGGCGGCCTCCTGGGCAGCTTTCATATTTCGGTTTACTAATTCCCTCGTGTTGTTAAGGCGGTCCAGTAGCTTAAGCACGTACTCAACCACTTCCTGGTTCTCTCCTGTCCCTTCCCACATTTCTCTCAGCATTCGGAGGGGAGAGCGGAGGGCTCTTCCGTACACGAGTTCTGCTGGCGTAAACCCCGTAGCTTCGGGGGGGGACTGTTCGTAAAGCGAAAAGTGTGGCCGGCAGACAATCCTCCCAGTCTGCTTTATGCTCATAACAGAGCGTGTAGCACCCGCTTCAGCACCGAATGCCATTTCTCTGCACTGTTGGACTGCGGATGATACACCGAGCTGTGTAACAGTTTTATTCCGCATCTTTCTAGGGATGTGGTCGTCAAGGCGCTTGTAAAGACCGTCACCTGATCGGCTTGGATTTCAGCTGGAAATCCTATTCTCGCGAACAGTGACAAAAGGGCGTCAACTATTTCTGTGGAGCTCAAGTCCTTCAACGGAATTGCTTCGGGAAATTTTGTGGCGGGACATAGCATAGTAAGCAAGTATTTGTAGCCTGATTTTGTTTTAGGCAAAGGGCCTACTGTGTCTATTACAAGCCGGCGGAAGGGTTCCGAGATCAATGGAACAATTTTCAGTGTCTTCCATGTCTCTCCCGGCTTGCCCACGCGCTGGCATGCATTGCATTGTTTTTACGTAGCGTTCTGCATCTTTGAAACAACTCGGCCAATAATATTCCATTAATAGCCGCTCCTTTGTTTTATTGATTCCCAGATGTCCTGCCCAGCCATTTCCGTGGTAGAGACTCAGAATGTCCGCTCTGTATTTTTCGGGCACGACCAGCTGATCGAATGTTTTGCCTTTTCTGTCCTATTAGTGTCGGTATAGTAAGCCTCCCTTCTCATGCATCATTATGTTGCGTCTCGCGATGCCCTCTTTAGCTGTAAGGTGCAGTCTTTCCAAAGTGGCATCCTGCTTCTGTTCTTTTATTAGGGACTCCCTGTTCACCTGCAGAAGGCGATCAAAACTACACGATGTTGAAGATAAAACGGATCCTTCAGCAATTTCTGCCTCCTCTACCGACTTAGTGGTTGAAGTCCCTGGTCGCTCATCTGCTCGGTCAGCTGTCTGGCTTTCATTCCTCGTTGGTTCCCTTCCCTCCTCATTTGTTTGCAACGATATGCTGGCTGGTGCGTCTCTGGCTACCTGAGGTTCGGGAATCTGACTTAGTTGAGATGCGAGCTGACGAGTTTTCGACCTTTTCAAAGCTTGTATCACCCCGCTTCCGAGCTTCTGGCCTCTAGCGTAGCAATTGGTCTGATCGATTCGAGAAGAGGTAAGGATATTGAAGTGACACTGCCTTCGAAACTGCGGCCTCAGTGATTAGCTCTCCAAACGGTCCACAAATTTTCACTCTAGCTATGGGAAGGCATACACTGTGTTCTTCTAATGCCTGTTTTATCCACGAGACTTCTCCTGTAAAATCGTCCGCGGAAACGTAAGACGGATGGACAACGTCCATCGTCGCGGCGCTATCACGAAGCACCCTGCACGGTTTCCCGTTAACGTGCAGCTCGTGCAGGTATGGCTTAAGGAGCTCTAGATTCTCGGCTTTATCCTCGACGCACGAAAACACCAAACGTTGCTTTGTACACTTGGCTGCAAAGTGCCCGACACCATTGCAGTTGTAACAACGAAATGGCCTACTAGCCTCAAACTCTTTTTTCGCGGCTTTGCCTGCTCCCTCTCTCTTTGTCTGTTCTTCACGGTTTTCTGGCGCTACCTTCGTTGCCTCAGATTGTTCCGAACTTCTAGCACTTCGCGTCTTTCTGCTAGGCCCTCTATCTCGCATCGCATTTCGAGCGTGTGACGCACCCTCTTCAGCGCTCAACCTTCTGCGCGAAACGTACTCCTCTGCTAGCTCAGCGGCCCTTTTAACTGTGTTGACTTTTTCCCTGTCTTAAACCCACAGTTTCACCACTTGGGGAATGCTTCGGTAAAATTGCTCAAGGCAAAAACACTCGATGATTTTGTCTCGGCTTTCATAAACCTCGGCTCCTTTTAGCCACTCTAGCAGATTCGTCTTTAGGCCATACGCGAAATCCGGATAGCCCTCGCTATCGTTTTTCATTGTGTTCCTGAAGCGCTGTCAAAAAGCTTCGGCTGACAGCCGGTACCTTTTTAGCAGGCTGGCTTTGACTTTTTCGAAGTCAGCTGCGTCTTGTGGGCTTAGTCTCGCTATGACTTCAGCTACTTCACATGGCAAGAGTGTCAGAAGCCGTTGCGGCCATGTACTGCGAGCAAAGTTCTCCCTTTCGCAAGTTCTCTCAAAGTTTCCCAGGTACAATCTTATGTCCCTTCCACTTTCATAGGGCTGCATGAATCTTTTCATTCTATATGATTGTACATTGCTTGCTCTTTCAGGAGACCCGGCTCTCGTACTGTCGCCTTTTTTTCGATTTTCGCTTTCAAGCTGCAGTCGCTTTAGATTTCTTTCTTCTTTTTCAGCTTCCCACTTTTGCCGTTCTTTCCCTTTTTCCCATTCCGCTTCCCTTTTTCTTTTTTCCTCCTGTACCAAATTCCACGTATCTACTAGCTGATCGTCCTCTACGTGTTTTTGAATTGTCTTGCATATTTCAGGTTTTGTAATTTTTCCCTGTACTTCTATTGACAGTTCCTCACATAACAAGAGCAAGTCCGACTTTGACAATTTCATAAGGTCCATAACAACGCTTTCTCCGCTTTGGCAATACTATCTGCAAAATGTCGTGAGATTACTCTTTCTCATTTGACATACACTTCCCAGTGATTCTAGATTATTCTCTCAAAATCTGAAGCCTGGCGAATCCTATAGCAAAATGCTGAAACGCTTACCGGTTGAGAAAGCACAATGTTGCACGGTCCATCCCAGCTGCTGCCAACCAGTTGTTAGAGATGAGGGGTCCTTGAGTGAGCTGACTCTTTCAGCGCCGCAGGTCCCTTCTACGAATGACTTTGTCGGACTTGGTTATGAAGGAAACTGTACAGGCAGGGGGTTTATTTTACATTATTTACAAGATTTAGGAACCCATTGGAGGGTGATGGGGGAAGGTCGGAGGATCTGAGAAGATCTGAGGATGATCGAGGATTCCTTCCCATGGCACTCGTCGTCCGGTTTTAAAAGGGTCCGGTCCCTAGGATTCCCCAGGTTCGAGAAGGTCTTCGCCAGGTTGGGCGTGGCCTAACTTGCGCTGTCGTACACACACACACCACTTCACATAGGGACACGCCCCTGTCACATGCCTCACCGGAGAGAGAGGGTGCCGCTGGACCATCTCCCCCACCAGAGAGAGCGTTGTCTTCGCGTCCGAACGACAGTTCTCACGCTGTCAAGCCGGACACGTCTTCCGGGAAGTCCGAAGGGGCGAGGCGCCGGCGAGACGGCACAGTAGAATGCGTGAGGTACCCCTGCTCGGGTCGGCGGTCACTAACTGCTTCCATAGCGCACGGTGGATCTTCCGGGAACAATGTTGTTTACAAACAGCAGCAGAGTCCTCCGTCTCTAATCCAATAACCCAAGCGGTGACAGGCCGTGGGAACGAAGATGCCTATCGCCGTGCAGAGACAACGGCTGCAGGTGTCCCGGGCCGACTACGCAGCTGAACCAGACGGGCTGTCGCCAGAAACCTTACAATACTAAGAAGTCCAATTCTTGATAATGAATGCACAATTTAGTATCGTAACGTGTTCATAATGATGGCCGTGCCAACACTGACTTTTGATTCACAACTTCAAGACCCCTCACTGAGGCGACAGAAACGGAGAGGGCTGACAGTACCTGTAGTAGCACGGCAAGGGAGGATTTATAGGAGGGGTGTCACCCCCTCCCACAGCCTGAAATTTTACATAAGAAAACAATGCCGAACCCTCTTTTCTCTATGAAAAAAGTCCAAGAGATACGTTTCAAATGGGACCCCCTCCTTTAAGAAGGATCCATAAATCCATCCTTGTAGCACTGCATCATAGCATGATCTATATCCACAGATCTAGTTTAGTGCATAATTAATATACATGACCACAGCTTTTCAGACTGCTTATAAAAGTTTAGGAGTACCCAGTGGCTGCAGTATAGGTTTTACAGTGTGTTTGCATTATTTCAATGCCGTGCTTCATGTTTAACATGCAGAGCTACATCTTTACGCACCTATTTCCCCACTTGGTGAAATACTAGCTTGTAATGTCACTGCATAGTAGCACACTTTACTTGTGATCCACAATATAGACAATGAAAATCAATGTAATGAATGCATCAAATTATTTTTCTTTAACATAGGCATCATTGAAATTGAATGCATATATGCATTCTCATTTCACCGAGTACTTTACAAATGACACTATCACAGGAGATGGGCGCAATAAACACATGTGAGAAAAGGCCCCCAAATTCAGTTAGAGCTTCATTACACTGTGAAAGCTCGGAGCAATAACCTTCACACAATGCATGCAGGGTGGCAAACGAAATCCAGAAACAATATGGACAGTTGAAACATTTTCGCTGTCATAAAGTGCGAAAATACTTCGCCTTTTTCGCACTTCTTGACCATGACCTCAGCCAGAAAAGCAATTGCACAACCTGCTATAGAAAACGGATCTAAAGAGAGCGCTCGACCAAAAATAGACTTGATCTCGATATGAACGAATACACATGAGCCCGGCACATACCAAAGGCTCGCTAGATGCTTCAAACTGGCATGCAACAAAGTTTCTATATACTAAGAACAAAACAAGTGGAACTGCTGCCTTCACACTATCGCTCTCTGCCCATGTCATGACCCGCACCGCTCATACAAGCGCAATCGCCGAAAAACAAAAATGAGAGTTATATTGAATAATCCACACCAGTTGCAGTCGCTGGAGCATTGCAAGAACACACATAAGTAGCAACGAGGTTTCATTGCCAATGGAAATGGGAGCGCGAATGGCACACGCACACTGCACGCACAAGGCACGAAACGTTTGCACAGTACGCTGATGAACGCGCAGTAGCGCATGCCGTATGGAACCAGTGGTGAATGAACAGGGCGAATCTTCCTCAGTGAACAGCGGCAGTCTCCCGACGGCTCCAAGCAGTGTCGCAGTAGACGAAATGCCCGTGCTATCGTTGTCGCCGAGCGCGTTCGAATCCGGGCTCGCAGCAAAAATTTCGTGGGCTATTGTGGGTTCAGGGCAGTGCGCGTACCCGTGAGCGAACCTTGGTGAGCCTCTGTGCATTCCTCGAACAGACTGACTTGACGTCCCGTCTGTTCTCCACCAGGTAGTTACGCGCAGTGACCGAACGCTCCGCGAGTGCTACCTCGGGCGAGATTAACAACTGGACGCCCCACTCCAGTTTTAGTCAACATAGTGCTGTGCGTGTCTGATTTCATTGTTTCATTATGAACTAATCACACACGCAACCTGTACACATTTCTTATTGTGTATTACCTCTCCCCCTATCCTCTCTTCCGGTCCCCTCACATTTTTCATTTAATTTCTCCATTCTGCCTGCTGTCCTTTATTTCCGCTGCCCCAGCTCAACTGCTTCGCTAGGGCTATTTTTTTAACTTACACTGAGCTACACTTTGTGTCAGATAGAGTTTCTTACTATTAACTAGAGGGAAAGCTGGCGGCGCTGTACCTGAACCTCCATGGGCGCGCAAAGCATCATGGGGCGATGAGCTATTCGGTGTGGTACAGTAGGTTTTTTTCAGGAACACTGAGTGGTGTCACTGATGTCCATTTCGTATCCATGGCACACGCGCAGACGACTTTCCACGTAGTGTGCAAAAACCATAGTAACGAAAACGCAACAGCACACGACGCCAATAAAAGGTTTTTGTTTTCCAAAATGCTGTAGAAAAGCCTTTTAAAATGTTGAAGCGACATTTTTTTCAAAAACTTTTCTTTTTAAAAGTGCACCTATTAAGTACGAAATATTGGGTTTTGTGGTCTGCAATACTTGGCCAATAGGAGAGCAAGCCATTGCTTATTTTGAGCAAAATTTGCATTTACATGCTTTTCTGCTCGTTTGTTACGATTTGTAGACAGGATATTGAATGATAGGACATTCTTAATTATCGAACAATGTTTGTTTTTTCATTAATTTTTTTAGCCAAAAGTTGTAGTTCTGCAGTCGGCAGCTCTCCGCCCCGTGATGCTTAGAGTGCCCATGGTGGTACAGGTGGTCTCGAGGGAGCTCCATGCAAACTCCCATAGGTGGGTCGCCAGCTTTCCCTCTAGTTAATAGTAAGAAACTCTATGCTTCGTGTAGGCGAGTGGAGGGCAGGGCTAAAGCTATGACATGAGGCGCTGCACTCGTATGCACGAGCGTCAGCCAATAGCATGCTACGGAGCGCCGTCGTCCTTGACAGCAGACAACCACCTCTGAATTTTTTAGTCGTCGTAATTTATTATAAGATAAAATGAAATATATACTGCAAAACGTTTTTGCATGGCGTTTATTACGGCAGAGAAATGCAAAGGACTTTTGTTTCCCCTCAGATGGAGCGCAACACACAAACTTGTATCGTCTGCTCTGCAGATGCATGGAGCACGCAGCTGTCGCTAAATTTTTTGCACAGTAATACCCCTGCCACACGGCAGATTTAATGTCATTCCCATCGAATGACATTAGCACGGAATGCTATTAATCGGTTGCTACACGGGAACATTTAAGGTCATTAGGTTGGAATGACATTCGCCTTTGAATGAGTTTGGGGAACTCATTCGCATTCGACCTCGAACCGAATGTGTACTCTGGACACCAGATACGCAGCAGAAACAAGCGATGCAAAAATATAGCATGCGCACTGCCAAAGTTAAAAATTAGATTTATTTAGTTCTGCTAAAGAAATATTAATTTTGATGCGAACCTCTTGACACTAGAAGTTGTCGTGGATAGCTGTTACTCTCGGTCCCAGCAGCAGCCAATGGCAGCGGCCGACCGTGAAGCAGGGCCTTTTCCGCGAATGTCGATCATTTTGGGTTGCGTGTTTTTGCTGGTTGGCTCTCCATGTTCGTTTAGCTGGCAAGTACTTAAACAGGTAACTATAGTGAACTAGGATACTGGTTTAGTGGCGCGAACGGAGGCGAACGGCAGCGGCTTGGCTGAAGCAAAACGCCTCTCCTTGCAGCAGGGGGTGCTGCCGAGCCTTTTAATAGCACCGTGCCCATGCCGCCGTGCTGGCTAGGCAGTAGGAAAGGCTCTCTAATTGTTGAGCCCATACGTTTTCGCGCCTCACTGCTGGGGTTCTAGGTCCAAGTTCTGCATCTGCTGACACGCTTTATTTATTTCTGTCGCACCTGAGTGCGTGGGAAAAGCAGACAAATGGAATGAAAGGCTTTTAGAAGCAAATCGACAGCTACAGGACTGCGTGTGACATTGTCTAGCAAGTTGTCACTGTTGAAGTACCTGATAGAACATGCAGGTTTCAGTTACCTGATGACAAGTGGAGTGAGCCAGGATCCAGCCGGGCATCTTATCAGAATTGTGCACCAGTCTTCGTTCTGGCTGCAATACCCATATCCAGCGGCTGAGCAGACGTTCGTAGTTATACTGGAATCTGCCTTGCATTTGACAATCGTTCGCACTCAGTTTCTACGGGAACCTCGCGCTTGCCATCCTCATTGCCATCCAGTGGCACGCAGGAGCTTGATAAAATTCTAGATGCAGGCAACACGCAGAAGAGACAGTGCTTAATTCTGAAAATACAGCCATACCTTTCCACTTGCACTGTAGCATCAAGTGACAGGTGGCTAATATTCTAATATAGAAGCTTGGGCGTGCTGGTGGTGGATTATTCTCAAAACAGCGCAAACAATTTGAGGCGCAGAGACAATACGCACTCACGAGCGCTCGTGTGTACGTCTCATCTATGCGCCCTCGTATTGTTAGCGCTATTTCGTATTGTTAGCTGCACGGCTATGTAGCAAAAAAAAATGGCATCTTGAAGACAGGCTGTGAGAGCTGCCTGAATTTGCTTCCAATGACCAAAGAAGCGACAGGGAACTCAAGCCAGCCGAGTGCACTCACATGAATGACAAGGGTGGTGTGCTGTATCCCTCAGGGCCTCCTCTACAAATTGTAACTTACCTGGAAAATATACTTACACAACATGCTTTAACCTCCTATACAGCTACATGCAGACAGTATCCTTGATATTGTACAGGTGGTTAAGGCAAAAGCAGAGCTTAGATCTGGCTGTCCTGGCTACTGTGAAAATGTGGCAGCCGAGCTCGCTGCTGTAGTGCCTCTCAGATATTTTTACATAACAAAACGGCCTTCCATTTTCAAACAGCCGGAAGGGAAAAGATTGTGAGTACCAGAAAATTGGTGCGCTTAGACCTGCAAAGCAACTGTTTGGGATTAATTCCATTTAGCATAATTTCGTTTACTCGAAGAATGCATGTGCCTGCCAGGAAGCCAAGATTTGCTATAATTTTTCTTTTGCACTTGCGCTGCAAGCCTTGCCTAAAATTGGGGTGAAAATATATTTGATCGTGGGTAAAATTCTGTGAATAAAATGAATTTCTGAGGCCGCTTAACCGCTTCAGGAAAAGTGGAAAAGTTATTTCCGTTCAAGCAGATCATACAGTGCCCTCAGAGATGAAATATGGGGTTTTAAAAAATCAGCTCAGTAAGAGATGCATCTAAACAAATTACATCCACCAGCAAAACTATCAGCATTTCGCATTGCCATTTGTCGATAGCAGACGACGTAGAAAGACGTGATTTTTCATCATCCCCAAAATGTGCGAAGGAACTCTGTGGGGAAAGTTAGTTGAAGCCAGTGGCATGCAGGTTTGAAGCCAGTGGCATGCAGGTTTCTTAAGTAGGCGCGTATTATGCACCGGTACGACTATGCGGAGAAACATGCACAAACTCCTGAAGCACCAGTGACGGTGCCGCTAGATAAAGTTGCAGTGGCACCATCTGGTGGCTTCTACGCCAAAAGGCATGCCCGCGCCAAGGGCGTGACATACCCGTAGAGCCAATGGGGACGATTTTTGAATGCAACAGTGGCGGTGCCTGGGAGCGGCGGTAAATGCATGGATTGCTCAAAACTCCCTGAGACAAGCTCAGCCAAGCCAATTCAAAAAATCCAATATGGCGGCGCGCGTTTAGGCGGCTGGTCGCAGCCGGTTGCTCGCGCGTTCGTGGTGCTGGCGGTCGCTAGCTGGATTCAAGCTTCGTAAATACTGGCCACTAACTGCTCCCGCGCTGCTTTCTTGCATGATTTCCTACGTACTTACGGTATGTGCAACGTGTATTTCGAAGTGTCTGTTGGGGTGGCATGGTTCATGGTGGCGAGCGGCGCGACTGCATAGCAGCTGCTTAGGGTGCTTGCTCGAGAAGCAAAGGCGTAAACAATTCAGTGCAAACGACAGTTTATTAAAGAATACATAAGTATTCACAATGGATGTACAAAAGTGGTGATTCTAGGCATCATTGGCATGACAATATCAGTGACAGCTTCTCCAAAGAATTAGATTCGGAAAATGCAGTATGCTGCAAAAAGGTACGGTATTATCAAAAAAAGTATGGTATACATAACCAAATGCTACATCAATCAGTATATGTGCATACTCAATAACTTTGTACAAATTCAGGTAAATGGCAATGAAGTAAAACATTTCACACGTATTGAAATATATCAATGTGTGGCAATGAGTATGCACACACATAGTGAGCCAGCCAAAAGTTTCAACCTTTAACTTGTGCAGAAGAATTAACAGTGCATAAGTAGTCCTTGATCAATGTGTGGCAATGGGCATACGTGAGCCAGCCAAAAGTTTCAAACTTTAACTTGTGCAGAAGAATTCACAGTACATAAGTAGACAAAGGGCAACATAATCTGCTGCAGTGCTATGTACAGACACCAAGAAAAGTTCACCGGCTAACTCTGCTAATAATGGGCATGTTTACCTCTTGGCTAATGAGTTGCAGGCTTGCACGCTTTAGGGCATGGCTCGTCTGCCGCGGCCTATTTTGGTTACTTGTTTAACGCAGACGCAAAGGGAAGGAAAATGTGACCAGGGCAAGTTGAGAAACGAATTTTTGAAAAATCTCGGAACAAAATGGCCATGGCTGGCACACAACAATAATCGGAGGTCATTAATTCAGTTAGCAGTGATGACACACTGGAGGGTAACCCAAAATATGCATGTGTATAAATAGCTCATACAGAAATAACAAGTATAATGTGCAATGTGTATAATAAGCCACTAATTCTGTGTGGCATTATATTGCATCTACCACAATGTCGGGTGATTTATTAAATGGTAAATTGCAAGTGGTCCTTGTACTGTACAGTGTCCGCACATGTTAAGGAATCCAATATAATGTGCCAGCCACTAGTACTACAACCCTCATAGTGCATGTGTTGCTTGGGGACGTAAAACCCTCAATGTTACAACTTGCAGAAGAGATTCTTAAAACAGCCAGTATAAGTAGCACTATATCATATTCACGTATCATGCGTATGTCCTCTTAATTGTTACAGAGCCGAACGCTTGAGCCAGCCTGTTTTTGCTGGCGCTGGATTCCAGATACTACTAATTTCCCCAACAGCAAAATAGAGTGCAACAGTCATGACCAGGGGATGGCAAATTATATACCGCAAAACCCTTGGGTTCTGCAGAGTACTTTTTGGAATTTTTGAGCTGCTGAAGCCATGCATGTCTCAACATTAAGTTTCACTACTTTATTTTTTCACTAATCGCGCTACAACTGGTTATAGAGACTGATTTCAGCATACAGTTAATCATTATTAATTGAATTCTGGCATTTCTCGAGTGGCTGTATGGCTAAGTGCCCGTTGAACAGGAGGAGAAAGAAGCCATATAACATGGGGTTCCCTGGTACTAAGCTGTTAGTATGCGTCAGTAATAAGTATATTCAAAACCACTGGTCATAACAATGCTCAGACTAACATGGCACACAACAGTTCCACGAAGCAACCTTACATTTCATAAAAGTAACGCAGCAAGAGCAAAGCAAGTACAGTATATGTGCAACCAGAGCAGAATTATAAACTAGCATAGCAGCCACGTCACTCACTGTGGTGAACTGTGTGTGTGAAAGACGCTTAGCACAAGGGTGTTGTGGCTCAAGAGAAGAGCCACAACCCCCCTTACATAACAAATACAAAACACTTATGAACATGACAAATAAATACTTCAACAAAGAGAACACATAAGTAGTAGGCAGCAATCAAGAACTAAATATTTTAATCATTTAGTGACAAGATGCGTCATGACTCATGAATATTAACAGTATATTTATGCTTCTTTCTGATGGGAGCATCTGCTTCGACTTTGTATCTGTGCTTCTGTTGACAAATGAGGTGTACCCACGTAGCCTTGTGTGGCACATTAACTTAAGAAACTTCAGACTTCAGCCTACTGAACAGAACATACCTTGCCGGTTTGGCCTCCTTTCAACCAGATTCTTACACACATTCGATATGTGGGCACTGGGCACACTACGTGATTTCTTGTCCAAAGGCGGAATGTAATTCCTTTAATGATATACACATTTTTCAGAGGTTGCGGCAGCAAATATGAAAACGCTTTTTGGGTTTTGGAAAAGAGCAGAACGTCATCTGAAAAAAAGGTCTAGTAGCAAATGCGGCTAATGCTTTTTTAGAGCCTCATGATGTGTTACTCGCCTTCTCTGATGCCCTTTTCTAATTTGGCCCAGTACTTTCTTGTATCCGTTGCTTTGAGAATGCAGTTTCTCAGTCCGCTTGAGGATTTGAGGGGTGTACGCACATGTGCGTCTCCTCTGCCTTTTCTTTGGTGCTTCCGGTGCAGATGTCACCGTTGCCTGTCCAACGCTGGCCTATCTGGCATCATTGAGGCCACTCGGCCAGCTTCATCTGAAAAAAATCTGAAAAAAAAAAACAGATGTCTTTTAGTAAACCTCACAGAGCAGCCTAGATCCCATTCAAATTACTGTTAGGGTGCAATCACAGGGAAACCAATTGCCTACCGTGCAATGCTATGTCATGTTTTGTTTGAAGTCATGAATATAATTACGCAGAAATGAGCATTCGTAGGTGAAGTTTATCATGTAGTGGTCGGAAGATTTTCCCATCTAAGGACCACAAAATCTTAACCACAGAAATTAAATGTGGCAAAAAAGCAGTTCATTAGAGAACTTAAAAATTTTATGAAACATTGGCAGAAAGCAACAACTCATGCAAAGTAATTGTTTTTGTATTAGTTCATACATAAGCGAAGTTTACAAAAATGCGACTGCGGCACATTGTATTTCCTCATGTACCTCGTTCGGCTACTGGGTCATCATTTGCATGCACCGCATCAAGGTTCGGGGTGCCATGCCCAGTGTAGGCTGTGGAACGGCGAGCTGCAGCTGGTACCAAGTGCAGGTGGCAGGGGATGGGTGCCGCATTTCTCACATCTGATATGCTAGAAAGTCGAGACAGGTCACATTCATGTAAACGTGGCTGCGAGACAACTGGTTTCTCGAGTGCTCTATATATGTTGTATTATCAGCAGTTTAAATACTTTGTGGACAAAGTGACTGAACGTATGCCAATAATAACTATACGTTTTGTTCTGAAAACAGTGAACAGCTTAAGTATTTACGCAGCTGTGTTTGAACAGTGTGTACATTTTCATGACATGTATGAGTAATGCAAATGGGAAAATGAAATAATTTTTTGCATTTAAGTAAAATTGATGCACTATTACAGACCTCTCGATATCCATCACGAAAGTATTAAGGTTACCGGTCCATAATTTTTTATACAAATGAAAAAATGGGTATTTTGCAAAAAATTCTCGTTTTCTTTGTGTAAACTAGCTTTGCATTGCGTATGGGAAAAAAAAGGGAGGAGTGAACGAAGATGGGTACAGAAAAAGTAAAAAAAAAAGCGGCCCGCGCAAAAGGCGCTGCCTTGCTTATCAAGACTTACCTAAAGCGTCCTCGGCCTCCCACTCCCCCAACCGGCGGAAGCGACGCGAAACCGCGAAAAAAGCCATAACGAACTAGGCGAAACTGTTTCTGGGATCTTCACGAAAGCGGACGCGACAGAAAGGAATGAGGTAAGAGATGCGTCACGGGATAGGAATACTGTGGGGAGTTCGGTGCCCTCCAGTGTGTGGTCGATCGTGCGCGTTTAGAGCGAGAAACGTCAGGGACAGCCGGGGCGGAGGGCTGAGGGAAATTTACAATGCTTAGAGCAGGCGGCAGGTTGTACCACGTAAAAGCTGTGCCTGGAGCGGCAGCACTACGGTACATAATAGTTTCGAGCAACGCTTCCGCCAGGCACACTGGGGAGTTCAGCACGAATATCGCCAATTAAAGCTGCCTGTGCATCTAAAGAAAAAAAAAAAACTCCGACGGCTTTTCTGTATGCAGCTCACGGCGCGCTTTCGACTTTCAGCGCGCTGCCCCAACCTGCTGGTGTTAGCGAGGCCTTCGCGATAATGAGACGTTCACATCGCGGCTGCAGAGCACGCACGAACAACACGCACGCAAAATATATGAAAGCGCTAAATTCCATAAAACCTAAACCAAACTGTAACAGCGAGACACTTAAGATTATTAAGCCAGACAGTGAGGCGCGCGCGCGCGCGCACGCACGCACGCACGCACGCACGCACGCACGCACACACACACACACACACACACACACACACACACAAATGTAAGCAAGCAAACAAAAGGGCTGGAAAATTGCCGGAAATATTAAGCTTATATTATTGTACAGAAATGTTCTCGCCCGCTTTTGTAACACTACACAACAATTACGAACATCTTTTATGCGCGGTGATGTCTTTCAATTGTACTATTTTTTTTTCACTGATTGTCACTGCCATCATTTTCGAATGGCATTATTTTTTACCGTGTAGCACCGAAGGAGACCGGATGACATTCGATGCATCGAATGACATTCGGTTGGTTGGTTTTTTGGGGAAAGGAAATGGCGCAGTATCTGTCTCATATATCGGCGGACACCTGAACCGCGCCGTAAGGATAGGGATAAAGGAGGGAGTGAAAGAAGCTACCACTTGACCTACATCGACGCACCACGTGATATGACGTCACAACAGCTGTGAAAGCTGGGGTTCAACTCGTGCGCTCGCTTGCGGACGCGCAGCCTCCGCCGGCGGCCTAATTCCCGCTCCTACCGCTAGGAGATACTGACGTCACGCACTCCTTGAGTCAGTTGAGCAGCGAGATGGCCAGGGAGAGGGCGGCTCGCCAGACCGCAAAGCGCAAGTTACAAAGAGCCACGGAAACGGGATAAGAACGAGAAGTACGGCTTGCCAAGCGACGTATGCTTCGCATCGTAGGCTTAACCATAAGCTAAGCCAGGCCATTTTTTTAGTCTCCTAGCCTACACTTCCAAAGAAAGCGGTGTAGGAAGTGTAGTTATCGTGCTACACTACGCGTAAAAGAAATACGTTCGTGTAGGTGGGCGGAGCTACACTTTTTCTACACTGGTAAAAAAAAATAGACCCGTGGTACACTACCTAGTGTAGGTAAAAAAAAAAAGGCCCTAGTGTCAATGGCAGATGCCGGGGCTAGCAAAAATCTTCTCCTTCCTTTTCATTATTATTTTCACCACCACCTCAAATGGTACGCCGCGGCCCGCCGCTGCCGCCCGGTTTTTAAACAGCAACTACGACGCCGTTGCTAAGCTGCCCGGACAAGGTGGCCTGATAATAATAATTGGTTTTTGGGAAAAGTGGCGCAGTATCTGTCTCATATATCGTTGGACGCCTGAACCGCGCCGTAAGGGAAGGGATAAAGGAGGGAGTGAAAGACGAAAGGAAGAAAGAGGTGTCGTAGTGGAGGGCTTCGGAATAATTTTGACCACCTGGGGATCTTTAACGTGCACTGACATCGCATAGCACACGGGCGCCTTAACATTTCGCCTCCATCGGTAGTTACACGCAGTGACCGAACGCTCCGCGAGTTCTACCTTGAACGATTAATAACTGGACGCCCCACCCCAGTTGTAGCCACCACAGTCCTGTGCGCGTTTGTTTTAATTCCTACAACATGAACTAATCACGCGAACAACCTGGACACATTTCTTATTGTGTAAATAGTTTGTATACTACTTCTCCCCCATCCTCTCTTCCTGTCCCCTCACCTCTTTCATTTCATTTCATTTCTCCATTCTGCCTGCTATCCTTTTTTTCACTCCCTCCTTTATCCCTTCCCTTACGGCGCGGTTCAGGTGTCCAACAATATATGATACAGATACTGCGCCATTTTCCTTTCCCCAAAAAACAATTATTATTATTATTATTATTATTATCCTTTATTTCCGCTGCCCCAGCTCAGGTGCTTCAGTATCGATGGCAGATGCCGGGGCTAGCAAAAATCTTTTCCTTCCTTTTTACTATGATTTTAATTTTAAAAAAAAACACTGCAACTACCACCACCATCGGAACGCAGTCGCCGCGGTCGGGTTCGAACCCGGTTACTCCGGAGCAGTAGCCGAGCGCCTCCCGATCTAGAAAAACACGTGATTTCCTCCACACTTTTCTCTCAGGGTGTATGGAAAGGGCCTCTCCTGAGTTTCCTTCCACCATCTCTCTAGTTAATAGCAAGAAACTTCATGCCGCGACCTGGCCAATAGAGGCAGTGTATTATATCTAATAGGCCTGTACGGACTGACATTTTCCGGACCTGTTTGGCTCGCCAGCAGTATTCAAGCCGTCATATAAATTCTGCAGTTGAACCTTATTCATTTAAACTACAGGAGAGATAGAAAACTTGATCAGGCAAAATGGGAATCATACGGATAGCCAAGGGAGGCGTACTGATTCACGAAGGTGACGAAGGTGAGCGCGGGAGGAAATGGTGGTGCATTTCAAAGCGGAGTCAGCGTACCCGCGGAAAATGCGCCGCAACCCTGACTCTACCGTTGTAAAAACGTAAACAACTGGCGTTTCGATGACAGGCAAGACGCCTCTCATTATACGCCAGCCACCGCAGAGTGCATGTCGCCGAATACGATGCAGATTTGGGCTCTAGTCATTAGGCCTAATGACAAAGACCAACGCCGACAGATTTTGGCTCTATTCGTTAGGCCTAATTGATGACAAAGGCCACCGCCGACGAAGTGCTTGCTTCGGCCGTTTTTCGGTTCTTGTTTCGCCATCTTCTCGTTCCGTATCGATCGTACTGCGGGCGCAGCGCAGTTCCCGCATCGGCGTGTTCGCTTTCCCGTCTAGACTTTGTCCCAATCCTTGCGTTCATCAGCGACATGCCTAGGGCAGCACAGCCAGGCCGAGCTCGTGAAAGCGGTCGCCGCCCGTAGTCTGTGCACGTGTCGCGCGGCGAAATTAATCACGAGGAGCTTTAAAATGTGTGCAATACAACTGACCCCTTTCTCCAGCGTATTGGCAATAAGTTCGTGATTTTTTCGGTGAAATATGATTTTCCGGACTACCTGATTTTTCGGTCTTTTTCGCGGTCCCGAGAGGGTCCGAAAAATGGGTATTTGCTATTGACTGTATTTGCCATTGTCTCCAGTTCACAGAGCTAGTTATTCCCAAAAGGCATGCAGTTTTTGTTTTCTTATATACCTTATGGTATCCAGCCAAAGTATGGTAAGGGTTATGAAAGTTTTTGTGAAGCTTCTGTTGTCAGGTGTTGGTCACATCATTTCAGATTGATTTGTTTTGCATATGCCTCATATTGTGAAGAGGTTTGATCTATATAGTCTACTACTTTTTTATCTGTATTTTTCATCTAGACTCATGTCTACATTTCTGGCACAGACATTTCACGCATTGTGTGAGCACCAATTGCAGCCATTCATGTGTAGTTTCTCTGGCACGGTTTGCATTCTGCCGATGGTTCTTTAACCGTATACCTTGTAAACACCCCTGAAGTATGTTATAGGCATTGTAGTTACACAGAAGTAATAGCACTAAGCTCAAAATTGTTACCTAATTTATCAAATATTTCACCTCTGCACACTGGAGGAACCTCACATGTTGTCTTGAACACTCATTCACTTTGCCTTAATTTAAGCTGGCATGTGCATTGATTGATGATGTGCAATTTTGGATGGTGATGTAATGTGTCGAAACATGGTCACAAAGTCCAAGGTCCTTCATAGCTCTTCATAGCTCTTTCACCTGGAGTGCTGGTGTGGACAGTCATCAGAAGCCCTGCCTTGTTCTGCATGCAGTTAGCTGGGCGAGGGACAGTTGCAGGGGCACCGTACATGAACACATGAGTTTGAAAGACGGTGAACAGAGGAAGAAAGCACAGTGAGAGGCAGAGTCCTGCAGCCCACCTGAGTTGAGAGATGCATTTTATCCGAGAGTAAAGATGAACAGGTATAGTGCTTAGGCGTGTGCACAGCTCTTGAAAAGAAAAAGAAATTACCATCAAGCAGAGGAAGGCGGTACTGAAAAGTGTTTTAATTATATGACTGTTACAATTTTTCACAGTTAAAAAAATTTTTTTTGGAGAATACCTTTTTTTACCTCTCCAATGCCACTCGTGATATTGCACCTTAGTGGGAAAGCCGGCTCACAGTTCTCTGAAAAGGCATACATTACAATTTTTGAGGAAACTCTTAACATAACTTATGTGCTGTAACGGGAATTTCTGCATGAAATTTGACTGTTAAGGTTGTAAGGCTGGTGGGTTTTATCGTATTTTTTATGGTGTTCTTAACTGAGAAGCCCTTTTTCTTTGCCTGCTACAGCTTAGGTGGTGGTGACATTACCCTCATAGATCACGTTTGAATGATAGTCCACCATTAAATAGCAAGAGTGGATTAATTGTGCTTGCTGCACTCAGGTTAGTGGCTGTTTGCTTTTCTTATGTTGGAGTCAAGTTGTGGACCATTTGACAAGAAGGTTTTACAAGGGCGACAGTGGTTAAGGAGAGAGAGAGAAAGTAAAGTTTAATGAGAGGAAAAGTGAGAGGTCGGCCGGCGGCAACATGACCCTAGCCTACAACTACACATGGGGGCAGTGATGTGATTGATGCGCCAATTGCACCAAACTGTGCCAAAAGGCAAAGCGTGCTACATACTGCTGCATTACAACAAATTATGAGTAGTAATCTACGCCAAGCTTGCGCAAAAACCATATTTTCTGGTGAACAAAATTCTTGGGCACCGCGTGTTATCCTACCTCTGCTTAAGCAGCACTATTGGAAAACGGAATTTTTCTTAAATCGGTTTTTAGTGTGTGTCCCAGCTAACTTGGACCAAGATTTTGGAAAAACCTAACCGTTCTTCAGAACTGAAATCGTGTGGATGTTGTTAAGGTTTATCTGAAGTTACAGTACCATTTTTTTTTGCTCGGCCTACTTGAATAATTATTGGAGATAAATTAACCTTTTAAATATAGCTTGAAATGTTCCAGTGCCAACAAGTAGTTTGTGCAGCTCCACAAATATAGTCCAACCCAGGCACTTCCAGTGAGATAGATTTAGCGTGGCTGTTTTAATTAGAGAAAAACGAAAGACCAAGGAGTTTAAAAATTATCACGTGACAGCGCTCTCAGTGTGCCGCAGTTACAGTGCTCTCATCCGTGCTTTGTAGAAAACATAGCTCGCTTCGCGCCTTTCATGCTGCACACGACAGAGCTTCGTGTTGTGCTTGGTTCCAAGATAAGTGCCAGTGGGTTCGGGCAGCAGCTGAAAGAAAGCCAGCTCCCGTTTCTGCTGCGATAATTGTGCTCTCATGCTAGCAGAATGCACAATGCGTTGCCAGCCGATAGATAGAAGCCCTTTCTCGCAAGCGAAGAGAAGGCGCGGTGCTGGCAATGTTTTTTACAAATTGTGGATGGGAGCGCTTAAATCGCAACGCATTCGGGCGCACGGAGCGCGTTGCCACGTCGTAGTTTTTAAACTCCGGGAGCTTTCGTTTTCCCCCGAATAAAAACGGCCACACTAAGGCTATCTCGTTGGAAGTGCCTGGGTTGGGCAATATTTGTGGAGCTCCATAACTTTCCTATTGACACCTGAACGTTTCAAGATATATTTAAAAAGTTAATTTATCTCCCATAATTATTCAAGTCCGACGAGCAAGAAAATAATAATGAAATTTGAGATAAACCCTAACAGCATCAACGCGATTTAAGTTCCAAAGAACACTTAGGTTTCTTTAATATCTTGGTCCAAGTTAGCTGGGACGCCCTGTATACATATGCAGGCAGGCATCATGCTGGCTGGACACCATGCCGGCCGGGCATGTTGTCACCCTGCGTAGTGAAACAGAGAGGCACAATAGGCCTGCAGCACGCAGGGATTTACTCTGGTCATCTCGTGGTGTAGAAAGCATGCCGGAAATGCGCATCTCACAAGCATTCACAAATGGCACCGGTGTCGACTTCCACGTCCTTGCTGGGCTGAAGTGGGGAAACTACTCTACCGCGAAGTTCCTGGTGGGCACCGATTTTGGGGTTCGCTTCGTTGTCGTATCAAAAAGAGGAAAGTAGTCATAGATAATTTTTTTCACTCACATTGAACTATTTCCCTGCAATGCGGTTCCCGTTTTCCACTTCAGATTCAACGGCACGCTAGTTCAATTTTGCATTGCATTTTTGCCTCGCAAGCAGCATCATGTTGAGTAAGAAGAACGCACTACACGCGCAAAGTCATAACACTGAAATCGAAACATTCGAGAATATGACTGGACTGCATGTGGCCGTTGAATTCAGTCCTGTTGTTGCGAGATTATGAGATTCTAGCCATTGGATAAAATTTAAAAATTACGTTCTTAGCATAGCGCGATCCGCATTCCACTACCGTGAACCAAATCCGCTGTGAGCTATCTACGCACTATGCAGATGGCCCTGAAGAGCGCACGCCTGCCACTGCCCAGGTGTAGTTCAGTCCCCGCAGAAGCGGATCACGCTGCACTAAAGCTGTAATAAGTCTGTTGTTTTTTTCTTTTACTTATTGATTTTCTTTTGAAGCATAGTTACTAGGAACGGCAAAAAATGACATGTAATTGTGCGTAATGTTTTGCCGTATTTAAGTCGAACCGACAAAAAAATTTTTTTATCAAAACTCGTTTTATACACCATAAAATAAGGTATATATCTGCGCCAAGTGCTCACTTTTCTGCGCCAAAGCGCACTTTTGGCTGCTCCAAAAGCAGCTTCGAAGTAACTTCAGTCAGTCATTTCACTGCGTAGGTGAAAGGGGAGGGAAGAAAAGGGAGTGGTAGAGTGGGATGGATGGTAATGATGTCATAATACAATGTATTACATCAGGTGACCCAGACAGTAGAGATATTCATGCATGTATCAGTGATTGCATAGGCGGTCAAAATCTTCTGTAGCAACTGGAGCTGGTAAAGCTCCATGTTTTCTCTTGTATTTATTTCTGCTGTGGACAGATTGAAAACACTCCCATGGTCAGATATTGTGGTTATTCTTTGTTTAGCAACTGACATGTCACGTGTTTTTATGCTGAAATATAGTGCCACAGTGTATTGTGGCTCTCTGTAGTGTTAGCATAAATGAAATGGCCTCTTCAGTTTTATTTTACTAGTTAGTGTGGAGCATAAAAGCCAGTGATATGGATGTAGCTGAAGAGTTCGTCTCAAGTGAAAAATGCTTGGTGTATGCAAGTTTTTGTGATGCTGCACAGATTATTGCGGTAAACAAGTTTTTGTGCTTCAGAGCCATTGTCATTGGAACTGATAGATAATGTGTGAATCATAAACTAAGCAATTGTTGATCAAGTGTTCTGCTAGTCGTTCAATTAAATTAGCTTGTATGATACTGAAAAATGCTAAATTAGCAGACTGTGAGTACAGCATGAAAATTAAGCCAACGGATAATTTGCATTAACACGTATTTGTGCTGAACTTTCAGGATTGTACTCTTGTCTGAATCATTGCATATTGCTGTCAAGGCTGTGTATTTGCTCTTGTGGAAGCCTTTTTAAGAGTAGCAGTTAATGCATGTTAAATTTATGCCAACAGATACACTTGACATGGGTCGAGGTCTGATGTCAAGGAGATGTTATTTTCGACTTGTTTCAGCTGCTTCATCGCCTGACAACTCCAGGATACTGGTAAGCGTGCTACTTGGTCAGCTACTTGTATGTAGGTATGTGTGTGTGAAGTTGCATTGTTTGTGGCCCATAGTTACCTTTTAATATTTGTCAGCCAATCTTCTTCAATTTACCATTCTGTACGCCAGGTCTTCGACAGCATACATCAGGGCTGCTGTCGCATTGCTTGTGAAAATTTCCATACTGTTAATATTTTATGCTTAAGGTATGACTGAACTTTATGATAAAAATGAAAAGTATGTAATGGCTTAGTGGCTGTACCATTCATTTGTTGAGCCCAAGCACACATGATTAAATCCCCGCAGTGGTGGCTGCATTTTCGTGTAGGCAAAATCCAAAAACACCTGTGTATTGTTCGATGTCAGTGAGTGTAAAGAGTGCACATTAAAAGGTCGTCTGAAATAAATCAGAGCCCTCTGCTGCAACATCTCTCATAGCTCATGTGCAGTTTTGGCGTTAAATTCCAGATACCTTACCAAAAACTGTGTTTTTGCTTTACAGAAAAATGATCTGTATACGATTGTCAACCAGCAGTCCGGGAGCAAAAACCGGGGAAAGCCAGAGCAGGGCACCTCAATGGCTTCGCTACTTCAACAGGTGAGCATAGTTTATCCCATTCATAGAATTTTTTTTTCTTGAATAAGGGCACA
Source organism: Amblyomma americanum (assembly GCF_052857255.1). Classification (NCBI taxonomy): domain Eukaryota; kingdom Metazoa; phylum Arthropoda; class Arachnida; order Ixodida; family Ixodidae; genus Amblyomma; species Amblyomma americanum. Next base: position 111,777,493 of record NC_135497.1, on the reverse strand, counting down.
TATTGTGCGATTTTGATTTTAAATTAATCTGTACAGTCATGGCCATATTAATACGGAGCACGCTTTGACGATCAAACTCCTCTCATGCCGTGCCTAGCAAAAATTCATAGGTACGTGATGCACATAAATGCTTGAAATTCTGCTGGTGCATTCACGTATAACCCCAAGAAACCTTTATATTTTCTTTTTGGAACATGCAAGAAAAGTTCAAACACCATAGAGTGCTCTATATTAATTTGGTCACACTTGTATGTTTCTGTAGAGGGAATGCTGAACTGCCTATGCTGCATTGTGTCATATCCCTACTTCTGCTCAGTCCTGTGTAAGCATTGTTTTCACTAAATAGATCATGCACCAACCAGCTCAACTGTTTACCTTGTTAAAGCACTTGGGTCAGGCTGCACAATTATATTGAACCTGCTACACACTACTACAAAGGGCAGTTTTATGGGGAAGTTATGCCGGTGTTATGCTTAAATGCAATTTCAACTGCCAGCGGGAGCCACAGCCAACAAACACTAAGCAGTGGGATGCCCTTCCTGATGTGAAGGGTGTAACTCGTTCGTTTGTTCACATTGTTTGACAAAAAGGGTGACAGTGGTTATTTACGGAACCTGATTCCATTATGGGGTGTCCGAATATGCACACTTTCCTCAGCAATGTGCTCAGTACTGCAGCAAACATTACAGAAAACAAACATATGGAGCTTGCCTGCAGTGTAATCAGGCTCTTTTCTCTTCCAATTTCTTTCCTTTCTTCTCTGGATTAAGTTGGATGATTTACTCAAATACAGACTACAGAATTTATAATGCACTATGTTGCAGTGGCGGTCGCAACTTCTCCATCAGGGTGCAGCCTCTCTGGATGGCATCCTGCTCCGTTCTATTCTTATCTCGCTTCATCTCTTCTACAGAGTCTCCCTGATTCCTCCTCTTGAGGTCCTCCGTTCCTATATGATTCTTGGTTGCTATTGTTCTTCGCTCCTTTTTAAAATTCTTCCCGGTACCAAAAAGGCAACAGGCCTTAGTCGGTTCCGGAACCCAGAGGCTATTACACAGGCGTCTGCGGCTCCCAGATCATAGCATCACCACTACAGACCATGGCCAGATTGGGTGACAAGTCTTCCTGAGGCAGAGTGCTTTCCTGCAGCCATTTCCAGCACCAGCAGGTGTTTCGCCTCTCCTGCTGTCCACTTCTCCACCGCCAGCTTGCTGCCCACTCAGCAGTTTTAACAGTTCTGTGGCATGTAACATCCGCCACACTTTGTCCACATGCATGCGCATGCGTGCATGAGAGAAGAAGCTGCATCTTTTAGCGCGCAGGGGCAAAGCAGCCGTGCACACGACACCTGCACTCATTGTGTCATTGCCTTTTCGCTAAACCACCGCTGTGGCTCAGTGGTTAGGGCAGTCGGCTACTGATCTGGAGTACCCAGGTTCGAACCTGGCCGCAGCAATGCAAAGGCGTGCCTGTGTGCTGTGCAATGTTAGTGCATGTTAAAGATCCCCAGGTGGTCGAAATTATTCCGGAGCCCTCCACTACGGCACCTCTTTCTCTCTTTCTTCTTTCACTCCCAGTTTCTTCCTTTCCCTTGTGGTGCTGTTCCACTGTCCCCAGAGATGAGACAATTACTGCGCCATTTCCTTTTCTCAAAAACCAATTTTCAATTTCCTTTTTGCAAGCTTCAGGCTGCTAGCATTCAACTTGTTTTCCACCATCCCTGAGCTTCCCATATTGGCTGCTGTGCTTTGTTCCTGGCCACTCATTTCCATATTTTCACTCGTTTCCGGGAGTCAGGCTCTTACCAATATTTTTAAACTTCTGCCCTCATTTTTGGCATATCTGTTTTAGGTCTGCAGTGCATCCGTCATCTCCTTTTAAACTAAGACTTCTCATGCACTTGTAATGTGCCACTGAGGCATTTTTGTCACTCCCATGTCATTCGGGCCGGGCTTGAGCCTGGCCTTAATGTGGCCAGTCAACTTTGCTCTGTTTACTTTTTTGCTTTGGTCTGTGGTCAGATTTTTTATGCACGCACATTAAAAATGTTGCACATGTAAAGCTCTTTGTCTGTGCATATATCTTCTGTCGCAAGTAAAAAGGAAGCAGTTGAGCCAGAACATGTGTCCAGACATGAATTGTGACTGATCCATCTAGATTTATGAAGCTGCAAGACCTCAGTGACTTTGAGAGTGACTGAGCTAGAATGATTCATGCTAGAGAGATGGAATTGTTGCAACGATGTCACAGGCTTAAAAAAAAAATGGATGCCGGGTCGAGAATATATGTAATGCTTCGATGCATGCCACTGAAATTAATTTAGTACTTGCACTTCCTCTTTATGTTTGTTAATTTTCTGTTTTATATAAGGCCTGTTAGGTCGAAAGCCAACAGTGCAAAACATGGTACAGCAGGTGAGAGACACAGGACAGACTTGTGACTAGCAACTCCTGTTTCTTTTTCATGTCAAAGAAGAAATGTCCCACCTCTTTCATCTGTTGTCCTGTGTCTCGTGCTGTTCATTTTTTTTTTACCAAGTACCAGCCAGCTTTTATTCTGTTGCATTTGGTGAGGGAGCATCTTTATAGAAAAAGACTCTAGCACCATATACGTAGACTTACAATACCAGACATTGGTTAATGCCGGAAATTATGAAGTGTAAATTTGAATTTCGGCTTAATTTTCTATTATATGAGCTGCTGCTGCAAAATGTGCTAAAATTGGCCCCAATATGAATATTTTCCTGCTATACTAACTGTGCTCCTAAATACAGGTGACCATTCCCACCCGTGGCATTAGAAGTGAGAAATTAACATTTTTGCAATGCTGAAACATTCGTCATTCTTCAACCACCTGAGTAAATTTTTCTGCATGGGTTGTAGTGCAACGAAGGGCAGAAAACCTAGTCAGCTCTGACAAAGTACATGCAGCATTAGGGTGTGTAATTTTTGCATTGTTGTTGTGCATGCCGTGCATTGTATGCAAATGCTCATTTTGCTTAGAGTTTCACTTAGTAGAAATGAGCGACAGTGCTGATTGTTCTGATTAAGCTGCACTAGTCAGTTCGACCTCATCCTTTCCTGTTCTTTTTTTTTCCCCTTTTTTTGCAGAGGGAATGTGGAATGCCTTTTCGTGGTATCTTCACAAGAGGGGACAAGTGCAGGATGAGTTCTAGGTAAGTTTTATGCACTGTTCAAGCTGTTTTATGACTTGTTCAAGCTTATTAGCATACTGAACCAACAGTTCTAAAGGCTGGCACACATTCAGAATATAGGTAGCGGAGTGAGACCAATTGAAGAAAGGCCTCTGCTCATGCCGCAAAAGTATCGGAGATGTTCTTTGAATACTGATTTATTTATTTATTTATTTATTTATTTATTTACATACCTACACCTCCCTTGTGGGCATTAGTTTAGGGGGGGAAAAAACAATATGAGTGCACAGATGATATATAATACATATTCAGCTACAAATTGAAAGGCAGGAAACAAGCAGTGAAAAATAAAACGATACGTATACACGTAGTTGTCTTGATATTTGCATCACTTAATCACACTGTAAGTGGAAAAACAGGCATGAGAAGTTAAAAGCAATGCTAAAACCCATTAAAAAAGAATATTTTTCAGATCCTGGATAAAAGAGAAGGGGTCCCGGAAACAATTTCTCCAGGCAAACCATTCCACTCATGTATTGTCTTAGGGAAGAAGCTGTTCTTAAATAAGTTTATCCAGCAAGCATATTCACGCACTTTTCGGGAATGGTCCGTTCATGCAGATACATATGTTGGTTTCTTTAGATATCTATCTTTGTTGATGCCTGTTGTAGAGTAAAAGATATTATAAAATAGCGACAAGCGCAGGTATTCTCTTCTGGTTTCAAGCAGCGGCCACCCCAGGGTTTTGGAAAGATCTCGAGATCTCTTCGAAAAGTCATAATTACCAGGCACAAAGCGAGCAGCATGTGCCTGCATGCATTCAAGTTTTGCAGTGTTACACTGGGCTGACGGATCTCAAGCGTACTCAAGAATTGGACGTACATTTGACAGAAATAATGTTTCCTTTAGCTTAGTTGGTGCCTGATTAAAGTTTCGTCTGAGGAAATTTAACATTCGACTAGCCTTCAGATTTATGTTATGTATATGAGCATTCCATGACAAATTGGCAGAGAATACAACCCCCAAATATTTGTATTCGCTTGCAACCAACAGACAAGTTCCATCCATGGCATAATTGGTAAGCATTGGTTGTTGTAAACCTTACGAGATTGCATTTGGATAAATTAAGGGACATCTTCCAGGACTGGCACCACAAGAACATGGAGTCCAGGTCGTTCTGTAAATGTTGAGAGTCTGCCACACTGGTGATTTTGCGATAGATACAGCAATCATCCGCGTACAATCGAACACGGCTGGTGGTATCATGGTGGTATACGACAGAAGTATCATGGGTTTACTCTCTAATACAATAAAACCTTTTTAATTTGGAAATTCAAATAAATATTACTGCCGCATGTAAATTCATGGTGCTGAGTACTTTTTTTTCGAATTTAGCTGGGCTTACACTGGTAAGTGCGGACAGGATCCTGTGTGTAGATCTTTGCATCAGGCAAAGGAGTTGTCGAAACGCCTCCTCTCGAGACTGTCAGATATCGGTTCAGCTGCTGCTTCCACCGTGCAAGTGTGAAGTGCACACGGCAGTTCAGCAAATAATATGGCCGTGCCCAGGGAGCCCCTATTGCAAAGGTCTGTACACGTAAAGCATTTGATGGAACTGCAAAAGATTATTGCTAGCATGCAGTTTTCATCTCAAAAGCAGATGGCCATTGCCCAGATTTTTATGAAGTAAATTTATTATGATACGAATTGTTTTTGGCAGCCTTTTGGGGACGATCTAATAATCTAATGTCTGGGTGATTTTGGGCATTTTTTTCCAGCCCCCTTGAAGTAAAAATTAATGATGTTTCATTGTTTTTCTGCATCTCTCTTGTTGAAAGGTTTCATCATGGCATACTGCATGAAGAAATGAATTATGGTAACTAAATGTTGCATGGTAAAGAATGGCTCTAAGCGTAAACTAATTCTTGACATTTGCTCAGAACCCTTGGAGCAAAATTTCAGCATCTTGAAGTGACTGGGCAGAGGACTCATTGTCTTCTGTGCCGTGTGTGTGTGTGCGCGCGCGCGCGCTTGTGTCATGCAAATTAGTGATTTAAGCAGCTGGTCTTGAGCAAATGTATTATAAATCAAAAAGGATTAATTGTGAAATACATTTGAAATCAGTTTTCTGGCCCCCCCCCTTTTTTTCGTTTTCCTGTAGTTTTTTACTTATTTGGTTGCAGTCACAAAGGTAATCCATTCATTTTATCAGCAAAGTTAAAATCAGCATTGTTACTTTCAAGTACGCTTATGTATGCAGTAATGTTTGGTTGGATGTAAAAGTGAATGTGTGTATTGCATTTTGTAAAGGTCCTGGCACAGACAAAAGTAAAAAAGTTAATGGATCATGCTTCCCTTTCCTAACTGCACTAACAGTTGTCCTGAAAAAAACTAAGAGGCACGATGTGTCTTTGCACTGCCATATCCATGATGCATTTTGCGTGCATGCGCAGTACTTAATAGTTTTGGTTAGATGATGCATGAGCAGAGTTGGGATGCCATGCCATGCCATGCACCATTTCATTCTGTCTGTGCCTGTACACAAATCTAACTACAGTCGATCTCAGATATTTCGACCTCGAAGGGGATCATGATAAAGTTCGATATATTGATAATTCAAAATATGAAATACGCCTATTAGATGCTTTTTTCAAAATTGCGCACATCTCGGATAATTTCCCCGGGATCGTGAAAAGTGGGAACTTGCCGATTTGCTCCTCCAAAGTCCACAAAAAACGAAAGCACAGCTCCACGACCGCCGCACTTTTATTTCGTAAGAAAAAAGTTAATGAGCTTAGCTTTCCTCTTCTTCTGCACCATAAAGTTCATTAGGCTGTCCTCAAGCTTGTTGATGGTATCCAAATGAGAAAGTCCAGTGGCTTCCGTTGCACCACAACAGCGATGAATGACTCTGAGCGCAAATGCAAGTTCAGCCACAGTGCATGGTGGCTGGGTCTCTTCGCCTTAATCTTTGCCACTGCTTGGGTCCGCTTTCTTGGTATCTATGGTGTCAGCCACAATCTCAGCATAAGCACGATCTGCAGTGGCTTGCACGTCGTCGTCACCACCGGCAAAATGTTGTGCTGTTACACCGTCTGGGACGGCACCTGCGAACACTGAGAGCTCAGGAAACTCCCTGTCCAGGCATCTAGCATCGTAGTCTTCTGTGGTTAGACACATGTCGTCTGAAGCCACCATAAGCCCTGCTTTGCAGAAGCAGTCCTTGACTGTGCTTTGCCTCACGTCATTCCAGGCACCAGCCAGCATCTGTATGGCTCCGAGGAGGTCCACCTTGAGTTCAGTTCTCAACTGAAGGTTGATTAAGAGCCTTTGCACCATTCGCTGTCTGTAACCAACCTTAGAATGCTTTCAGTATGCCCTGATCGAGAGGTTGAAGCTTCGCTGTTGTATTTGGCGGCAGAAATTAGATGGTGATCTGCTTCGACTGGCAGATGACATGATGGGCAGAACAGTTGTCGAGAAGAAGACAAACCTTGCGGTCTGACTTCTCTAGTTCGGCATCCCACGTTCGGAGCCACTCGGTGAAAGGATCGCATGTCATCCAAGCCTTCTTATTAAATGCGTATCGAACCAGGAGGCCTTTCGTGGTTTTGAAACAGCGTAGCGACCTTCCTTTGCCGATAACCAGTGGCCGCAGTTTGCATAACCCATCCATATTTGCTGCAAGCAAAATTGAGGCACGCACTTTGCTGTTATTTCCACCATTGCATGTACTGCCCTTCAGGTCCAGAGCCTTATGTGGCAGCATTTGCCAAAACAATGCTGTCTCATCTGCGTTGAATATTTGGAATGGCGAAAAGCTATCACAAATCTCTGGCCGCTCTTCGTACAGCCACTTCTCCATGTCAATGCTGCTGGTCGCCTGGCTTTCACCCGAGAGGGTCTTTCCGATGATGCTATAGCAACTCTTAAAACGCTGCTGCCAATCAGTGCCACCCGTGAAGCTCTATTCTCCGAAGGCTCCAGCAAACCATTTCGCTTCCTTGATGAGCATTGGGCCGTCGCAGGGGTGTTTCTAGCACTTGTCTCTGAAAACCAGGCTTGTATACAAAGCTTTCTTGACCTTGTCGTAGGTTGGAGCATGCATACGACATGCTCCAGGACGACTGGATTGCGCTACCTTCAGCTGCACGTCGGCTTTGTTCTTAGGTTTGTACTCAGCGTGTTGCAAGGAATTCCGAATGCATCGGCGACTAACAACTTTTTCTCGCCGGCCTCCACCCATCGAATGATGTCCGCCCTTGTTGCCAAGTCCTAATTCTTACGTTTTTTCTCGTTCATGGCTCCCGAACACGCAACCAAAGCGAAAAGAAAATGCACGGCACCGCACAAGTCACAAGCGAACTCGCATTGGCCTCGCAAACAAAGCGAAAGGAACGACCACCGCACAGTACCACACCAGTCACATGCCCATGCAGCACCGACAACGGTGACAGCCAAAATAGCCAAAACGTTAGTGACAGCTAGCTGACGTCGCTTGTTTTGGCTACGTCAGTGGAGTCAGCCAACCAGCATGTAGAAATCGGGCGTCTGCGGCTGCTAGCACGGTTTCTCTATTCCCAGCCCCTTGCATGTCCCTATGGCCATTCCCATTTCCGTTCACACCCCACAAAGTTCTCATAACATGACTTTTACTTGTGCAGCTCTGCTTGAAGGTGTCCAAGGCCAGCGCCGCGCATGAGATGAGATTTTGGGAACATTGTGAATTCCACTAGGAGAAGCCCATTTGCAGAGGTGTGCAGCGATGGGAGAAGCCCACGTCTAGGGTGGGAGTATTGGGAGAAGCGCACTTGTGGGGTCGTGGCGCGGCACGGAGTTCGATATATCAAATATGGAGTGCACGGAAGGTCGATAAACGCAAATAAATTTTCAACACTTTATTTGCATGGTATTCCCAAGGGGATTTTACAACTGTTCGTTATAGGCAATAATTCGATATATCCGAGTTCAATATATCCGGGATCGACTGTAGTCAGCATAGCAGTGAAGAATTTTCTGTGCTTCCATACACACTTAGTTATGATTAAAATACTGATGGACTGGGGGCCATGGGAAAAGTTGATGTCTTAATGCAACCAAGGTTAAAGTAATGGTAGCATAAAATGCTCCTGTCCCTTTTTTTTAATCTTTTCATTCATTTTGCAGTTTGCTTTCTGTACACCTTATTCTTCACCATTAGGTTTCTGCCAAATGTTACAGCAGGCACGCTGTTCTACCCAAGCAAAACATTCTGTGGCACATTTGCTCGAAATGGTGACATATTCATGACAGCATGCCAAGGTAAGCATTGACGGTTTTGTTTTGAATGGGGAACTTTGGAGAAAACTTGCGCTGTGATGGCTCAGTGGCTTTGGCATTCGGCTGCTGATCCAAAGGTTATCAGTTCGATGCCGGCCGTGGCAGCCACATTTCGATGGAAGCAAATATACAAAAACGCCCATGTGCTGTGCAATGTCGGCCCACTTTAAAGAACCCCAGGTGGTGTAAATCAATTTGGAGCCCTCTACTACGGTGTCCGTCGTAGCCTAGCTCCAAGACTAATTAGTCAGTCCAAGCTCCACGCGAACGGTGATAGAGATTTATTGATAACGTCTTATCCTTTGCTTTTCACACATTTTTAAATCGAATGTTTTAATTTTTTGAACACCATATTTATTGGCTTGGTAACTATGGGACACTAGTGATCACTTAAATTACTGCTATCCTCTGGGTCAGTAACTGACTTGTTTGTTTTTATTTCTTGTTTGATGCAACTGTGAAGTAGCAAATGCTGCAGTGGACGTTTGTGCTATGTAATTGTTTGAGACTCTGCCTAGCTCTCATTACTAGTCACTGCAGATGAAACGACACTAGGAGGCATATAACAAATGAAATGTGCATGCGGTGGCCGTACTAGTTCTCCTATGTGTGCCCTTAGTGGCTATAGCACGTGTTCATGCATCATATGCTAGAGGAAAATGAGCAGCACACATAACTGTTAGGAAGGGGAAAGAGTAGGAAATTGAATTGCATCTTAATCTGTGGTCCTGCTTATGCTGGCTTATATTGAACTGTGCTAGTGGTAATTAGGTGTTGCCCATTGCATGGTAGAGATTACTGTATGACTTACTTTGGGGCTGTACAATACTATGGAGACTAGTTTGCACAACTAGGCATAGCCTGACTGTGCTTGTCATATTGATGGATGTGAGACCTATACCCTATCTCACAAGTTCCTTGCAGCACTAGGGAAGCTAGGGACCTCCTCAGCCAAGCAGGGGCTGTATTCAGAGTTTGTGTCATAATAAAAGCGTCATAATCTGCCACAGTGGCCACATCTGAGTGGACAAAGCGCCTGAAGCGGATGTCAGTTCGGTTGCGACTGTGAGCGGTGGCAGGATGTCAATGCATTGCGGTTGCCGCAGGGAAACGTCCAGCGGCGCTTTTGCTCTTTGCTGATAAATGGAACAAGACCAATGCAAGAGAAGAAACATTCAGCCACAAGTTTAGTTGCCCGTCGGATTCCACTGTAAAGGGGTAATATGAAAGCTGCTTTATTTGCCCAATGGGCTTCAACAAATAGAAACAATAGTCCAAATACTCTTTTCTGTACTGTAAAGGCCGGAGGTGTACTTAATGAAGAAAATATTGTGCGCAATATGCATGGCTTTTCAGTGACAGAAGGCGACCCGTACAGCTGTCGATTGCCTATGGCAAATAAAAGGCAGCTAGGTTGTACGCACAACACTCATAGAATGTTTCATGGAATGTTGCGAGTTCCGTCACACGATGGGAGGTGTTCCTGCGTGGAGGTGGCGCGTCAGCAGCAATCGACCGGAAAGTGAGCCGTTGGGCGGTCGCGTGCGCCTTCTCGTTCCCCCACAGGCCCTGATGAACCAGGGACCAGATCAGTGAGATTAGCTTTGATGGTACCTGCCCTTCTCTTGGAATTTTGGCAGCTGCAGCAGAGATTCTACCCATATCATAATTCTTAATGGCTGCCTTGGAGTCACTCCCTATCATCACCCTTGTACCATTTTGTATTACTGCTAGAGCAATGGCAACTTCTTTTGCCTTAGTTGCACTTGTGTTTTCAACAGCGCAGCACAAGACCGGGTCTCCACTCTGACGAACCACTACCGCTGTGTGTGCTGCCTTGCGACATATTCGGCAGCGTCCATGTAGAGCAAATTGGATCTACCTCGAAGTTTGCCCTGCAAGGTCACAGCCCTATCTTTGCGTCTATCTTCGTGAAATACCGGATGCATGTTATTTGGCAGCGGTGGAATTTTGAGTCTATCCCTCGTTGTTCTAGGTACGCTATCTGTCCGCTTTGAGGGTTCGAACCTCAGGTGCTCCATGATTTTCCTTCCAGTTTTGGTTTTTAAAAGCCTTTGATGCTGCGACGCCGTGGCGGCTTCTATGAGCTCATTCAGAGTGTTGGAGACACCTAGCCTTAGAAGTTTTACCGGTGAAGTGTTCGGAGGAAGAACAATTTCTACAACAAACCGGTGCTCACTAGGCCTAGAAGCCACTGAATCATCCAGTAAAATAAAAGCAGGCCAAATTTATCGTCCATCCAGTTTGTTATAGGAAAGATAAGCTGTAGTGAAAGTCCTGCACCCTGTTTATAGCCAGTTCACGGGCCGAAAAACGCAGTAACACCGACGAGGTCACTTAGAAGCAAGTGGCTCCACTTCAGAGCGCGCCGCCATGTTGGCTGTCCTTGAGCATCTGCTGCTAGAGGAGTGTACGCTATGTGTATGACGTCATTGCCCAATTTCTTCGACCCTTTTTGCTGCATCCAAACCACCACATCCGCTTCCAGCGTTTCGACCAATCAGGTGTAGCCGCTGCGGCAAATTATGACGCTTTTTATTATGACACAAACTCTGAATACGGATCCAGGAGAGTGCACTAAACATGTTTCTCCACGCGGCATCATCTGCTTGTCATCTGGTTGTGGCATATGCAGATATGGTTGCAAAAAATTTAAATAGACTCTGTTTACCTACCGAACACAGAAAGAACATTAGGCAATTTTAGAATAATGTCTGCACACTTACGTATGCTAAATGCAAGCATTTACGGGACATTACTCTGTTTGCCCCTTATGCAAATGGAGACACGACGATTCAGCCTAGCGGCACCATGTGGTTTTTTTGAACAGAAAGAATTTTTGTCAACAAACCAATATTTCTTCTTTAGGCCTAGGAGCGGCTGTATCATCAACTCGAAATAAAAGCAAATTCATTGCTCATGGATCTTGCTGTAGGTGAAATGAGACAGAGCGAATGGCCGATGCCCCATTTAAGACCAGTGAACATCCTGAAAAACCCACAAACAATGATGAATTTACTTCGAAATTAATGGTTCTGCACGGAAGCGCGCCACCATGTTGGAAATACTATTGTAGCATACGCAAGGGTTGGGCACGCTAAACTCTGGAAAAAGCGTATGTAACGCGTGCATAAATTGAAGGAACTCTGAGGCATCTTCTGAGGAGAGTTCATAAACTCGCTCAGTTACTACACTCTCTTGTCTTGAAAACCTGAGCAGCCAAATAATACACTTCTACAAGTAGCAGAGAACCCACAATCGTGCTCGAAAGCTACCGAGTCTCTTCTGTCACACGGTGCTGCGTAATTTTGTTAAGAGATGGCTATTGGTTAGATTCTTACAGAGGTCATGCAACTGCCATGGCCGCAGCCAGTCAGCAGCGTCATTCCGGCGGGTCGGGAAGCTTCACAGCCCGTGGGATTCCCGCAGTGGGGCAGCGGAGGAGTGCCGGCCTTTGAGCATGCAAAAAGTGATGAGAGGAGCGAGAAAAGCGCAAAGACGTTGAAATTCAAATTTTGACTGCAGCTAGCAGCTTCTACTAAACGTATAAAAAAAAAGCGCTGGAGGATATTCGTGAAGCGGTGTCATTTAAAATCCCAGGAATACCACGCCTTTCAGAGCCCCTTTAAGGCTCGGTTTGAAATAGCGTTTTGTGCATGCTCACTCCTAAGCATGGTATCCCACATGCCTCTATGCCCATTTCATACTGGCACTACATTCCGCTGTGTTAGAATGTCGCCTTGGTACTCCTCGCTGCTTTGATAGTGCTGCAAGGAACTGCTGAAATGGGGTATAAATCCAGTTTGCATCTGTGATCTAGGCCATGCTCAGCATAATGTTTTCACATACTTTGCATTGGTGCACACATTTCATTGGAGGCATAATGCTAAAATGCCTATGGGCTGCTGTGTGGCATTAGTGCATGTTAAAGAGGCACAAGTGTCTTAAATTATTGTGAAGCCCTGCCATTTGGCATCCCTCAAAGGCCATGTGCAACTTCAGAACATTAGATCCCTTATACCAGAACACACACCTGATGTTACATTGTGTGTAATGGTCTGCCTAGATGGCCAAGGCCTAATATGCAACTTGAGAAAACCAGTAACCTGAACAAATGTTAATAGCTTCTACGAACCACTTTCTGTCAACTTAAATACAGTGCGTGAACATCACATTGCTGTTATTATTTATTTATTTATTTATTTCATTTATTTCATAAATACTGCCGACTGCCCTTTGGCGGTCAGGGCAGGAGTGCACAAAGGAAAAAAATTACAAAGTGGTAACAACAAAATAACAGCGACAAAGGGCGATTACAGTACGAGGACAAAATTCAATAAGACCAACTGGAAGCAAAAAAAAAAAGTACAGGCAAATCATCCGACGTCAAACAGTCTAAGTGAACAGAATAAAAACAAGGAAACCGAAATACACTGTGTACTAGACACGCTACTGCGATACATGAGCCGAAACAGCAGACAAGAAGGATTCTGAAGATACCAGGTTGGTGATATCGCTTGGCAGTCGGTTCCATTCGGAAATGGTGCATGGAAAGAAGGAACAAGAATATGCTTTTGTTCGGCATCGTGGCATCAAGATAGTCCTTCCGTGTTTGTTACGGGTGGGGCGTGTTGTGTTGTATTGCATGTAACTCTGAAAATTCAGTTTTGTTTTATTATGTATGATATTGAACAACATTTTTAGTCGGTGCTGCTTGCGACGGGATTCAAGAGTGGGAAGCCCAGATCTGTTGAGCAAATCAGACACCGAGACCTGCCGACCATAAGCGTGGTAAATAAACCGGAGTGCTTTCCTCTGGACGCCTTCAAGATTTTTTATATCCGTTTTTGTGTGCGGATCCCATACAGCGTCGGCGTATTCGAGCACTGGACGCACAAGTGATGTGTATGCTGTCAGTTTAGTTTTGCTCGTGCAATGCTTTAGGCGGTGCTTTAATAATCGAAGTTTTTTGGACGCTGCTGAGACAATGGACTGGATGTGTACGCTCCAGTTCAGGTTGGATGTCATGGTTACCCCAAGATATTTCACCTGAGTCACTGAGTTGATCGGAAGGCCATTGATTTTGTATGTGCATTGGAGCGGTTGTTTCTTTCGTGTTACTGTCATTTTTCCGCATTTTGAACTGTTTATACCCATTTGCCAAGTACAACACCAGCTGGAAACTGCTGTTAAGTATTCGGCTAGGAGTGTCTGGTCTTCGACTGATGTGATACTATGGTATATAACACAGTCGTCGGCGAAGAACCGACAGCGTATGTGTGAGTTGAAGGACAGGTCGTTCAAATAAATAAGGAAGAGAAGCGGCCCAAGGACTGAGCCCTGGGGAACTCCTGAAAGTACCGGCGCTTTTGTGGAGTGAGATTCAGATATCTGAACAAACTGATGCCGCTGTGTAAGATAGGAATCTAACCATTGTACTACTTGCCGATTATTTAAACACCACCTTATTTTTAACAAAAGATTGCCATGCGATACCCGGTCAAACGCTTTTTCGAAGTCAATGAAAATTAAATCTACCTGTCCATTATTGTCTAGTGACATCATAATTTCATTTGTGATATGAATAAGCTGCGTCACTGTCGACAAGCCTTGCCGAAACCCGTGCTGGCTTTCAATAAAAAAACCGCTTCCCTCTAGGAATGAACTTATGTGCTTGAAAATAAAATGTTCTAACACCTTACTGGACGTACATAACAAAGAAATTGGCCTGTAATTCTTCACGCAAAGCTTGTCTCCTGATTTGTGAATGGGTATCACTTTTGCTGTTTTCCAATCGTTTGGAATTTCTCCTGTCCTGAGACTTTCAGTAAAAATAATGAAAAGGTATTTGGCGCACCACTCAGCATATCGGTACAGAAAAGCGTTAGGAATATCGTCTGGTCCAGAGGATTTTTTTGTGTTCAACTGCAATAGAGCCGAAACAATACCCTCCTCGTTAATAATTAGGTCTGGCAGATTGAAATGGCTAGTTCGAGATTCGGAGACTGAGTTGCTGTTACTCAGGAATACAGAGGAAAAGTGCTCATTGAAGGCAGTCGCTAAGCAGAGGGAGTCGGTAACAACTGTGCTGTTAAGGAGAAGTTTGTTAACCGGGTCTTTTTTCTGTGACAGATGCCTCCAGAACTTTTGGGGGTCAGTTTTTAGAAAATTGTGCATCTTGACATTAAAAAAGTGGTACCGTGAAGATTTTATTTTTGAACGCAGTTCAGCCCGAAGAGCCGGCAAAGCACCACCAACTTTATTGCTTGACCTTGATAATCGCTTCACGCGACGTTTTAACTGTATGATCCCGCGTGTTATCCAGGGACATGCCATTTTCAGCTTCTTATGTTTAAGCGGCACGTACTTGTTGATACATTGATGAACCGTACTTTTGAATTCTAACCACAAGTCGTTCACACTTGTACGCCCATCAGTGTATTTTTTAGCAAAGGATTCATACGTCAGTTCAAGCTGATCTAGAACGCTTTCATCCTGAGCATTGTTAAAGTCGCGAAACGCTTTTCCTTCCTGATGAACAATTACTGGTCGCATCAATTCGCTTTTAAAGAGCACCGCTTTATGGTCTGATATTCCGGGAAAGACATCTGTCGAAAAGCCCAATTGACTAACAGGGTCTGATATAAATACCAGGTCAAGAAGAGAACTCGTATTTGCTGTAATGCGCGTAGGTTTCTGAACAACCTGGTTTAAGTTATAATTAAAAGCTATGCTGAGCAAAGCATCCGAGTTAGCACACAAAGTTTGAGCGCACAGAGAATCCCAGTTGATGTTTGGCAAGTTAAAATTGCCGCATACGATAACATGGCTATAGCGCTTTGTATGTTCATTTAAAAAGTCGTGCAAGTTGTCCAGTACAGAAGTATCAGCATTCGGTGGTCGATAAATAACACCTATTAAAAGACTAAGCTGAAAAAGACGGAGAACAACCCAGACCATTTCAGTGTTGGTATGATGCGGTATCAGCGTATAGTCGATGCCTTTCTTTATCAGAATAGCGACACCGCCCCCTCTTGAAGTGCGGTCGCGACGAACGATTTCGTATTGCTCGGATGTGATAACTGCATCATTCGGAATTGCATCATGAAGCCATGTTTCTGTTAGAACAGCGGCGTCAGGATCGTGTGTGAAGAGGAGGTTTTCAAGTTCGTCGAATTTATTTACTATGCTTCTAGTATTAATATTAAGCATTGAAAAGGAATTCAAAGATGGCTGTGCTCTTAGTGCTCCTGAGCTCTGTGTGTTACTCTGTGCGGACACGGGTTTGGAAACAGACCATCACTTTGAAGTGCAGGGAACTCTTTCATTGCAGGCGTCGTCCCATCGATACAGTTTGCCATTTATTTTAATTTTGTCAAACTTGAGCATGACCTTCTGTTCTTTCAACCTTTGCTCTTTCGCACTTTCCCAAAGCTTCTTTCGTATTGATTGAACGCGAGGGGAGAAGTCCTCGGATATACTATAGCCTGTGTTTTTCAGATTTTTACAGCTTTTGAGAATTCTCTCCTTGACCCTCCCGTCAACTAGCTTAAAGATAACCGGTCTGCATTTGTCCTCAGCCGGCCTTCCTATTCTGTGGATACGTTCAATAGCCGCATCCGAAATTTTCAACCGGTTCAGAAGAACATCCTTGCAGACCGTGTTCTCAAGGTCTTGGGGCGTTTCGTCCTCGGTTTCCTTATTGCCAAACACAGTTAGGTTGTTCCGCCTGCTTCTATTTTCTAGGTCGTCTACTTTCATAAGTAGACTGTCGACAGTTTTTTCCAGTGATTCTACTTTAGAGGTGTAGTCAGTAACCGTTGCGGAAATATCGTCTAGCTTCTTTTCGATAGCAGACAGTCTGGTGTTAGTAGAGCTTGTATTTTGTTTCAGCTGTTTAAGATCTTCCATTATTGTTTGCAGCATTTCCTGTGTAGAAGGACCTGGGTTTGGTTCTACGTCACCACACATAGCAAGCACGTCAACAAAACAATGATACATTGCTGTAAAGAGCGTAACTAACGACCGTGGGCACGGCAAAAGCAGTAGGCACACATTGTCACTGCGGTAAGAGTAAACAGGCTGTTTGTCTCTTACCTGGACAAAAAACAGGAACGGATTTGTTAGCCGCATGGTTCCAACGCCTCCGCCGTGCCCACTGGTCGCGAACCGGGCAGAAGCTTCTCTTTTATGCGCTGTGACTGGTGACGTAGTCGATGGTGGCGTGCGATGCGCAGGCAGTAGTGGTGTCCAGTTGCGCAGTCCTATCACTTTGGTCTTCGCGATGCATTCCGATGAAGAAATCACGCCGGAAACACGATGGTCGGTCCAATTTCCAGGGCTGTCGTAGTACGCCCCCTGTGATGTGGGTTCCACGTTCACGAAAAACACGGCCTGGACAAAAAACAGGAACGGATTTGTTAGCCGCATGGTTCCAACGCCTCCGCCGTGCCCACTGGTCGCGAACCGGGCAGAAGCTTCTCTTTTATGCGCTGTGACTGGTGACGTAGTCGATGGTGGCGTGCGATGCGCAGGCAGTAGTGGTGTCCAGTTGCGCAGTCCTATCACTTTGGTCTTCGCGATGCATTCCGATGAAGAAATCACGCCGGAAACACGATGGTCGGTCCAATTTCCAGGGCTGTCGTAGTACGCCCCCTGTGATGTGGGTTCCACGTTCACGAAAAACACGGCCTGGACAAAAAACAGGAACGGATTTGTTAGCCGCATGGTTCCAACGCCTCCGCCGTGCCCACTGGTCGCGAACCGGGCAGAAGCTTCTCTTTTATGTGCTGTGACTGGTGACGTAGTCGATGGTGGCGTGTGATGCGCAGGCAGTAGTGGTGTCCAGTTGCGCAGTCCTATCACTTTGGTCTTCGCGATGCATTCCGATGAAGAAATCACGCCGGAAACACGATGGTCGGTCCAATTTCCAGGGCTGTCGTAGTACGCCCCCTGTGATGTGGGTTCCACGTTCACGAAAAACACGGCCTGGACAAAAAACAGGAACGGATTTGTTAGCCGCATGGTTCCAACGCCTCCGCCGTGCCCATAAGTGAGATTGATTCGGTAGGCACGAAGCAACTATAGAATTGGTATTTCTGTATATAGTCACTGTGTCCTTTGTGTTGTTTTTTAGTGTGCTGATGTGTTTTTATTGCTGCCTTTTAAAGCACGTGGGATAGTCGTGTTAGTTTTTACTTGTGGCTGACGTGGGCAGCTTTGAAGACATGCGTTTTTACAGTTCTAACACAGCTGTGTCATAAAGTACGAATCTCTAGTGGCTATGTGATGTTACCTTTTTTTCATGCTCGTGCATAACATCTGCATGAAAAAAGTTTTTGTAAATGTTCTTGGAAAATCGGTCCGCAAGGTTGTAGTATGGTGTAATTAAGTTGTTGTGAGTGCTTGTCTTTTGCTTTGAGCTCAGCTTCATGGCAAGTGAGAATTCGGCAAGTAGGAATTGCCAGCTTGACAACATAGGTTGTTTGCCATCTTTTGTTTTGTCACTTTTTCTTTTTAGCTTTTACTTCTACTTTATTTTGCCACGCTGTGCAGATTTACTAATAATGAAATTTATGTTGTGTCCTACAAAAATTTGCTTTTGATAAAACTTAACATTTCAGAGCCAACTTGGTTTCATCCTCATGGGGTTTTAACTTTGTGCAGGAAGGCGTGCAGCTGTAAGGGGTTGAAAGGAGGGAGCATGGGCAGAAAGAGAGAAAAATGGAGATGGGGAGTGGAAAGGAACAGCTGCAGAAAGTGGTCATATTTGAGAACATCTTGCTGTCTTTTCGTGTTTTTGTCAAGGTGGGGAAGGAGACAAATTCAGGGGAAGTGAGGGAGAGGGGGAGGGGGGAGTAGGAGCAAGGCAGCACTAGGTGATGTACATGTCGTGAACATCAATACTGCAGGAAGATTTCTTATGTTGAAACAGTCCACAGAGGTAAATCTGTTGAAATGTTTAGCTTTATGACTATTCACTAAGCAGTTTTTTTTATTATGTTTGATGTACTCCTTGGAAGGATGAAGATACCCATTGTTGTATTTTTTTAGCAAGAGTGTTATTTTGTATCGCTCTTAAATTTGTTTCAACATTGTGCAGACTGTGTGATCCGTATCTACGACACCAGCCATGGCGACTTCGATGAATTGAAGTGTGTGTCTGCTCGAGATGTGGGATGGAGTATTCTGGACATGGCCGTAAGGTGCAGTTTCTCCATGTTTCTATAAGTTTCACTGTGCGAAGCTGTGTTGGTGTGACAAAAATTTCAGGCAGGGGAGGTGTGCATCACAAGTGTGGACATTGCTATCACTACTACTTGGACAACTGGGGCTGACAAAAATGAGGAGATACCTGCCTTTTACTCAGTCAGTTTCAGAGCTCGATGTGAAGCAGGCTATTGACTGTGTCACTAAGAAGATTACTGTTAGTGTTCTCTGATGACAATCTAAAGAAGTTTGTTCACAGTGTTCAGTCATCCATTAATTTTTTTTAACACATTCACTGTAGCTGTAATTTTCGGGGCACGAGTACCTGTGGCCCATTGTTGGGCCACCCTTAGATTTTCTTGGGTGCGGCATGATCCACTAGTGAGCAACAGATGGCAATTGCAGGCTGTCTTAAAAATCTGAGCTGTCCCACGGCTACGTAGCGGCACTTAGTATTCGTGCCGCACAGCTGGAATACACGACATGACCCCCACCGGTGACCCACGACGCAGTGAACGTATTAAATTGAGATACGGCACACTTTAGTGGTTGGCTGGTTGTGCACAAGGTCAGAATAGAGCAAGTATGGTAGAACCCCATTGATATGTTCGCAGAAAAGGCTGAGCGTGTTAGTGTTTTTTTTTTCTTCATTTGATTGATGCTGTTTCTGATCGTTGTGTTCCACCCTTACGCATTGCTCTGTTAAGAGCCTCTTAAAGTTTTCTGTAATAATCCATAAAATAGCACAAAAGAGCTAAAAGTTATTTTATTTGAAAGTTCATTAGTCTAAACTGCACCAAGGCCTGTGCTTTTATTGTGACATCATCCTTGGTGCAAAACAGCGTGACGGAGTGCGTGTGGTTCTCATGTGGAGGTCAGCAAACAATGAAGCAGTCTGCTGTCATGTCATTCTTGACCATTGTCACCTGCGTCTTCAACACGCACCTGCAGTTAATGTAAAGTGCAGTCTTTCTTTTTACAGTTAAAATAGGAACCATAGAATAGAGTCTTTGTCACCAGCTGATTCTTCAGATTCAGCAGCAGTTTCAAGAGCAACAGGATAATTAAATACTGCCCCCTTTCAAAAATGAAAAGAAAAACCTTTTAACAAAAGAAAAACTTAATTCAGTTTCTTTACTTCAGTTGTTGCTAGAAAAATTGGTTAATTAATCTTTGCATAGGCTTGCCATGCCATGCAAGGCCATGCATGGAACATTAATTGAGGGCACTGCTGAAAGCCAGGGTAGAAGTGTATGCTGGCAGGTTTCATTCTGAAGCTTTGTGAAAGGGACGATGCAAGCTTACACTACTATGCATCTCCATGCCATTATCGGCAGCAGGGGTTCTCAAATTTTTTGGCATTGGGGGAGCTGCAATAGCTTTCAAAAAGTGCAGAGGAGCCCCATATGTCTTGGCTTTCGTCCCTTTCTGCCTAGCATGCAGGCAAAAAAGAGCATGCATACACATGGCCTCGCATAGAATAGAGTCTTTGTCACCAGCTGATTCTTCAGATTCAGCAGCAGTTTCAAGAGCAACAGGATAATTAAATACTGCCCCCTTTCAAAAATGAAAAGAAAAACCTTTTAACAAAAGAAAAACTTAATTCAGTTTCTTTACTTCAGTTGTTGCTAGAAAAATTGGTTAATTAATCTTTGCATAAGCTTGCCATGCCATGCAAGGCCATGCATGGAACATTAATTGAGGGCACTGTTGAAAGCCAGGGTAGAAGTGTATGCTGGCAGGTTTCATTCTGAAGCTTTGTGAAAGGGACGATGCAAGCTTACACTACTATGCATCTCCATGCCATTATCGACAGCAGGGGTTCTCAAATTTTTTGGCATTGGGGGAGCTGCAATAGCTTTCAAAAAGTGCAGAGGAGCCCCATATGTCTTGGCTTTCGTCCCTTTCTGCCTAGCATGCAGGCAAAAAAGAGCATGCATACACATGGCCTCTCAAAAAGTACCCAAATGCAATTAATAATGACTGACTGTAGAGTGACAGCAGCATGCTATAAGCAGTTTGTGTGATGAGGCCAAAAATAGAGTGGGTAAGGAAAGATAGGGGTGTAGTTATGCATGGAATTAGGTGCTCGGGGGACCAAAAGAACACTCTAAGGAACCTAAGGTTTCACAGAACCTTTTGAAGAAGGGTCCCATTTTCAGAACTCTAGGTCTACAGTAATGTGGAAACCAGCGTAAGACTTGGTGATTGGACTGATTGGTGCCTGCAGCAGCTTACTGCTGACAATCTAGTGCACACGTGGAATCTTAATAAGGTGATGACATCATGCGTAAGGTAATGACATCATGCGGTGACTGTCAACGGGTACCATTGGTTCTTTGCAGCAAAACTTGTGCTGTACAGTCGAATTGTGCAGGAATTGTTAAGTTCTTTGGAGGGAGGGGGTGGGAGAGGTTAGTTAGCCTCCTGCCATCTTGTCATTTTGCTGTGATCGCCCCATATTATCAGGGCATTTTTAGAGAGGGCAGTGAAGATGGAACTAGAGCTGTTTGACTTTTTTCAAAAGTGATAACAGTTAAGCTGTCTGTTAAAGCTCACTTCACTTAATAAATATTATTGTGAAAAACTCAAAAGTTAAGAGCAATCAAAGACCGGAAGCCGTCACTCAATGTTAATGGCAGCAAGCACCTGGAAAGTTGAGAAAAAAATACTTTTGTTATGGTTATTATGTTAAGGTACAGGTAAAACCTGTTTGTTTTTAATTTGTTCCCAAATGGGTTTGTTACTAAGGATCCAGGACATATTGCCTGCACTTTATCTTTAAAAAAATTTAGTTCAGAAGAAAATCTTATTGATTGTTATTTAATTCATATTGGTTCATGAGAAATTCAAGAGACCAAAACAGAAGTCATGCATTGTACAAAGTTTTAATAGCGTTTGCACAGGGCACATGAGAGTTGCCGCTTTCGTAATAGTTTTGGACATGCTGGTGGACATTGTGTCTACTGCTGTTGCCCTTTAGGGCCTGAGCACTCTTCATTTTTTTTTTTGTTATGTTATTAAGGAAAAAAGGAATGCTGCCTTGAGGCTAAAATTTGTCTTTGCACCATGTGGTCAGTATTGACGCCTTTCATTTTATGATCTGGTTACAGTCCTGATGGTCTCTACTTTGCTTATTCAAGCTGGTCCGAATATCGTAAGTACAACACATTCTTAATGCAAATAGGGGGAAACATTTTATGGTTATTAAGCCCGCAGAGTCACCAAAATTGCTCTGAAGCACAACCGTTCACCTCATTTGCTTCTGCATTTGTATCAATCTTTCATGTGCACTGTACGTTAAGAAAAAAAAAATTCCTGCAGAAAAGTGCTGGTCAACTGTGCTCATGCCTTAATAGTAATGTGTACTGCTCGCATTTTAATTGCGCTTCATACCAGATTTTTACTATTGCAAAAGTTTTAGTACTCCAATACCTAAGTAATGCACACTGGAGGTGCCGGGTGTGCCCTTCCTTTTTGTGCATTTTAAGGTCTATACACTGTTGTCTTATATTAAAAAAAAAAAATATTAAGAGCAGCAGTGGTATGTAACAGCACACTGCAGTAGCTGCTTCAACATTTTTTTCAGTCCATCTGTGCAACGTCTATGGAGATCATCAGGTCCATGAGGCACTGGCACTTTGTCCCGAAGATAGAAGGTTTTGCATCTTCTCCTTGCAGTTCTCATGTGATGGAAAGGACATCCTTGGAGGGTAGGTGGCTCTTGCATCATGCTGTTTTTCATTATTAGTGAAAGCTTGGGAAACTGTAATTGCTTATTGTAGTAAAAAAAAAGGAATTCACCTGATTCAAGCAGTGAGCCACACAGTGTATTTAATATTAGTGTAATGCATGACAGAAGGTAAAAAAGGCAGCTTCAAGTGGAAATATGGAATTTTCATTTGTGTCAGGATTCCTGCCAACTGGGAAAACCCAGAAAACTGGAAAATGTCAGGGTGTTAGCCGGTTCTGAAAAAGTCAGGGAGAAGACAATTTCGGAGTAAGTCGCCAATTGCTTTTGTTTGAAGCACTCATGGGGTACACTGCACAGCTGTCGTAGTGACACCTGGCCGTAACTGCTAGGTTTTAGAGTGAATGCTTGCGTGCAGATGAAGCTTTGTGGACCTTCATGCCACATAGAGACTACCGCCCTTACCGTGAACACAGTTGGCGGTGGGTCGAAATACACATTACATTACTTGTTCCATAGTACACTGCTCGAGTTCTCTTCGCAATATTTGTGAGCAGTGCACTGAGTCTTAGTTTGGGAAGTTCATTATTTGGGGCAAAATCATTGTTTCCTTGAGAAGCCTAGGGTGTCGACGGCATTTTGCTCTTCTAGTTTCAGAAGCCCTGAGTCAGCTCCAATAAAGGAAAAGCAGCCAGTATTACAAACACCTAACTTTGGTTGCTTCATAGCCTGGTACTTCTGAAGGTCGAAATTTGCCCGTTTCATTCGATGCTGAGCAGCACTTCATCGAGATCTGATGTAACGTGTTGATATTTAACCATACTCAATTTCCTGAGGTCTGCCGCACTTAGTTTGAAGCCTTGCCAGTACGGCATGTTAGTTAAATATACTGAGTAGTATAAGTAGCACTGGAACATAGAGGGCATGGTTGTATTGGGATTTGATAGACATACTGGTTGCATCTCTTTGAAATGAATTATCTTGCACGGACCTGGTGAACAACTAACTTCGTGTTTTAACACTCATACATAGGTTCCCACCTTGCTGCTTTCTCCCACTAATGTGTAAGCCCTGAAACTGGTTGTCTTGCAGCTTTCAATTGCTGGAAATGGCCTCATTGCGGTAATAAGAATTGAAAAGTGAGAGGTTTTGCAAGCAGCTTATTTAGGGTAATGTAGATTGATGCAGATCCATGCTTGGCTGAATAGTTGAAAAGGGGCATGCGCTAACTTGTTTCTGCACAGCATGTATACACACATAGGCTGTGGTGCAGAAATGCTGAGCCTTAAACTTGCCATTGCAAGTGCAGGCTTGTTGTTTTTGTTGGTTTCAAATGGGGTGAATGACAGGAACAGTGACAGCATGGTTTGATGCTATGCTAAAATGCTTTAAACAAATGATGTATACCAGAGCAAACACTGAAGCTTCTCAAGTGTGGTTGATACTATTTCTTGTCCATAAAGTAGTGTGCACATTGCAGTTTTATACATGTTAAAATGACTTAAAAGATAGTTCACTAGAACTTGTGACCTTCACACTGTGTCATCATTAGGGCCCCTAACTTTCTGCGGTGGAAAAGTTTAAATTCCGCAAGAGAGATTGAATAAAAGTTCTGAATGCACCCCATGTTATATTCGGAGCCAAGGCATGAATATAGTGCGAGTTTTCTCTGAGCTTTTCCAGGTACATTTAAAGCTTCCTTTGCCTACCAGGCTTGAGAGCCACTGGAAGAAGCCAGCTTTTTAATGACCTTGTGGCAAAGCACGCAGCATCCAGTGCAAAAGAGAAGGTGGCTATGCATATGGAAAGAAAGCAGTATGGGTCATTGAGAAAAGAGGAGGCACTGAAGAGCTGAGTGGACTAGGAAAAACAAAGAAAGGCAAACGAGCACTGGGCTTGGCAGCTCAAAGCACCAAGCGGCGGCAGCATGGTAGTGACAGCGTCTCCTGCTGCATGGGAGGCTGCATTCATTAAAGTGTCGGGGGCTTGGCTTCTATCAATTGTGGCACGCACATCTAAAGCATTGCCTCATAAATAATGGTGTTGTTTATGACGCTTCTATATTTTAGTATGCCATCTGCATTTTTTAGGGGGGATTTTTTTTTGGCTGTAGTTTGCCTGAACAGTTTGGTATTGCATTATTGTAATATTATTTCCTTTCAAACTCTTAGTGTCAAACTCCCCCCTAGTGTTATATTCATGCAAATAAGGTAAATTGGTAATTTCTTTCAACATACTGTCGTTCCTAGTGATGTCTGTAACAACAGTGTAGTGTCAAATAAGAGATGATTACTGCTAACACACAGTTCTGCAAAATATACTTAAACCCTCAACTTTTCACGGAAGCCCCTGGCATGCTCTTCAGTGTAGTGGCTATTTCAAAGAATTTCATCAGGAGGGTAACCGCCAGTGCTTTGTAGGAGACTGCTCCTCCAAACATGGAACAGTGCAGAAGCAGTTTTACTTTTCCTCGTTTTTCAACCTGCCATGGTGGTTTAGTGGTTAGTTAGAATGTTCAGCTGCTGAGCCCGAGGACACAGGTTAAATCCCGGCCGCGATTGTCATGTTCTGGTGGGGGCAGAATGCAAGGTGATACGTACTGTGCAATATCAGTGCACATCAAAGAACTCCAGGTGGTCGAAATTTATCCAGAGCCCTCCACTGCAGTGTTCCTTGTAGACCATGTCGCTTTGGGATGTTAAAGATAGTGTCGTTTTCTAATGTTAAACCCCGTATTCTATACTTTTACTCCTTTTCTCATTCAAGAACTTAGGATTAGCATGCGTGTTTTTTGCTATGCTTGTCATGACAAAGCCTATATGCGTGTTTCTTTTCTGACAGTGGTGTTTATCTCTTGCAGAGCAAATGACTCTTGTCTTTATGTATATGACAGAGAAGCACACCATCGTTCCCTAAGGGTATGACACAGTGATTGTACTGTATATTTATTTGTCTTGTGTCTTAAAGGGTCTTTGAAAGGGGGTCTCAACAAAGATGCGATGTGCCTAGGATGCTAAAGGACGCCGCTTCACAAATATCCTCCAGCAAGAATTTTTTTTAGGTGTGCTTCATAGAAACTGAGTTATCTGTAGTCAAAATTTGAATTCAACGTCTTCACGCCTTTCCCTCTCCTCTCGTCACTTGTTGCACGCTGAAATGTTGCCACTCTTCCGCCGGCTGCAGACGCGTGCGAATCAATGCTAGCAGTCAGCTGCTGACGTAACGAGTGCTTCATGACGTAACGAGCGCGGAAACGGGCAAAAGCGCATCACCGCAGGTCACCGCTAGGTGCGGAAGTGGGAGTTCTCAAAATTGTATTGTAAATTATCGGCTCGCTCTTGAGGTCTTTTACGAGCATGAATGCTCGTTGGCCTGTACTCTACATAATGCAAGCATTTTATGGCCAGCCTCAAACACCCTTTTCAGGGACCCTTTAACAGAGGTTTTGTGAATGAGGGTGGTTTGCAAGAAGTGTAAAATAAATTCCTGCTTCAAATACGTCATAGGCTTCACAGTTAAGGCATGAATTAGCTAAATATAGGAGGAATGAAGAAGGGAAGAAACAGTAGAGTAGTATTAATGAACAATGATTAATAAAATAAATAAAGCGGTGGGGTGCGACCATAAATAAATTTTTTCAGCTATAAACAGATTTGTGTAAATACATTTCCAATGCTGCTGTATACGGATTTTGTTAGCTTTGGGTCATACAAACATCTTTTGCAGCCCCGTGAGATTTGTATCATCGAGATCCTCTTACAGCCATGCTCGGAAACATTACAGTAGCCATTTTACAATAGTAAATTGTAATTTCAGAGTGCTCAGTCTGCTTATTCAACCATTCCACACTAATTCCACACTCCAACCATTCCACACTCCGCGCTTGGGAAGGACGGATGGAGATATATGAAATCTCCACCCCTCCAAAAAATTCTGTTGGAAACTTTTTTTTTTCCCGCGTAATGAACCCTCCCCCCAAACTGATGTCAACTTTTCTGGGAAAAAAGTGGGTCCATTACACAGGTAAATAGAGTACATACTCGTTGATTAGAGCCCTGTTAATTCGGAAATACAGACAAGTACTGTCGGCGCGGCCCCAGCCAGTGCCCATTAAGGCTGTGACTTTAGACGGGCGCTACAAATTACGCGCGAAAAACTTTTTTTTTTTTTTGCTTTGCGAGTGTCGTTTATCCTTTCACCCATCAGTCGCCAGCGGAACCACGCGGGTCAGCCGTGATCATGACGCCGGCTTTTAGCATCGTTCGCTGCAAAAGGCGCTTGCTGCTATCGCGCGTTGAGATGATTGAGTGGCAGTAGATGGCGTCCGCCCCGATCGCCCTTGGCAGGATAAGGTGAACATAACGAAAACGAGGCTTGCAGAACCGGACAACCGCTGGCACTCTGCCAAGTTCGCCCCCCACCCCCCTCCCTCTCTATGGTAGAGCATATCCTAGGCACTATAATAGAGCTAAAGTCAAAAGGTCGCTGCTCAGCATCTTGGCTGATGCTTTTTTTTCCTTTCAAATTCTTAGGCAAAAATAGGGGGGGTTCATTATGCGAGTGGGTTGGTTACTGGAGTAAATACGGTACGGTACATATACCGCAATGCAAATGGTTCTTATCAGTTTTTTTCCCGTGAAGTTCGAATTAACGAGCTTTTATAATTTTTTTAAACCATGCTGATTAGGGTGAACATAATTTTTTTTTTTTTAGAAATGCTGCGCAACATTATCTGCAATAATATGCTGCTCAGTTTAGTTACTGAAATGCACTTTCTGCGATTCCAGAAAAACGCATACTATAATACAGGTTTTTTTTTTTCTTCCAAATTTCCACCTCATATGTGGGTTCAAACAATTATCGGTCAAAATCCAAGCGAGACCAGCAGGTTGCGAGGCCCGCTCGGAGTGGTGCTCCGTGCTTCGCTTGGCTCAGCCGGGAGCGGCACTGAGAGGCCGTTCCACACGTGCGCTCCCGTCTGAGCATTTCGCTCATGCGCAGAAGCTCTCCTGCTTGCTCGCTGAGCGGAGCGGGTGCACAGACCCGCTCTACTGAAAGTCTCTATTGTCAATCGGCATCACCATCACGCTTCCAGCAAGAGGAGGCACTATCTAGCGGTGGCGTAGGTTGGTTGTTTCGATTTCAAGGCCACTTCACTACGCTGACCTGACATCGCGATGCCCAGGACGATCGCACCTCGCATGACATCTGGACTGCGAAAGCAGCACTCGGCTGCTTTTAAAAAGAAAGTAATCGTAGCTGTCGAAAGCATCAGCACCGCATGAAATCAAGTGCTGCTACATTGTCTGTGTGAGGTAGGGAGAGCCTGCAGTTACTGCCGCCAGACACGGGCCTGTCCAACCGCACTGTGCATTCAGATCGCGGATGCTTGAGCCAGCATTCCTGGGAAGCTCGCTGGCAGTTATTTCAGAAAATGCGGGATATCTAACACCCGGCGATGACAATCTCCAAAGCTCTGACTGGTATTTCCAAAGCATGCACGCCATGCCGGAACCGGTCTGCGCATACTCGCTGCGCAGGATGCAAGTGGCCACAAGCACAGCGCCTCTGTGCCTGCTGCTCGTGCTACATGCATGGTATCCGGCACGCCGGCGTACACAAATAATTGGAGGGTGTTCGGCTTCCACAGCTTCCGGAACATCTTTGAGCTGACTTCCCTTCCTCACTTGCATTATACGCGGATGAAAACTTTTTTTCGTTTTTGCTATCCCCAAATTACATCTCATATTATATGCGGGTTCATATTATACCCAAGTTTTTATGGCACTTTGTGCATGGGCATTGTACAGCCTGGTCCTTTGTTTTCAGTGGACACAGTACCAGCATTTATAATATACTGTCTGTACTGAGAATTGAGGCGTTACCACTGCTTATATTTGCCTAAATCTGAAGCTTCCTTTCTGATTTACAGATACGTGCCCATGATGGAGATGTTAATGCTGTTGCATTTGCAGACAAGACTTCGCAGATCTTGTTTAGTGGTGGTGATGATGGCCTTTGTAAGGTGGGTGAAAGAATGGAAAAGTACGCTTTACAAGTGTAATAATAATAAAGCAGAGTTCAGAGTGAATGCACGATACTGAAAATACTGTAGAGAGCATGTCTGTTAGAGAATTTGCTGATAAAGTCTTAGCTGTGTTATGCCTGAAGTTTCTTGAAAAAATATCTTGGTAAATACTTTGTTGCTATCATGAAGTTGATGCCACTTGATACAGCACTACAGCACATGCATAAGCTTTTGTATGTTTGTTTTATCCTGGTTTAGCGGGCTCATGCCTGTAATCTGTCACATGCGCTTCATTATAATGTGCTTCCTAATACCACTAGTTGACATTTCTTGTGGCTGTGTGGCTGCAAGTATTGAGAGCGTAAATTAAAAAAATAAACATTTTTAGCTTGGAAGTACAATTGTGCGTTAGCAAAAAATATTTGCCATTACCGTCACTCCTTCCTGCATTGTGTGTACAACATGTATTCCTTGTAGGTTTGGGACAGACGAACCCTTAGTGAGAGAGATCCCAAGCCTGTGGGCATTCTAGCAGGACATTGCAATGGCATTACCTTTGTGGACTCAAAGGTGAGTATTCATGCACGTTGAGTACTGATACATGTGTATAGACATTTCCTTTTTTTTGTTATTTTCAGAATGATGCTAGGTACCTCATCACAAACTCCAAAGATCAAACAATCAAGCTTTGGGACATGCGAGCTTTTTCATCCAAGGAAGGTATCCAGGTATGTACTCCTGGTGTTCTCTTTGGTCATAATACGTAATTCTCTGTGCTGTATTTTAGACTGTTACTTTTTCATTTGAGTTTCTTTTATTGCATTGTCACTGTCTCTTTCTTTGCTGTACACTTTGCTCAAAATGTCGTTTGAATCAGCAGTTCTATACTTCTGCAACACAATGTGCTGTGCTCTTTATATTTTAGTCAACACAGTGCACTTTGTTTGTACCATGGACCTTTATTGGTGTAAAGGCAAAAGCTTGAGTTTTCTAGGTGCCTTTCTCCCTTGCAAAATTTTTGAGTTGCTTACTTGGGCACTTCATGTATTTCAGGCAACAAAGATGGCTGTGGCCTGCCAGAACTGGGACTACAGGTGGCAGCGTGTACCTAAAAAACGTGAGGGCATGTCTTTGAATCGTCTTGTAGAGCTTGGAGCAGATCATCCAGAAATCGCAGTGCATATCTAATGAATGTTTATACCTTCTTTTTTATTATTTATATTTGAGAACATGCCTGAACAGGGATGGCTTAGAGTATGATACAGTCAAATCCCACTTCAACGAAATTCAGAGACCCACGAAAAATTTCGCTGAAGCAAAAGCTTCATTGTCATGAAATCTGGCCAGAACATCGACAGTTTGGACCAGGCAGTTCATGAACATGATGCGTGAATTATTTCTATCTGCGAGCTCTACTAACAGCTCTCCCCTGCTATTTCTAGAACCTATCCCATAGTCGCCTACCACCTGGTCGCCAGCCTGCTTCTTGCCCATTTTCGCATTGAAGTCGCCCATCAGTACAGTGTACTGTGTTTTTACTTTGTTCATCGCCGATTCCACGCATTCATAGAAGCTTTCAACAGTCTGTTCATCATGACTAGATGTAGGCGCGTAGGCCTGCTCCGCCTTCAGCTTGTACCTCTTATTAAGCCTAATTACGATAGCTACCACCCTTTCGTTAATGCTATAGAGCTCCTCTACATTGCCAGCTATATCCTGATTAATGAGGAATCCCACACCCAGTTCTCGTCTATCCACTAATCTGCAATAGCACAGTATGTGCCCGTCCTTTAGTACTGCATATGCCTCACCTGTCCTCCTAACTTCACTAAGCCCTATGACATCCCATTTAATGCCCGCTAGTTCTTCGAACAGCACTGCTGGGCTAGCCTCACTAGATAAGGTTCTAGCGTTAAACGTTGCCAGGTTCAGATCCCAATGGCGGCCTGTCCGGAGCCAGAGATTCTTAGCACCCTCCGCTGTGTCATAGCTCTGACCACTGCCTTGGTCAGTTGCTTCGCAGCCGCTGGGGACTGAGGGCCGAGGGTTAATTGGTTTGTTCATGGAAGGTTGTGGCCAAGTACTGCACCAGGGTGGTCAAATCCTGTTCTCGTGAGGGAGTGCGTTGTTGGTTCTGGTCACCGAGATCAGGCCGCACCCCAGGCCTGCTTATGCAGTTCCATCGACACGCTGAGTTTTTTTTTTTTACAAACCCGGTGGAGAATTGCACGGCACTAGGATTCGAACCCCAGTCCTTTTGCACGCGAGGCGGACGCTGTACCTCTATGCCATCATCTGCTCTTACTATGCGCGATTAAGAAACGTCAAAGCATGAGGGCTTCTAGCCCTACAGACAGAATAGAACTAGCAGAGCTATCGAAGTTAAAGGGACACTGAGGAGAACCCTATCAAATTTTTTTTGTTAGCAAAACCTGATAGTTCGGCATTTCATGGCTTTGTTGCCGCTTGTCTGGCACCGAAAGATGCATTTATTTCAAAGAAATTTGTATTCGAAGTTGAAAAAGTTTTTCCCGCCGCTCCAATTCAAACTCCAGAATTCTTATGACGACACGGAGACTCCGTGATTTCCGGCATAAGCGGTGCGGTCTAGCAGCTGCCGAAATGAAAGCTACCGCCGCCGCACGTTGAAGGCATATATCGGGGGTCGCTACCGTCGCTCTGTTTACGTTTGCACCGGCGTCTTGCCAGCGTTGCGATGGATCCCGTTCCCGAACTCGACGACGTAGTTCTCGCAAAATCTCCGTCCTGCATTTCAGCGACCTCAGCCCCACAGAGCGTGCGATGCTTTTGAGGGAGCACGGTTAGGTAAGGCGCCGGCGGGTCGTTTCTCTCTTCCTCAGTGAGCAGCCGTTGCAAATTAAATATCATAACCCCAGTGCGGGGAGTCGCGAGGGGCCAGGACAAGGTCGGCGCGTTGAGCCCATCGGAGTCTGGCCGGGGCTTTGGGGCCAACGGATTGGGATTCCTTGAACGGCGTGGTTGCACGGGGCAGCAGGCGGTGTCGAGGTCTCCCACGGTTGCAAGGGCCAAGTTAATTATTTATTTTATTGCCACAAAAAACGGATAGGTGCTCAAGAGCGGTCGCGTTTAAAGTGGGCGCCTTGAAACTAAAGCCGACGCACGACGCTTCAACTGCTTCCGCTAGATCCAACGGGTCCACAGGATCGGGCTCTCTCGCCCACTTGCATGTACCTTCATATGTGTACCGTGAATGGATCAAATTAGCCGAGAGCTCGAAAAGAACAGCTCCGCCCAACTGCCAAAGTTATTGAATTACGTCACAACGCGCACCTCTCCGCGGAGCCGAATCAGTCTGGCCGGGCCGGCGGCGGCTGGCACACTCGGCGCCAGTTCGGTCAGAGTGCGCCGAAGCCGCCGAACGCGTCGGTGGTCAAGCGCATTTGGAGTATAGAGGGTCTCGCTTTCGCCGACGTGACGTCGCCGTGCAGCGTGCGCGCGCGTGTTACGCCGGTGCATAAACGCGCCTTAACAGAGCCTGCGCTTAACCGCTAACCAACGTATTCGGTGGCGGCATCTATGGGAGCCACTGCCGCCCACTCACTGAATAAAAAAAAAAAATCCTGGAGGTTTGGAATCGAACCAGGGCCTTTGGCGTTTGAGGTGGAGACGCTACCACACCGCCACGACGGCTTAGGTGGCAAAGAACAATAAAGGCGCATCTAGTGAATGCACTCTTCCGATGCAGAAATCTCCGCGCTTTCGCTATGTATATCCTGGCCTAACAGAGCTAGGCCATCAGCAATTTTTCTGAACTGCCTTGTACTTTGTCTTCCATCCCTAATAAACGATTTCCGTTAAGTAGTTTGAAGTTGACTGGCACAGCGGGGAATGTTTTGCCGGGCGAGCGTGCGAAGACACAAGTGCTGCCTTGTACGATTACCGACCATTGTGCCATCATAGTTTTTCATCGACTGTGGCGATCATCTGACCAGCCTTAAGAGGCTCCTTCAAAGGTTAACTTGAAGCGGCACTTGGAGTTCCTTTGCTCTTCGGCGCTTGTAAGTCGAGGCGCGTCAAAAACAAAACCACGGGGCACGCAAAGCTCATAGACGCGAAGAATCGAAACTCTCCTTGCCACCAAGCATCGGTTTTCTTTGCTTCCAACATTCAGGTTGCCTTTTGTCTGCCTTCTTTGTGTGATAAAAGTGCACTATCGGTTTTAAAACAGAACTTACTTCAATATTGAACCGCGCAATCTTCCTTTGTCAGCCCTAGAGATTCGCGTACCCATGTAGGAAGGAAAATTCCTCCAAGGTGGCGTCTCTTGTCCTACGACGTCACAATGCTTGTACTTGCGAGTTTGGCCTCTGGCGGCGATACCTGTATTTTGGTTTTTACTATTTTCTACCTTACAAGAGCTTTGTTTTCAGTAAGAGCGGCGTTTTTGTGATCAGGAGCTGGTATTCTATCGATACAAGCCAACTTCAATTTCTCCTCAGTGTCCCTTTAATAAGCGCAAGGTAGCCGACATAAGGAAGTTTATTATGGAGAGAATCGAGCATGCTCTAAAGAATGGAGGTAGCCTAAAAGCGGTGAAGAGGAAGCTAGGCATAGGTAAAAACCAGATGTATGCGTTAAGAGACAAGGAGGGCAACGTCATTAGCGATATGGATAAGATAGTTAAAGTAGCCGAAGAGTTCTACACAAATCTATACAGTAGCCAATGTGATTAGAACGTTAATTATGGAATAGTAATGAAAGAGGAAATAAATAAAGCCTTAGGAGCAGTGCAAAGGGGAAAAGCAGCTGATGAGGATCAGGTAACAGCAGACCTCTTGAAAGACAGAGGGGAGATTCTGCTAGAAAAACTAGCCACCCTGTACATGCAATGCCTTATGACCTCGACCGTACCAGAAGCTTGGAAAAACGCAAATATAATCTTAATTCATAAGAAAGGTGTCCGTTGCCTACAAGGTATTTACTAAGGTAATCGCTAATAGAGTCAGGGCAACCTTAGACTTTAATCAACCAAATGATCAGGCAGGCTTTCGTAAAGAATATTCCACAATGGATCATATTCATACTATCAATCGGGTGATAGAGAAATGCGCTGAATATAACTAACCCCTATATATAGCCTTCATTGATTACGAGAAAGCATTAGAGTCTGTGGAAACCTCAGCTGTCATACAGGCATTGCGTTATCAGGGTGTAGAAGAGCCTTATATGAAAATACTGGAAGATGTCTATAGCAACTGCACAGCTACCATAGTCGTCTATAAAGTCAGCAATAAAATTCCAATAAGGAAAGGCGCCAGGCAAGGGGACACGATCTCGCCAATGCTATTCACCGCGTGTACAGGAGGTATTCAGAGGCCTGAATTGGGAACAGTTGGGGATAAGAGTTACTGGAGAATACCTAAATAATCTGCGATTTGCTGATGACATTGCCTTGCTGAGTAACTCAGGAGATGAACTGCAAATCATGATCAATGAGTTAGGCAGACAGAGCAGTACGGTGGGTCTAAAAATTAACATGCAGAAAACTTAAGTAATGTTCAACAGTCTAGCAAGGGAACAGTAGTTCGCAATTGGCAATGAGGTGCTGGAAGTGGTAAAGGAATTCGTCTACTTAGGGCAGGTAGTGACAGCTGATCCGGATCACAAGAGGGAAATAACTAGAAGGATAAGAATGGGGTGGAGTGCATATGGCAGGTTCTCTCAGGTCATGAATAGCAGGTTACCAGTATCCCTGAAGAGAAAAGTGTACAACAGCTGTATCTTACCTGTACTCACCTACGGGGCAGAAACGTGGAGGCTAACGAAAAGGGTTCAGCTTAAGTTAAGGACAACACAGTGAGCCATGGAAAGGAAAACGATAGGTGTTACGTTTAGAGACCGGTAGCGGGCAGAGTGGGTGAGGGAACAAATGCGTGTAAATGACATCCTAGTTGAAATCAAGAGGAAGAAATGGGCTTGGGCAGGGCATGTACTGCGAAGGCAAGATAACCACTGGT
The DNA here is from genome assembly GCF_052857255.1 of Amblyomma americanum. Taxonomy (NCBI): domain Eukaryota; kingdom Metazoa; phylum Arthropoda; class Arachnida; order Ixodida; family Ixodidae; genus Amblyomma; species Amblyomma americanum. Next base: position 111,743,072 of record NC_135497.1, on the reverse strand, counting down.
CCTTAAGGGTAACGGTGTGGATTCCAAGAGAAGGCAAGCATAGCAGGGAGTGGCAGAAGGTTAGGTTGGCGGATGAGATAAGGAAGTTTGCAGGCATAGGGTGGGTGCAGCTGGCAAAGGACAGGGTTAATTGAAGAGACATGGGAAAGGCCTTTGCCCTGCAGTGGGTGTAGTCAGGCTGATGATGATGATGAGTTCATGAACAATGTTTATTTTACGAAAATTTGTCAGTTATGGTCTTTTGCCGTTTTGGAATGGGCGTCGTGGCGATTTTCTTGGCACTACGAAAATCTAAGAATCGCGTAATAAACGCACCCGCTACATTTGCTATCGAAACTACTATTTTTTTCCGAACGCGTTTTAGAAGATCCTTGCTTTAATTGTATGTGAATTCATACTTAGATGACGCTGCACGGAGACATTTCGGCGTAGACTACGCGCGCGTGCACTTGGTTCACTGCGCGTTGAGTAGCGGTCACATGCTCCTCGAAATTAATCCTTTAGGCTACGTACCAGAAATGTAGTTGCTCTGATCCTTCGAAGATGTTTTACGTTTTGCGACATGCGCTACGAACCTACCGGCGGAGTATCGTTCTGTTAAGACGTCCGCCAAGAACCACCGACACTCGCAGTGGCTGTATTCGGTTAGTTCCGGAGTGCACCAGACAGGAAGGGGAGGGGACGTTATCACAATGCTCACCTGCAGTGCAAAAGCGAGATTAGAGTGCATCCTAGTCGGCGTTGGGTTTCTTGCAATGGCATGCCTCCCACCGGCGCGCCAGGCAACAACGGATCATGGCGCGCTGCTTGCTCAGTGTTGCTAGGCCTAACGCCTAACGTGCTCTGTTAAGAAGCCCCTGAAAAAGCTCGGTGGAACTAGCCACCGGTTATGATATAACATTTAATATTTTCACTGGATTCTATAGACACGATTGCTTCACACAGAAAAGAACGCTCTAGAACTCATTTCCGTTATGCCTTCTTAAGCGAAACGAGTGAAAAAGCCGAAAGCCGCCATGCACCAACAACCGCGGTTCGCAAATGCAGAGTCCGGGCTATTGGCAAAAAGATCGCAGGCAGTCGTGCGCTGCATCACTTATTTTTGTGCACATGACTGCACATTAATTCTGATTCTCCAGGAAATGTCAGCTGCGCTATTGAAAGTGCAAACTTTCTTTGGCAGCTGTTTTTGGTGGAACCTAACGAGATACGGACACATGCAGACGCGCAAAAAAAAAAAATCGGCCACTTCCTCGTAAAAATTTCGTTGAAGTGGAACTCCATTCTGAAATTAATTCATTGTGAGGGGGGAAATAATTGCATTGCCTTGTATGGTATGCTAATGGGGAATCGGAAATACTTCATTGTGGCGGAAATTTCACTGTCGCGCGTTTAATGTAGCGGGATTTGACTGTAGCGCCTAACAGTGCATCATCCCCACCCCTCTCGCATGCAGTTTACAAAAGTCAGCCTTCCATTCCTTCATTTGTCAAGTTGCAGTCACACTTAAGAAACTATGCAAAAATCTCTTCAAAACAAAGCATAGCCACAGAGCTAGGGGCAAGTACAGCCAAAGCTAGATATATCGCATTTGGATATAACATTTTACTGGCAATATCAAACACTGTCAAAACCTCTTCTTAGAGCACGGGCTTTTTTTTTATACCAAATGCATTTGGACAAAAATTGGATCTATCGAACTCCCCACCACCAAAGTGGTTCCCCTCCGATAGCAGGCAGCAGGCTTTGCTGCTTTACACAAGGGGCTGGCGGTGTTGCGGTGAGCGTTCGCACCTTTAGTCATCATCATAATCATATCAGCTTGACTACACCTACTGCATGGCAAAGGCTTTGGCGATATCTCTCCAATTAACCGGTCCCATGCCAGCTATGTTTACCTTATCCCTGCAAACTTCCTAATCTGTCCTGCTACACTTGTCTTCTCTCAGAATTCACTTCGTAACCCTTAAAGGAGTATAGACACGCAACTTTTGGGTGCGTGTTTTCTTGTTTGTAATGATGTGTAAGGCATTATTATGCATGGATTACCACCTGGTATTCTCCTACGACCGCTAAATAATTTATAATCGCATTTCTTTCTCATGCTGTTTTGGTTTCAGTTTCAACAGCCAAATGAGGACTGTGACATCAACGCGTGCTTACAGGTCACATGAGACATGAAAAAACTGCAAAATAATTGCTGGTTCCGTATTCATTGTCATTCTGGCTCTTGAGGAAGGCTGGCTTCAGCGCTGCAGTAAATTAAAACGAAGGAGTAGCGATTATATGGATGTTCCTCTATGCCTCACGTGACACAAAAGCGCTCTTTGATGTCACAGCCATCGTTCGGCTGTTGAAACCGAAACAGCATGGCAGAAAAAAATTCGATTATGAATTATTTAGCGGCCATAGGCAAATATCACATAGGGATCCATGCATAGTAGCGTCTTTCGCATCATTGTAGAGAAGAAAACATGCCACCAAAATTAGGCATCTATACTTCTTCAAGGACCATGTTATCTTGCCTTCTCATTACATGCCCTGCCCATGCCCATTTCTTCTTGATTTCGGCTAGAATATCATGGACTTGTGTTTTTTCCTGACCCCATTCATCTCTCTTCCTGTCTCTTAACGTTAGAACTCTCATTTTCTTTTCCGTCGCCGCGGTGGGTCAGTAATTATGGCGCTCGGTTGCTGACCCTAAAGACGCAAGTTTGATCCCGGCCGCGGCGGTTTAATTTTGATGGAGGCGAAATTCTAGAGGCCCGTGTCAGTGCAGTGCACGTTAAATGTCAGTGCACATTAAAGAACCCCAGGTGGTCGAAATTTCCGGAGCCCCTTCACTATGGCGTCCCTCATAGCCATAGTCGCTTTGGGATGTTAAACCCAATAAACCAAACCATTTTCTTTTCCATAGCTCATTGCATCGTCTTCAGTTTACATTTACCCCTTTTTGTGAGCCTCCACATTTCTGGCCCATAGATGAGCACCAATGGGATTCAGCTGCCATGTACTTTTCTGTTGAGGGATACCGGTAAACTGCGATTCGTGATCTGAGAGTACCCACGAAACGCGCTCCATCCTCTTCTTATTCTTCTACTCCATCTCATAAGTCATTTGCTGTGCTGTGAAGGCTATGGCAATCTTAGCCAATCAGAATAGCGCGCGCTGTGTAAATGTGTTCCTCCATGCCCCTCACCACGCAAATGGTGGCTCCATCACTGGGAAGGAAACAGCACCAGTGTCCGGCTGCTGTGTGCAGAGGTCTTGGTGGACACCGTGTTTACTAATGGCGGCACACCACTGCGTAGCAGGCCTCCGCAGTGCTGTGTTAGTGCGGTCTTTCTCTTCCAGTGAATGAAAAGCTCACTGTAATTTCAAAACACGATCCTGAACTACCTTTTCAAATAGTGCAATAAGTGTTTGAAGATAGTCAGGACACTGCTGAAATATTTGAGGGACTATTTGTTATCTTCCTTGGGCCTGATTTGACGAAAGAGCTCTACCTTTCAAAATGCTGCAAACTACTTATGAGATGGAGTATAGTTATGTCACTTTCATGGTCTGTATCTGCGGCCACTACCTGCCCTAAGAAGATGTATTCTCTTACCACTTCCAGCGCCTCGCTACTTATCTTAAACGACTGTTATCTTTTTGATACTATTGAATGCTACTTCAGTTTTCTGCATATTAATTTTTAGACCCACCATTCTGCTTTGTCTGTCTAAGTCATTGATCATACTCAGCAATTCGTCCCCATAGTAAAGCAATGTCATCAGTGAATCGCAGATTACTTCTTCATTTTTCTTCTGTTCTTCATTTTTGAAAGAAAAGGTATGTCTCGTTGTTGAGTCTTTGAATTCAAACTTCATACCTTGTTAGACCAAAACTATTCTTATTTTATCTGAAAAACAATTCTTGTGTTTCTAAAAGTGAGGGCACATGGATATAGCTGTACTTTTTGTAATGTAATCTTAAGTCAACCAGCCGTAGTATTGAGCGGCTATGGTGCTTTCAAATATTAAGGTTTTACATTTTGCCATCATTGCAGCTTTTGTCATGAAAGGACGATTAGTAGTGTTATGAAGGTTAAACGCTCTAAACTATGATGTTACTTGCCATATGGTCATGAGAATCTGCTCAGCCTCACTTAATTCACGAAATCAGCAGCTCTGTGCTCCTAAGTCACATGCTATGCGCTTTTCTGGATGTCGATTAAATTAGCGCCTTGATGCAGTGATACTTGAGTTATTTGAGGTGATGTTTAAATTTAAATTTAAATACACAGGCATTTAGATTCAGAGTTTGGCATACAAATTCAGGTGGCTAACAGCCGGACTGTTTTGCGTAGTGTGAGGATTAAACTGAGCAGGAAAACCTAGTGCATGTTAAATACAACCTTCAGCATTACCCTATTTTGCATGCACAAAGCATATGGCTTAGGCGTCATTGGTGTCATGTTGTGTAGGGCTTAAAAATGGCACTTGACTTTTTTTTTAATTTTCTTTTCAGTTCTTGACCTCTGTGAGAAGCTTCCTGGAGACACATCTCTAATGACCTACCAGGGCCACACAGTCTTGCAGACACTCATCCGATGTCACTTTTCACCTATTGCTACAACGGGGCAGCAGTTCATCTACACTGGCTGTGCTTCTGGCCGAGTGGTTGGTGAGTAAAACTACGGCTGACTCATTCTATTGCTGTTTTGAAGTGCCGAAGGGGACCCCTGGCAAATAACACTTAGCAATAAAATTGACAAAAAATCAGAACAGAAAGGTTTGTCCTGTGTCAGTACTCGAGAACTGATAGCTGCACCGACATGAAAATAAATTAGGATGGGAAACTCTTCCCTCTCGACAAAGGAGATTAGGATTTGAACTCCTGTATCAAGTATATCACGACAAATCCGGCATTCGAAAGGAAATATACTTATACAGGCCACACTATGTCTCTGCTCGCAGTGATCATCGTTTGAAGATTTTGGAATACTGTGCGAGAACTAATATATATATGCTAATCCCTTTTTTGTTTGTTCCATCAGTGAATGAAATTGGCTTTCAGGTCGGCAAGTGTGCTGTATAAATGAAAATGGGTTGTTTTCAAGTCTGTAATCCACCTGCTGTAGCACCGTTGGGCTAAGCGGGGTATTCATTGAATAAAGATTAACAAACGAGGGCGGTACTATCATAAAGTTATGTATTAGGGCAATGGCATTGCGTCTCAAATACAATGAACGCTTGTGGCTGCACAACTCGGTTACAGCGAGGAGACACTTTAAACTCGACCCCACAGACGAAAACCACCACTTCTTGCAGGAACGGGAGCGACAAGCATATCCCAGCCTCGTGGTCATCCCCTACTCCTTCCTATGCAAATAACGCATTGACCCAAAAAAAGCAGAAATTGTAAAAATTTAAGAAATATGAGACGTGTGGAATGCCCTGAAAACTTTAAATGTGGCCGTCAAAAATTCATTTTTATTTGATGAGTGTGCCACTAGGCCTAAGTTTAGAGGGAGCGTGTAGTTGGCAGGTGGCCTGTTCGCCGAGCGCCTTGTTGAGTCGGACCATGATATGGCAAAAAAAAAAATAGAAAGATTCCTCCTGTGATCGGCAACTGTGCAGCACACCATGTGCTGCCTGCCCTCACTGCGATGACCTTGTTGTTCTGCCACTGAATGCAATGAGCACGACTGGTCACTTGACATGGGCATGACTCATGGGCTGAAAGCTTCCTTTTGGCGGTGTGTCACCAGCGCATACTTATAGCAATAGACTGACCAGGTGCCACGATGTCCCATTTCGAATTGCTCTGCTCCCCAATGTGGTCTGATCTGGTGATATAGTTAGATTTCAGGGGAGTGTGTGTGTGTGTGTGTGTGTGTGTGTGTGTATATATATATATATATACACACACAGTTTCTTAGAAGCTTTGCTGCCTGTGTGAGAAGTGTACAAGGTTTCTTTTTCTTTTTTTAAATTTTTGCTTTTAAAGGATGTGCTGATGGGCTAGTTTGTGTAGCTGCAACAAAATGTCTGTAATTTAGTAGATTGCATGCTAACATAATGGAAAATAAAGACTACGCTAGTCAAGTGTGATGGGAAAAGAGTCATCGTGATACTAGCCTTTGTGGAGAATTCTCTGCCATTACTGGAACGCATCTTTTTGTTGGTGTGTGCCTGCATTCACACATGCAGAAAGCTGCATTCAAATTTATATTTATACTCTTTCTGCACCTTTTCAGTCTACAACCTTCTGACGGGAAAAATAGAAACTGTTTTGAGCGGCCACAGGGCTTGTGTGAGAGATGTTTCATGGCATCCTTATCTGCCTATGCTGGTTAGCTCATCGGTAAGTGCTTTGTATATATGTGCATGTGTGTGTGCCTGATGGGGGGGTACAGGCTCGGAGCAATAGTTCAGAACATTGTTGTTTCCTTAAGTTTTTTTTTTCTGCCTCGGAAATGGCGTGAACATCATACAACTCCAGCAATGCTCATTGCTAAATCACTCTGCCATCTAACCCGTCGCATACAGCCTTTTTTTTTTTGTACTCACACCACCAACCCTGCTCTACGATTGCTAATGCTGCATCCCTCATGGACTGCCAGCATAGTGCCATGTTCTGTGTGCAGTAACGTCTGCTGAATTTGCAGAGTAGAGCCTCTTTTTCATGCATGTTGCCAGTCTCTTCCTCACTCATGGAAAGCGACTAACTGGTCTCAGCGGTCAGGCCTATCATGCGGCAGAGGATGCTAAGAATCACTGAATTCAGACAGGCCATCATTCAAAACTGACCTTGGCAACTTTTATTCCGAGGGAAACAAAGTGTGGCATGGGGAGGTGGGGACTTGGAGTGACAGGAAGCCAGGCAGAGAAATTAGATTTCTTAAGAAGTTTGTTGGGATAGGGTGACCATGACAGGCACAGGACTGGGATAAACAGAGCATTTGGAGCATTAGGGCTATACATGCAGTGGAGGTAGTCCATAGTCCGGCCAACGGTAAGGGTGATGTCTGATTGCACAGTGCACTGGTGGCAATTAAGGTGGGAATGGAGCTTCCAGCAATATTCTCAAGTTGTACCCAACTGTAGAGCTTTATGTCCATGCTGTCACTATTACCGTATTTGCTTGCATAATGAACCGACCCCCCACTTCTGTAGTTGAGAGTTTACTTTTTTTTTTAGCGTTAGCTTTCTTAGCGCGCTTTCCTCATTTCGCACCAAGATTCTGCATGCTGATAACATCACGGCATATATGTTTATCTTTTGAAGAGAGCTCCTGTGGGGGTGGCATGCTTGGCGAGCGTGGCAGAGCACCAAGGTAGTGTGAACCTTTGACAGAAGTGCCAGCATATTGCTCGCGATGCTGCTGTGCACCCAGCTGCGGCACCAGTGTATGCTTAGAAAGCCATCGATGCGCTTGAGCGTCGAAGAGGAGCATAGCGGTTTAAACCAGAACACTACAAGACGTCCTCTACACTGAATTGCTATGGAGGAAGCAGGGCCTTCAGACCCCCAAGCAATTTGGCGAGCTTGAGTTCGGGAGTTGAAATGGTTAACACCTCTCACACCACATCTAGCTCTTAAACACTTGCGTTGCACACTGTGGGTTTCTCAGTGGGCACAGGGCACTATCCACCACGGGTTCGGGCTTTGCGCAAGCCAAGGGCCCCGATCAGCCATCACCACATCACCCTGGGGCACCGCTGCGGCGCACTCAACCTTTGCAGAGGGGAGAGCAACTCGCCACAAAGACAGAGGCCTCCAAGTTCACAAAGGAGACGTTTATTCACGCAGTCCTCCAGCGACGATACACACACTCAACAGTCACCCCGCCGCGGGGCGCCCGAGAAGCAAGGCTCTGCTGCGCGCTCGGAGCAACAAGAGTAATGCGAGACGCTAGCACGCTGCTGCAGGAGATTGTCTCCGCTGCAGTGCTGTGATCCCTCTCGTGTCGGCCGTTGGGCCGTCTGCAAGAAAGAGTGGGCAGTCAACGCAAGGTGCGCCTGTCGGAGGTCGCTGGACCCCTGGACTGGCTCGAGCCGCTGCAGGTCAAGGACCTGTGCTGGCGAACTTGAGTATGCACTGGTCCGAACAGCAAAGGCCGACCCGGGCAGACAGTCTCGGAGGAGTCTCTCTTTGAGCTCCGCTCGGAGTCCCGAATTCCCGCCAAAAGGCACCATTGGCAAAGGCCCTTGGGAAGCCAGGGCGGAGCGGCTGAACGACAGTGATTAGTCACCCAGCCGCCTCTCCATCGCCTGAGGTGAGCGAAAGGGAAAGAGGAGAACAACGCAGGATGCCGGCAACAGCCGCGCAAAGGCAACGGCGGGAAGCCCCGATTCCCACAACACTCGCAACCATCCTGTGAGTCGCCAGCAAGCTGAGGCTGTGTGCCTTCGGTTGTGGAAGAGTCCGCCTTCCACCATCAATCACATTGGCGGCCGTCTCGCCTCAGATTGTACCGGTGCGCTGTACGCTTGCATTCCACAGCACCAGTTGTGCCTTTGCGCTTGCCTGTGGTACCAATGGGTACCAATGCAAGCTCGTCAGACCGTGACGCATAGGCCTTCAGGTCTGCGATGTGGGCACGGCTGGTTTTTCCCGAAAGAAGATCCTCCAGCAGGTACGCGAGCGGTGACCAGACTCTGACCACTCGGTACGGACCAAGCCACTTAGGAGCGAGCGAGGCTGAGAACCCCTTGCTATTGCCGCGAACATTTGTAGTGTTTGTTCATTCTTCAAATCTGCCGCCACACAACTTTATCGCTTTGTTTGCGACGCAAGACGCGACTAGATTTATCTCGATTGATCGCAGCCTGGCAGCACTGATTCTATGTTGTTCCGGAATGTTCTAGTAACTTTGCACGCTTTATCTCAAAAGTTCGCTATCAGCTTTATATTGAGCACGGCCGACAGCGGCAGGCATTCTGTTCGACGACTGCCGAGCACGCTTGTCGCTTCGCCGCCGCTAAGTGATTCAGTCCATTTTGGGTGCAAGTCAGCCCAATAAACAGTTTTCTTTTAGAAGACCATTTGTCCGTCTTCATCACTGCTTCGACTGCCGTCACCACTACGTGACACTATCATCGCTAAGAACGTAGTTGCACTTCAGGACAAGATCACCCGCCTGAAAAGTCAGGCTGTGGTGCTTGCGGTCGTACTGAGCCTTCTGTTGGGCTCTGGCTGCCGCCAAACTCCACCTTGCTCTGTTGAGAGCCCGACCAAGCTGGTCCCATAGCGTCGACGCATAAGCAGAGCAGTCTGCCCGAGTCTCCTCATGCCCGAGCTGGCTCTGCATGACGTTTGACATTGGATTCGCCAGCTCTCTTCTGAAATTGAGGAAGGCGGGAGAGAAACCAGCTGAGCGATTCTCAGCTGTTCGAATGGCAAACTCAAATTCACTCAAATGGTCTGCCCGGTCCTTTTGACACTCGGCAAAGGCCGCCAGCATTGGCTTGAGCGTTTGGTTGATTCGCTTGGTCAAGTTGGACTGGGGATAGTAGAGTGAAGTGGTGTAGTGCTCGATTCTGAGGGAACGGCACGTGTTACTGAACACCCGAGTGGTGCAATAGGACGCATTGTCTGTGATCAGTCTTTCGGGAAAGCCGAACTGACAGAACACTTCCTGGAGTTTATCCAGTACCGCTTGTGCTGACACTTTCTGAAGCGGGTACAACTTGACCCATTTGGAAAAATGGTTAGCGACTACCATCAGCTAAATGAACCCCTGCTTGCTCCTGGGGAAAGGCCCCATCAAATCTCAGGTGGCCATCTGCCACTTGACGCACACTGTCAATTGGTTTCATCATTCCGGGCTGCTTGTCACCCCGTGACTTCACTGCTTGGCAGACATGGCAGGAACGGCAGTAGTGAAAAATGTCGCACTTCATGCCAGGCCACATCGCACAGTTTTGCAAAAACTTTGGAGCCACTGAGGTGACTGGCCAGTGGTTCGTCATGAGAGAATCGCAACAATGCGCCTCTCAAACTTTTGGGGATAACCACCTTGAACAGGTCAATTGACTCATCATCAGTGGCTGTGTACTTCAGCACGAGCCTGTCATGGTCCAGCAAATATGAATCCCCGGGGCTCGCCGCGACACATGCTGGCTTTTGCCCCCCTGCACCCGCTACTATACCAGTAGCGTCACGGCGCTCTGTTTTCCTGAGACCGTCACTCACCTCGCGACAAAAGGGGTCATTTTACTGTGCTTTCAGCAGCTCTTTCTGGCTGAAAACGATTCCAGTCATCCCAGAGGGGAGCCTGGTCTCGTCCCCACCCAGGTTTGCAGCCAAAATTTCCATGCGTCTCCAAGGTGCTCACGAGGAGCTTTGCCTCTCGCCCACTTTGCGAAGCGCTGCTTGCCTGGTTAGCGGAATGGGTTGGCCCGTTCGCGGGCTGCCCCTCCTTGATGCCCGGCAGCTCGTCCGCTGTTCTGCCCCCACCGCTTGCCGGCGTCAATGCGCTGCTGGTGAGTGGGGCACGGGGTAGTGCATCAGCTACCACGTTAGTGCTCCCCTTTCGATACTGCACCGAAAAGTCATAATGCTGTATCAGGAGAGCCCAGCGCCAGCCGACCTGCAGGCTCGCGGAGCCGCATCAGCCAACTGAGCGCACTGTGGTCTGTCTGCACCACGAACTGCGTTCGGTCAAGGTAGACGTCGAATTTCCGCAGTGCGAACACGAGGGCGAGGCACTCCTTCTCGGTCACAGAATAATTCCTCTCCGAGGGCAGCAAGGAGCGGCTGGCAAAGGCCAGCGGTTGCAGCACGCCATTGAAATCCTGTAGAATTGCTCCTAAACCCAGGTCGCTCGCATCAGTCTGGACTACGAACTGTCTGGTCAGGTCAGGTAGCCTGAGCTGCGCTGTCTCGGCAATGGCACTAGACAGGAGGCGAAAGGATCGCTCTTGCTCAGGCCCCCATTGCCACGTGGTAGTCTTTCCCAAGAGCTTGGTCAAGGGAGCCTGCATGTGGGCACAGGATGGGATGAACGACCGATAAAAGTTGGCCATTCCCAGAGAACGGCGGAAGCCGCGTACATCCTTGGGCACAAGAAACTCGAGTATGGCTCGGATTTTCTCTGCATCTGGCTCAGTGGAGCCCTCGCCCAGCGTGAACCCTAGCAACTGAACTCGGGTCCGCGCTATTTGAGCTTTCGCAGGATTCAAAGTCACCCCAGCAGCCCATACCGTCTTGAGCACGTCAGCAATGTGGCCTAAGTGCTCATCGGAGGTTCGTGACTAAATTACGATATCGTCCAGGTCCATTGGGACCATTTCGCTTCCCCTAGGGTGCGGCCCATGAGCCTCTGAAAAGTCACAGGACCATTACAGAGACCAAAGGGCATATGAGTGAACTCAAACAGCCCTCTGTGGCATGTGAACGCGGTCTTAGACCGGTCAGCATCCGCCATCTGGACCTCTTGGTAACCTTTGGAGGCATCTAGCATGGAAAAGTGCCGCGCACTGCCTAGGCTTCCTACGATTGAGCTGATCGTCGGGAGTGGATAGGCATCCTTGCGAGTCAGCGCATTCAGATGGCGATAATTCACACACAAACGGTGGCTGCCATTTTTCTTAGGCACCAACACAACTGGAGACGCCCAAGCGCTGGATGAGCTACGGATAATGCCGGCCGACAGCATCTCATCCAACCCATCCATCACCTGCCTTTTCGCAAGGCTGACAGGTCTGGGGTTGAACTTCAAAGAAAGCGTATCTCCGGTGTGGATCTTGTGGCTCACTAAAATAGTTCAGCCAGATTGATCTGTGAAGAGCTCATCGTACTGACGCACAGTGGTGTCAAACGAGCCTTCTGTGTGTCATCCAACGTTACCGCAAAGGCGGCCAGCGGATGTGGTGCGTGGTTGTGCCGCGCTGCTCGGTCCCAAAGGGGAGCGTGAACAGCGGAACGCTCGACACAAGGTCTTGGCCCTGGTCACTGAGCGTGGCACTCTCTGAACGCCTTCACTGCGCAGGCAGTTATTGACGCCGGTGGGCTGATGAACGGCTTCAGCTGGGAAAATGGTCCATCGCGATAACCGCCATTCGCAATGTTCACCATGATTCTGGTTTTCAGGAGAAAGTCCCTTCCGAGAATCATGGCCACACTGAGCCCTGGGAGGTGGATGAAACGCGTGCGTCTCGTCCGCTCTCCCCACCTGACAGTCAGCCTCGCTGCGCCAGCCAAATGGGCTACGCCTTTCGCAATGTTGAATGCCGTACGGCAGTCCCGCAAGCGCACCGAGTGCTTTTTCGAGTGGGACAACACCTCTTCACTGAACAAGGAGGCACTGGATCTCGTATCCAGTAACGCCGAAAATTTGTGGCCAGCAATGGTGACTGGAATAAACTGCACATGCGCACTAGCAAGGCAGCTTGCTCTGTACGCTGAGGGAATTCGCAAACATTGGGCCGGTCATCCCTTTACGACCAACCCCCGGCGCCGTTTTCCTGCCTCACAGGAGTCCTGGCCACAGGGCATTCTCTTGCTAAGTGTCCCCTCTCTTGACAGCGGAAATGGCTCACACCGTCGCGAGCTTGGTCGCGGGACAATGGTGCCTCTCCCTGCCTGGGTCCGCCCGCTGCACGACCAAAGGGCCGGCTGATTCGGGTTTCCCCCTCCGCTGTGCGTTAGAGCGCTTGGCGTCCCTCGGCACGCAGTTCAGGAAATGGGGCAGCACAGGCTGTCCGTCTCCTGTGCGAATAGGGATCAAGAGCTCGTTCGCTCAACTCCCCTACTTCGTTTTGCCCGCTAACAGCTGCAAAGGCAGGTTGTGGGGGTTGTCGCCTGTTGGGTAGGGGCATGGCCCCTCTCCATGCGCAGCGTGGCTCGAGGGCCTCGCTTGCCGGCGGTGGCGGACGATAGGCACGCGTGGCGAGAATGTCGCCTTGAATGCGCTTTGCCTTCGCGGCCAGCTCCTAAAAATCTCGGAATCGGCCGCCGGGCAGCTATGCCGAAAAAGTCGGATGTGCTTGCCTTGCCTGATCGTCCTTTCCACATGTTCCTCGTTCGAGGCTCTGGGCTCAGCGATTGAGAAAAGGTTCTCCATCGCACGTACGTACTACAGGAGTGACTCATCCAGAGCCTGTGTACGGAGCTCCAGCTCTCGTGCAGGAATGCTGCACAGAACTCCTCGAGAGCCGCTGCCCGGTGGCCGGCAAGCTGATGCCACCTAGCTGCCATGTCAATTAGTGCTGCGGGGATGATGTGTGCGAGCACAACCTGATCAGTGAGACCCATAGTTCTCTGGTTATAGGTGAGGGACTCAAGGAAATCACGGGCACTGAGGAGGTTATCATACCCGCAATGTGTTGGCATCGGCAACTTGACCCCGGGTTGAGACACCTTTGTCGTGGCCAAAAGCACCTCAGGAGCCCCTGACAGCGACTGAATCATCTGGGCAGCACTTTCTAGCAGCGACTGCGCCCCAGCCTCAGAGGAGGTTTGGGCGGGCTGCATGAACGCAGGAGGCAAGGCTCCCAGTTCTATGAGCGGCGCGGTTTCCACAGGGAGCCGGGCCAGCTCCTCACCGTTCCCAGAGCAGAATTGACTGCTAGCGGGGGCACGGCTGCTGTTGTGCAAGACTGCAGGTTGCAGCAGCGTCACACGCACCACTTTCGCACTGGGCGGAAAGCTTGTACAGCTGAGGCATGTGATTGATGGGTGCGCCGCAGGGTGCTCCTGATACAGCTCCAAAGGGAGCTACGTGATCAACGTTGGGGGTTGTATCGCCATATGCCCTAGTGGGGGCTGTGGCCAACCACGGTGTTTGGCTATTCAAAGGATCAGAGCCAACAGATCAGAGGATGCTACGACTCCGTAGGGAGCCGACACGTAGCTGCCGAGTGCCCCGCGGGGGGGTGGCAGGCATGGTGTGCAAGCGTGATCGTCAAAGCGACCTGCTCGGCTAATGTGCCATCAAAGGCATAAGAGCCAGTGACTTAGCACGTTGGGCGCCCGTTGTGAGTTTCTCAGTGAGCACAGGCCACTATCCACCGCGGGTTCGGGCTTTGCGCGAGCCAAGGGCCCCGATCAGCCGTCACCACACGCACCCTGGGGCACCGCTGCGGCGCACTCAACCTCCGCAGAGAGGAGAGCGACTCGCCGCAAAGACAGAGGCCTCCAAGTTCACAAAGGAGACGTTTATTCATGCCGTTTATTCACGCCGTCCTCCAGCGATACATACACTCGTCACCCTGTCCTCGGGGCGCCCCAGGAGCAAGGCTCCACTGCGCGCGCGGAGCGACAAGAGTAATGTACTCTGCAAGCACACCGCTGCAGGAGATTGTCCTTGCGGCAGTGCTGTGATCTCTCGTGTCGGCTGTTGGGCCGTCTGCGAAAGAGAGCGGGCAGTTAGCGCAAGATGCGCCTGTTGGAGGTCGCTGGACCCCTGGGCAGGCTCGAGTCGCTGCAGGTCAAAGACCCGTGTTGGCACGCTCGAGTATGCACTGGCTCAAACGGCAAAGGCCGGCCCGGACAGACAGTAGCGTACGCACTTTACGCTGTCTCGGAGGAGTCTCTCTCCGAGCTCCGCTCCGACGGTAGCACGGCCGCCCAAGCGGGTCCCGAATTCCCGCCAAAAGGCACCAATGGCAAAGGCCCTTGGAAAGCCGGGGCAGAGCTGCGGCAAAATGACAGTGATTAGTCACCCAGCTGCCTCTCCGTCGCCTGAGGCAGGCGAAAGGGAAAGAGGAGAACAACGCGGGATGCCGGCAACAGCTGCGCAAAAGCAACGGCGGGAAGCCCGGATTCCCACAACACTTGCAACCATCCTGTGAGTTTAACTTCGCGTAAAAAATGTGCACCCGACCTTCAGGACCGGTGTTCGGCATGTTCACTTGATCTCACCACGGTTAGCCGGCACTGTTGACTACCACAAAATCATCGGATCACGCCATGATACAGCAAAGCAAGTATGATGCCAACGATGCTGAACACTGGCGACATGAACTTGGCTGATCATGTGCTTTCATTGAAGATGGACAGATGGATGAGCAGGCATGTGAATGCATATGAAATTTTCGGCTGTCACAAAAAAAGATCTAACAAACTTTTTTCCCCCGTGTAGTGAACCCTTCCCCCAAATTGATGTCAACTTTTCTGGAAAAAATGTGGGTTCATTATGTGAGTAAATATGGTATATAGGGATCAAGCCATGCTAAATGAAACTGTTTCTTTGCATGTTTGTTGCTGTATTTGTGGCCTTGCTGATGAAAGCATTGATTTGGGGCATTTGTGGCAACTGCTGAGGAGCTTCTTGGAGCTAATTATGTTGGGGTCAGAAACTCCCCTTTCTTCACTTCACTCAAACGTGAATTTTCACACAGAGCTTTCCTTTTAGAGCTGTGCATGCTTTATTTGAAGTTAAGTTTGATTCCAATCTTAAGCCTTGTTGAAGTTGTTTGATTCCTTGCTTAAGATTGGAATCAAACTTAACTTCAACAAGGCTTAAGGTTGGAATCAAACTTAACTTCAAATAAAGCATGCACAGCTCTAAAAGGAAAGCTCTGTGTGAAAATTCACGTTTGAGTGAAGTGAAGAAAGGGGAGTTTCTGACTTTTTTTTCTTTTCCTTGTTTTCTTATGTGCTCATTTCATAACAAGTTAGTTATTTGGCTCCGCACACACTTTCACCCCACATGGTTTAGCTTAGCATTTGCTTATGTTAACTGCTGCTGTCATAAAATGTCATGCAACATCATCATCACCATCAGCCTGACTGCACCCTCTGCAGGGCAAAGGCCTTTCCCATGTCTCTCCAATTAACCCTGTCCTTTACCAGCTGCGGCCGCAATACCCCCGCAAACTTCTTAACCTCATCCGCCCATCTGACTTCTTGCAGCCCCCTGCTATGCTTGCCTTCTCTTGGATCCCACTCTGTTACCCTTAAGGACCAGCGGTTATCTTGCTTTCGAATTACATGCCCTGCCCAAGCCCATTTCTTCCTCTTTGATTTCAACTAGGATGTTATTAACCCGTGTTTGTTCCCTCACCCACTCCGCCCGCTTCCAGTCTCGTGTAACGTGATGAAACAAGCATCAATATTAAGCTGGTCTATCTGTTCCTTCAACCAGTATTGCACACTTCAGTTCACGTAATCTCCTTGCACCACATTGTACTGATTATCAGTTTCATGAGGAGGAGGCACTCTTTAATGAGCACCAGAGAGGCTAGCCTGCTAATCTATCTTGCAGGCTACTCCAGATGAGGGTGATAATGATGAGCCAAAGTGCGCTCACATAAAACTCGTACTCGAACTCGTACTCGTACATGATTATCGCAGAATACGTATAAGACCCATGTAGTTAAAAAAGGCCGCCACCGTCTGGAAGATGTTGAAGTAACGAGCGTTAGCTGTTTGGCTTACTAGATGAAGAAATCGAAGAACGTGCCCATTGTCCAGTTACACCCCC
Source organism: Amblyomma americanum (assembly GCF_052857255.1). Classification (NCBI taxonomy): domain Eukaryota; kingdom Metazoa; phylum Arthropoda; class Arachnida; order Ixodida; family Ixodidae; genus Amblyomma; species Amblyomma americanum. The sequence goes on along the minus strand of NC_135497.1, from coordinate 111,726,653 downwards.
TCAAGATACGTCCCAAATGGAAATTGCTTCGTTTGGGGTGCCAAGGTGCGCCTAGAATTCGGCTTGCGGCGCAATATGGTAACGCTTCAATTAGTAATTCCATGCATACAGTATTTACCTATTATTTAATTGTGGTTTTATTTCTGTACAACAACCCATAGGGTTTTATTTGCCTACCAAATTCAGTACACAGCTATTCCCAGATGAGTGCCCCTTGTTGTCCCTGTATATATAGTGGAACGATTGTATATACATCTTGGAGGCGCGAATGTCCAGACCCCGTGGAGTATCTGTTACGGGTCCAATTGGACTTATTTTTGGAAGTGTGGCGGAGAGTTTGAAGGATGCTTCACTCCCGCCACCGGTTGGCCCGGTATTGCACTACCTCCGGGATTGGCCTTGTCTTTAGCGCGTCTTTACTATCCTGTCTTTCTATCCCATCTTTCAACTCTCCTACTATCTGCACGTGGTAGCGATTGTGGCTCAGCTTGAGCCAGTGAGCAGGCCTGTGCACTTTCCTTTTCTTTCTTCCTGGCAACAACAGACAGACAGACGATTGTATATACATATAGCGGTCCTGTAAAGGGACAGTTTTCCTCCTGTTGTAGGATATCTTTTGGGGGGTGAGGGGGGAAGGGCACAACCAATTTTAATGGCTGCCATCTTGGATTCGAGGAACCGAAACTATGCCGCCATTTCGTCCCCTGACGTCATTCTCACATAGTCCCACCCCTATCCACCATGCTGCACCGAAACGTCATCATTGGCACGCGGCAGGTGGTTGTTTCTACAATGCTATTGTAGATGACGCTACAAGTCTCCATGAGAGATATGCTGTTTTCTAGTTGCTGCCATAGATGGCGCTGTGATCTCAGGGTGGTAGCAGACCCTACGAAATCTCGAAACGTGATGAGTAAGAGCTAACGCTTTTAAAAATTTCAACAGGCCATTCATGACACAGTGCCAAAGCTGTGTCATGCCAAGGTACAAGGTCATTCGCCAGACTGAGGTTGTAGTCCTGTCAGAGATGTAATGCAGTTTGAGTAACTTCCTTGCACTTTTATAGTGCACAGCATATCATGCTTTGAAAGTAAGCTAGGAGGATGGTTATGGGGGGGGTGAAGCTTTGATGTGTTTTTATTGGCTTGAATAGGTAATGTTGCCTTGATGAGGCCATCTTGCCAGTAAAAGTGAAGAACTTGAGAGCAGTTTTGTGCAGTCAAGGCATTGACCGGTGCTTGAGCTGAAGACTGATATGCACCTGTAGGTATTTTCAGAGTGCAGAATGCTCAAAATGTACAGACGCAAGTAATATAAAACCACACACGCAAATTCATGCTCATGTGGGCCAATTACACACTTGCAGCTGTTCTAAAAACTGGAGGCGTGCTCCATCGTGTGTGCATATTCCCCCCCCCCCCCCTTTTATTTTTTTCCATCTTCAGAAAGCTAGATAGCTGTGCAGGCCAAAGTGCTGATCTGGCATGTGTTGCAATTTTTTTTAATTGAAGGCACTGCTCTTGAAATTGTTTCTGTGCTGGTTGCAAGTGCAACTGGGTGTGCTTCCAATTCTGTGAAGCAGCCACAGGTGCGCAATCAGCCCGCATCAGCGCATTCCTATTTGTTCCCTTTCATATTGCTTGCACCGGTGCTAAAGCACTGTGAAGTACTCTATAGTCACGTCTTCATAGCTTGAACAGGGCCTGCCACTTGCTACATACACTTGCAAGGGGAGGGAAGTAGTGTACTGGTCTCTTGTTTTTCCTCCTTGCCCAGTGATTGATCTAGATCTCTTTAATAACTGTATTAGCAGTTAATGTTGCCACTCCACTCAAGGTTTTTGGCTGGTCGTAAGCATAGCTTTTTGGCTTTCACCTTCCTGTTGTCATTATTTTTAGGATTGCTACAGACTTGGCTAGTGGTTCACTAAGCACTGTTAGCAGTCTAATTGGTGTCTTAGTGTAAATCTGTTTTACTCTGTTTATAAATAGTGGACACCTCATTAGGTAATGTTATTCCTTTTTGTTCCTGTATCTTTCCAGGCTCATGTTTTAAGATGCTTGTCCTTTACTTGGAAACTTTCAAGATGCAACCTGCATGTAGTTTATCAAAATAAATAATGGCATTTCATAGGGGGGTTTTCTTTTCAGTTTTCGAAATACAACATAATGTACCTGTAAAATGTTTGATCACTCTGCGACTATCTACTGAAATGTTGGTAGTTTTTTATTATATTTGCTTCTTTTGTCTTCAGAGTTGTGCATGGGCTGGACATTGAGCGATTCAACCGAGTGTCGTGGTGTGTTTGTTTTGTATGATGCATTAATCAAGGTGGTTTTGGTTTCAGTGGGACGGTTCCGTTACCAAATGGGTCTACAACAGTGAGCCAGAGAGTAAGCCGGTATTAAAAGGGAAGCTCGTGGAAGAACATAACGAGTAATGACGGTTCCTGTTGCAGCCGACACGTTGGAGAGCTTGTACTGAAGGAGCCAACATATGCCTTACCGAAATGCACTTATGTCAGGATATCTTCCTTTTTTTTACTGGGACCTGATGTTTTGCACATTTGCTTGCCCTTTCTGTAAGATGTGGATGTGAACTGGGGTGTATGTTGAACATTGCAGATGTTTATTCATATTAAAGGACATAAACATAAAGAAATGTCATGTGATGGCAAGGCTTGCAAGGTTATTGGCATGCCATAGTACCACAGCTTTTCATTTTCTATTAGAACAGCTATCTAAATTTCTGTCAACATCACAGCGTCAAGAGGGCCTTATTTTCTGACAGGTGTATGACTTCCTGTTTGGCCTTGTTGGAGGCTGTATCTTAAAAATTGGTTATAACAGCTGCACTGGCCTGTTGTCACACCTTGAAAGTAGGGGTGTGTGAATATTTAGATTTTCGAATACGAATCGAATACGAATATGAAGAAAAAAAATGGCTTCGAATATCGAATCGAATATCTGTTCAGTACAAAAAAAATTTCAGAAAATGATAAACAAGCAAATGTTGTTGCTCTTATTTTATTTATTTATTTTTTTCAAAATAGTGTATGGTCTTTGCAACTAAAATAAACAAATCTAGACTGCCTCAGTACCATATAAAAAACATGATGTGCACAGAAATGTATACTACTTGATTTGACAGCATAACAGTATCCAAACTATAATGAGGTCATGCAAAACAAAATTCATAGAATGACAAGACTGGCAACAAAAAATAACAGTGACTAGTACCACCTCATTCATTTGGAGTTCAAGGGACTGGAAGAAGTGCCCGGTTCATGCGAAGGCCTCAGTTTATAAAGTTAACCGTGCCTCCCCCCCCCCCCCCCTAAAAAAAAAAACCTGCCGAAAATGCTAAGACGCAGTAAGGCCTTATGAGGCGGCTTCATCGCGCTAACACCTGTAAGCCCGTTACGAGCCGCCTGTTTAGTGTGCTCGAAGAACAACACAAATGCAAGCAAGGGGCCGGGGAACACACGCTGGCGTTGGAATGGCGAGACGGTTTCTAAAAAGGAAAAAGAAACCTGCGACGCGCCAATCGGCGTTCGAAAGCCGCGCAGAGCTGGGATTGGACTACCGGCGAATGCGCGGGCCGACAGTTGCAGTTGCCGCGGGGCAGCGGCGAAGCTCAGAAACCGAGACTACTTGGCCAGGCTATTTTTTTTTTTTTTTGACCTAGCGACAGGGGCTTCCGATCGTCGTCACGTCAGCCGTTACGCCCACTAAACTGGTGCGCGGGTCACAATGCACCATGCAATAGGCGGGATTTTTACAGGATCGCTTTCCCTCTTGCGACAACTCGACACGCCCCTTCAGGAGGTCCCGCGACATTCCGCAAGTAGGCTTTCCCGCATAGCGTAGTCTACAAAACGTAATGGCGGAGGTGACGCTCGGAGAGTTATGAAGGCGGCAGGACGCATTCTTCGGATGTGGGCATTAAATATGTAAGGTATTACGGAAGGATTTCAAAAAAAAAACGCGATTTCGCTTTGCGATTGTTCGATGCGGGCCGTCGGCCATCTTGTTTGCTGCACGTGTGATATGTGGGAAAGCCCACTTGCGGAAATTCTCACGACGTCAATATCTGGGCAAATTTGCCCAGATATTGTGGTTTTGCCACGGTTGAATTTATGAAAGTCTGCGCAGTATACGATCGCTGGCGAGTATGTGGGAATTTTCGAATATTCGGAAATTCTCGAATATCAATTTCTCGAATATGAATACGAATCAAATATCAAACATATTCGATTAGAATATTCACACACGCCTACTTGAAAGAAAAAAAAAAGGTTTCAACCACTAATGATTGATTTGGTTTATGGGGGTTTAACGTCCCAAAGTGATTGAGGCTATGAGGGACGCCATAGTGAAGGGCTGTCGAATTTCGCCTCCATCGTAATTCGGCCGCCGTGGTCGGGATCGAGCCCGCGTCTTTCGGGCCAGCAGCCAAGTGTGGTGGCCTACACTTTCTTCTTACTAGGCCTTAGAAGTGTGACAGTTGTTTGAGGGATTCTTCTTGTTAGAAAATTAAATGTGGTACGTGCTGTCGTTAAATTTCACTAAATATTTGGGATGCTTCAAAAATTTCTAGGGTAGTATGTGCATTTAAAATTTTTTGGATATGTTGGTTCTTTCACTCTGGCAAAATTTACATCACATTTGTTCAGTTCCAAAACATCTCACAGTGCACTAGATTGCCTTTGTACAAGTTTTCACTGTGATGTCGTTTTTTGTTTAAAATTTTTGAATGACAATATAGTTTGTATAGTATTTTGGTTGTCATTTTTACACCACTGGTTTTCATTAGAAAAATATGCTTTTGCTTATGATGAAACATCTTCCATTTCATGTGGCTAGCTGCTGCTAGGCTTACTGTTTTCTATATTTTTTCACAAGTGATGGAGGGGGATATAACTGTTGGTTGAAAACCAAGGTTAGATGCTGCAGTTGTGTGCTTTAAGTTGACAGCTTGTATTAAGCCAGCAGTGTAATCAGCAACTAGAATCGCTTTCATGATTGTCCCCATGAACAAAGTTGCAAATGCATTATTGTAGTGTTTCACTGTGTTAGTTCTCTTTTCTTTAATATGCCATTTGGCTATTAATAACTTTTGAGCGCCTTTGGTGCAGGGCATTAGCCTGAGTTGGTGGCTTTGCTCATTAGGAATGGCCAAGTAAAATCTGTGTAGACCCTTTTTTCATACATTCAAGTGTAAATGTAATTGGCCATTCATGGTTTCTGTATTCTTTGTGCTTTAGTGATTTTGTTCTCTTTTCTTTAACATGCCATTTGGCTATTAATAACTTTTGAGCACCTTTGGTGCAGAGCATTAGCCTGAGTTGGTGGCTTTGCTCATTAGGAACGGTCAAGTAAAATCTGTGTAGACCCTTTTTTCATACATTCAAGTGTAAATGTAATTGGCCATTCATGGTTTCTGTATTCTTTGTGCTTTAGTGATTTTGTTCTCTTTTCTTTAACATGCCATTTGGCTATTAATAACTTTTGAGCACCTTTGGTGCAGAGCATTAGCCTGAGTTGGTGGCTTTGCTCATTAGGAACGGTCAAGTAAAATCTCTGTAGACCCTTTTTTCATACATTCAAGTGTAAATGTAATTGGCCATTCATGGTTTCTGTATTCTTTGTGCTTTAGTGATTTTGTTCTCTTTTCTTTAACATGCCATTTGGCTATTAATAACTTTTGAGCACCTTTGGTGCAGAGCATTAGCCTGAGTTGGTGGCTTTGCTCATTAGGAACGGTCAAGTAAAATCTCTGTAGACCCTTTTTTCATACATTCAAGTGTAAATGTAATTGGCCATTCATGGTTTCTGTATTCTTTGTGCCTTGGTGATTTTGTTCTCTTTTCTTTAACATGCCATTTGGCTATTAATAACTTTTGAGCACCTTTGGTGCAGAGCATTAGCCTGAGTTGGTGGCTTTGCTCATTAGGAACGGTCAAGTAAAATCTCTGTAGACCCTTTTTTCATACATTCAGGTGTAAATGTAATTGGCCATTCATGGTTTCTGTATTCTTTGTGCCTTAGTGATTTTGTTCTCTTTTCTTTAACATGCCATTTGGCTATTAACTTTTGAGCACCTTTGATGCAGAGCATTAGCCTGAGTTGGTGGCTTTGCTCGTTAGGAACGGTCAAGCAAAATCTCTGTAGACCCTTTTTTCATACATTCAAGTGTAAATGTAATTGGCCATTCATGGTTTCTGTATTCTTTGTGCCTTAGTGATTTTGTTCTCTTTTCTTTAACATGCCATTTGGCTATTAATAACTTTTGAGCACCTTTGGTGCAGAGCATTAGCCTGAGTTGGTGGCTTTGCTCATTAGGAACGGTCAAGTAAAATCTCTGTAGACCCTTTTTTCATACATTCAAGTGTAAATGTAATTGGCCATTCATGGTTTCTGTATTCTTTGTGCCTTGGTGATTTTGTTCTCTTTTCTTTAACATGCCATTTGGCTATTAATAACTTTTGAGCACCTTTGGTGCAGAGCATTAGCCTGAGTTGGTGGCTTTGCTCATTAGGAACGGTCAAGTAAAATCTCTGTAGACCCTTTTTTCATACATTCAGGTGTAAATGTAATTGGCCATTCATGGTTTCTGTATTCTTTGTGCCTTAGTGATTTTGTTCTCTTTTCTTTAACATGCCATTTGGCTATTAACTTTTGAGCACCTTTGATGCAGAGCATTAGCCTGAGTTGGTGGCTTTGCTCGTTAGGAACGGTCAAGCAAAATCTCTGTAGACCCTTTTTTCATACATTCAAGTGTAAATGTAATTGGCCATTCATGGTTTCTGTATTCTTTGTGCCTTAGTGATTTTGTTCTCTTTTCTTTAACATGCCATTTGGCTATTAATAACTTTTGAGCACCTAGGGTGCAGAGCATTAGCCTGAGTTGGTGGCTTTGCTCATTAGGAACAGTCAAGTAAAATCTGTGTAGACTCTTTTTTCATACATTCAAGTGTAAATGTAATTGGCCATTCATGGTTTCTGTATTCTTTGTTTTTTAGTGATTTTATTTGTCTAACTCTTGTCAGTGCAATTCATCCAAGCCATTGGCTTCATCTAGTGTGTTTGGGATTTAAAATGTATTTGTGTGTGCAACTTTTCTCAATAGCTTTGTCAAATCTTGTGTGGAAAATAAAAGTTGCATGCCCCACATTCTCAGCGTCTTTGCATTGTGTAGCTTAAAACAAAAGTTTGCATTTTTCATCTTTGCTGTACAAAATTCATGCACGCACACACAAACACGGTTAGCATGTGCCGAATTGGCAGGTTTTCCTTCATTTTACTCGGCGTCATACGTCAGGCCTGACATGTCAGAGTGTTGCACAGAATGTGTGGTGTTGGGGAGTGTGGCATTAGCACCCTGAAGCTGGACACCGGCTATAAGACTTCGTAGTGAAGGGCTTCAAATTAATTCTGATTATCTGAGTTCTTTAACATGTACTGCGTGCATCAAGCAGCTCATGGTCATGTTTGAAGAGTTCATGGGCATATAGCAAAGTGATTTCTACGTCTCAAAGTCTCCAAACAACTAGAATTTGTACCACTGGAAATAGTGCATCCGCCTGTTATGCAGTACTGTGTCGCTGATAGGCAACTAGTCATCGCGTGGCTGTATAGCATGCAAAGGTGTGATGGCCTGGGCAGCTATTGAGTGTGGACCATGGAAGAGAGGAATTTTCCTCCATGGTACAGCCACATTTGTTGTCACTTTGCCAATGGGGCGCGAAGTTATTTTTCAGTAATAGCAATCACTATTCTGATTTACAGCATCGTAATGCAGAAAGTGAGCTGTGTGATTTGTGCACTCCAGTTCATACAAGGCACTACTTTTGAAGCTGATCTCGGTGATCAAATTGCTGTGGCGTACGGATGTGTAGTGCAACACACGAATGGGACACTGGCACAGGATACCTGCAAGTACATGCGTGCTGGTGCAGTTTAATATGGGAACCTTTTTTCGTTCGCTTAAGTCACCGCTACATACATTGTCCTATCTCAGAAAACGTGAGAGGTCGATTCAGTGGCGGCGTGGTACAGAAGGCATGAGAGGAGAGAGGGCGCACCGCTGGAAGAGGAAGTGATGAGGGCTGAAGCGAGCGTGAGCAGTGCCAGACTGAACTAAGGACCCTCTAAAAGGTAGAGGGACCTTAGACTGAACAAGTGCGTGCATCTAGACATGCTTTGAGTTGCCATACTGGCCTGCTGTGGTGAGAGGAACAACCCACTGCACATCTAGAATATATCTTTACGAGCTAAGAGGATTCTGGTGTGGGCTAGTTGGTTCATATTTTCTACGACACAGATTGACACAGCGCAATGGAACGAGGACGAAGAGACACACGAAACACAGGACGGGCGCTGACTACCAACTCTTTATTGCGTCATAAAAACACCAGCACAATTTATACCATTCACTTGGACCACGTGATACACTGTCCACTGGCTGACAGTGTATCACGCATAGCATGTTGGAGGCAAGAAAGATTCCTGCTCTGTGCTGTCTTGCATGTGTGTACCACACATTTTGGTCACGTGTGAATTGTGAGCTTTTCTGTTTTCGGCGGTCACCCGCTAGTTCCCTCTTGTTTAAGTGTTAACATTGCACTGAAGCTGCATATATGTGGCCATGTTGCCCAAGCGGTCTTGTGAGGTAGTTTTAGTTGACAGAGGATGTCTTGAAGTCAACTTGTTTAAGCTGACTTGTGTCTTGTGTACACTCTAAACATGAATTAGCCTATATGGGAGTAAAAAGGGAGTAGGCTGACCTCTAGCAAACTCTTTTAGGGTCAGGGTATGCTGCCCAAGCCCTGGCCTAGATTTCCTCCAGTAAAAATATGTAATACTTGCAGTTGGCAACAGAAACAAATTCCCTTTTAAAAATGTGCGAGGGATGGACCTCTTATTTGTTAAACTCAAGACCACTGGTGCTGAATTTAAAAGCTTCCTTCCATTGCTAACTTAAGTTACCATGCTCTGTGGTAGGTAGATGCCTCCGCTGCCAAGAGTTATAAGCACACCGTATATTTAGTGATTGAAATCTACCCTGGGTCTTGGGCAGCATTCCCTGCCCCTAAAAGGGAGTGCGCAAGAGGACAGCTTAATCGGTTTTTACTCCCAGATATCCTAATTTGTGTTTAGAGTGTAACTAAAAAGATAAAAAGGTTAAAAACAGCTTCCAGACGTTTTGAGTGAGATGCCTTCTAGACACGTACCAAACAGCGCCTTGTAGATGTTTTTTGCAGCCCAAGCTATCCATGACCGTATGGATGTTGAAAGAAATCTACGAGACGTGCTCAGTGGGAAGGATCTGGGGCGGTGGTGCTGTGTGCGTCCTTGCCTGTTGACGCGAGTGGTTTAGTTGGTCGGCGGCGCGTCGTTAGATGTGATCACGTGTAGCAAGCACTGGAATAAAGGACCGTGCACTCAGTAACGCGAATTTCAGGGACAGCTCAAGATCTAAGTTCACTGAGTCACGTGGTCGCTGTGACTATCGCGCGCTCTTGACGCCAACGACCTGATATGGAGTGCCTACGTCAAAGGTAAGGAAATGGGTTCGCGTATTTACTGACCGCGGATATGCCGTCCAGTTTGTCTTTCGATCTTGAACTGTCGCTGACAATAAATTCGCGTTGCGGAGTAGCAAAGTTTTAATTTAACGTGCACGCGCCATTGTTGGTGCGTCCAGAGCAACGAGCCGCACAATGCACTCGCACCTTGCCTTGCGCGCCTTCATTTGCTGCCACATCAGAGACCATATTTTGAAAACGTTTCATTTTGCTCTCGCCTTATTTGCTCCTCTACCATTGGTCGCTGCTTCCGGTAACGTAGGCCTGAGGGATGACGTCACGCTGGCCGTGGACGGAATTAACACGCCCATGCCCGGGCCTCATGCTGCACTGGCGGACCGACGCTGACGAATGACGTAACACGACGACACATTTGACATGCTCAGCGCTTTTTCTGTTTCGGGAAACTATGCAGTGCCTGTGCGACGAATTGACGGAGCATAGTCCATGTGTCATGACCGGACTAAAGTCCTTGCATCAGCTGATCTAGGGACTTTAGGCCGGACTGAATGCGGCGGCAGGTAGGGTGCCTTTATGTCCGCTCGCCTCCACATTCAGGGTGGGGACACCCTTTGTACCACCCACGGATGGTACACCCCGCGCTGCCGTTTCCCCCTCGCAGCTGCATATTGGGTCCCACGCGCCGGTCGCGTACAGTACGCTCTGAGTGTGGCGTGGTTAGTATGCAGTTGCGTGGCGACTGAAATAATGTGACCGAACTGGAAACTGGCAGTGCATGGTTGCTTCGCTCGTGGCAATAATATTCTGGCACTTTTAGTGTGTATTATGCATGGTGCAGTAGCTCTAACAACACGGCAATCGAAAAGTTACGACGGGCTGCTGTGTTCCCCAGTCACTGGCTGCAAGCACTGAAAAAGGGCAGCAGTTATTTGGTGTTTTTTCGCAGTTGTAATTTAGAGTATCAAGGTCGCGGAATTCAGTACAATTATGCTGCGTTTGTTGTTCGAACGTAAGGACTGCACAATGCCCATTTTCTCGGGTATCCTAGCAGCGCGGAGGTTGGCCTGCCAAATATAACTTTCCGCGTAGTGAACACCAGCTTTTCCAACATTCCCTGGAATCCCTTTTTCTTATTTCTTTTCCATATGTGGAGAATTCCACGCAGTAATGGCAAATTTCTCTTCCAAACGGTACGTCGCCACACTGCTCCGAGTTGTAGACCTGATACACGTTTAAAACCTAATGGTCATACTTTCTCCACTGCTCCCTTAGGGGCATGTTCCGCAAAAGAATCATGCAAACGGTTGAGTTCCCCTCTGAACGGTGTTGACTACATGTAGATTGATGATGCAATGCGACAACGTATTGCTGATTCGTAGTTATGCTAAGTAGCCTTATTCGAGGAGGACAAATTTAACTGACACGCTTTTTTTTTTCAGTACATGAAAAAAATCATCAGAAGCGACATAAGAAACCTCACAGAGCAGCTTCCCACGAGGAGGGAGTGGGCTGAGGAATACGTGACTGGCGAGGGGAAGATGCGCTTGTGGCGGAGGTTCGGGAAGGAGTTCGTCTAAAGCTGGTGCCACGCCGTGGCGTCCGCTCTGGGAGGGATGAGTTGGATGGTGGAAGGTTCTTCGTAAGAGTCTGTGCAAACAAATAGTATTCAAGGATGTGAGTGGCTCTGACGGTAGTGCGTCGTCGTTGAGGTGTGACCGCCTGTCACACGTACCCGGCCTGTAATTTCTCGGGCGATCGCGTGCGAGCTCGTTGCCAGGAAGGGACGTGTAGAGCCCAGACGGCGCGTGCCATGGGAGTGTGTTAGGGTCGGCGAGATTCTTCAATATGTGCTGCGCGTGGAGATTGAACAGTCCGGATGCGTACGCCTGGCAGGCGGTCTGGTTTATTAAAATAATACACAAAGCAAGGAAAAGATGTTGCCGGTCGCGGCAATTGCTAAACATGTATTGTGCGCTCGTCATGTGGTCCTGCTGCGGCTGGTAGTAAGGTTAATGGCTCCCTCTTAACAGTTCAGCATGTGTTCTGCCACCAGCCTCGATTTGATGAGCGTCCGCATTCGACTGAAAGCAATGTCTTGACGCTGTAGCGCTATTACCTTCCATGTCTGCGAGGCGTTTGAACGGCTGGCAGAATGCGTTTCGGAGGTTTTCGCTTTTGGTTTAGCGAAGACCTCCTGACGGAATTCAGTGGCATGAGGCCGCTTTAAAATATGAGTGATCTGACACAGAGGCGGCCTGTCAATTAAGTTTGGCCTTTCGGCATTGTTTCGGGGTCGCATTGTAACTTCTTAAGGCGCCTTGTAATGGGCCATGCATTTAATCACAGACTAGCAGGAAACAAATGACCGCCGTGCTTTGTTCTATAGTGTACGGGTTGCGTTGTGTAAAAGAAAAAAAGTGAAGTTGCTAGAACTGCCCCGAGCTACTTAGAGCACATAATTCTCAGGAACTCAACCACGAGCAGTGGGAGGCGAAGCTGGCCCACACTGAGCTCCCCCTTCAGCGCCAGCTGATCGGTCAGGAGGGCCGTCTTCGACAAGTTTCCCGCGCCTTGGCGAACCACCCGCATAATCCATCGAAGTCAGCGAAAGTTGATTCTCTCGGTCTCGCTCTTTATCTCTATGCAAGAACTGTACGAAATAGCCCAAGGCAAAACAGAAAAACTGCGGATGTGCGTAAGCATTTGCCATCACTAAATTTCAAGCTTTTCTTTAATAAAAGCGGTTTGTAGATATTACTTCACTTTTCGTTAACGCTGAATCTTGGTCAAGAAGATCCTATTTAAGCAAAAGTGCTCTTTCAACGGGGCCCGGTGCACATACTCTAGCATGTGGTCCATGCTCCTGTTCATTTCTGCCATCACAGCGCACGTGCAAGACATACGACTTGCACGTGAGCGCTTAGTGTGAGTTTCACGGGCTCTCTTTGTAAGAAAACGGGAATCAGGGCACAGAACTGGCACATTGTGAAACTATAAAGGTGGTTAGAATCTATAGCGAAACAGGACGAGAATAATACAGATTTTGAAATTCGGTGTAACAGCACAGCAGACAGGACGAGTAGTGGACGGCGCTCAGCGCTGCATGTCGTCAATATAATTCTTACCCTGTCTGTTGCGCTATTTCTAATTATTACATGCACCAACTTTCACGCGTTTCTGTCTTAATTATGATGAGACAGAATACAACTGAAGCACCAGGTGCTTGACGGCAAGACGAGAGGCATCAGAGCAATTCTCGGCCTCGACCTTGAAAGCGCGTTCGACAGAATCGCGCACTCTGCGATCTTACACCAGATATCGCGGCGAAACCTAGGTGTACGCACGTACAACTACGTAAAAGATTTCTTGACAGACAGGTGAGCTGTTATAGTGGCAGGGGACCTCCAGCTAGAAGAGCAAACACGCTGGGAAGCACCGGCACCCCGCAGGGCTCCGTCAACTCGCCCACGCTTTTCAAACTGGTCATGATCGGGCTAGCAGCAAAGCTACAAGAACTTGAAAACGTCCGGCACACCATGCATATACGCCGACGACGTAACCCTCTGGGTGCACGAAGGCAGCGACGGTCACATCGAAACGGCACTGCAACTAGCAATCGAGACAATAGAGGAATACCTTGTGGGTACGGGATTACAATGTTCGCCGAAAAAGTCAGAACTCCTACTCTACCGCCCTACGCAGAGGGGTAGACTACCCGGGTGTGGTCGGGATGCGGCAACGACCAGACGAGAATACGAAGAGATCAGACTACGCACGAGCAACGGAGCAACCATCCCGATAGTGCACAGAATTAGGGTCCTCGGCATGATAATCGAGGCCAACGGCGTGAACGGCGAAACGAGAACTAAATTAAACCTCAAGACGGCTAACGCCATGCGCATCCTCAAGAGGGTTACTAGCAGAAGAAACGGAATGAGGGAGGCGAGTCTCACACGACTCGTACACTCTTTCGTCATGGGCCACACTGCGTACGTCGCGGCATTCCACAACTGGTACAAGGGCGAAGAAGCCAATATCAACGTCCTCATCCGCAGGGTGTGCAAGATAGCACTGGGTCTATCCGAGTCCACCAGCACGCACCGCTTGCTCCTGCTCGGGCTTCACAACACGCTTAGCGAAATCGCCGAGGCGCAGCGCACTTCCCAACTATAAAGATTAGCGGCCACGAGAGCAGGACGCCAGATCATGGAAAGTCTCAGCATCCGTTACCACACACGACAAAGCCAGAAAGTCGCCGTTCCGGACGCGATCAGACAAACGCCAAGAGTCGACCCGATTCCACAGAACGTCCACCCGGAGCACAACCAGGGAAGAAGAGTGGCCAGGGCCAGAGCTCTCCTGCACGGCCAGCGGTCGTCGATTCGAGTGGCAAAACGCGCATAACGGCAAGTGTAGCTTACGAGCGCGCAGAGGAAGCGGCGGTGGCACTCGCGCTCACGGGTCCGACGTGCACCACGGTTCTTTGCGACTCGCGACAAATGGTCCGAAACTTCGCAAAAGGATGGATCTCACAGAGAGCGGCCCGAGTCCTGAGCAATCGAAAAGTCCAGCGGGAGGTAGATTTTCAAACCAGAATTCAGTGGTTCCCGGCGCACATGGGTGAAGTATCGAAGACGTATCGCAACCGAAACGAGACGGCACACGCCAAAGCGCGCGAGCTCGCGAACCGCGCCGGCGACTGTCGTCCATGGGACAGCACCAAAGACCTCTTGACCCGCTACAACGAAATTATCAAGGCCCTCTGGCTGGCCCGCCGAACCTTCCCTCCGCCCAGCGACAAGCTGGACAGGGCGCACGCGGTGGCCCTCAGACAACTGCAGACGCTCACGAACTCCAACCCGGAACGACACCACAGGCTCTACCCCGGCACATACCCGACAAATATATCAAGTCAAGTTTATTTCAGCTTTTGTCTTACAAAAACTCTGGGTGACGAAAAAAAAAGCGGTTCGCAATGATCGCTTGACAAGCTTCGTCACCCGTAGAAGTTGGCAGCATTAGCAGACACAGTTACACATGAGAGCCATTATACATTGTTAGACATTGTTAGAGAAAGAAGAAAAAAAAGAGAAATGACAGGTAAAAACATTTCAACACAGTAACAAAATACAACCTAGTCAATGAACTGTTCCCTAAGTGCATAAGAAGTCATTTTTGTTAAATTGCTATACAGAGGGGTGTTCAAACATTTCGGAAGAATATATTTTAACATCGCACAACCGTAGTTTGTTCTGCATCTGGGTATTACAAACATTCCATGGTCTCTAGTTGCATAGGGTGTGGCATATGGTACAGGAGGAACAATGCGGCTCAAAAAAGGGTCATTTCGTGCCATGATTTTTTTGTAAAAGCAGGCAAACCTTTAGTCAAATAGCTTATTAACCGGAATAATTTTATATCTTTGTCTTATGGGGCGAGTCGGGGCGTCAAAGGAAGCATTTGTAATGATCCGTAGCATTTTTTTTTCTGTAGTGTAAAACGTTTTTGTACATTTGACACGGTAGTATTTCCCCATACCAAGTAACAATAACCTGTATATGAGAAGAAAAAAGCGTAATAAAGGTCGAGCTTCGTTTTCACGGGCAAAATATGTTTATTACGAGCGATGATACCTATGAATTTAGACAGGGTGATGCATATCTTGTCAATGTGGGTATTCCATCACATTGTGGGAGTAAAATCTATGCCAAGAGAGGTAAATGCCTCGACGTGTTGTAGTTCTGTGCCGCTGAAAAGGATTGGTGGAGGATTCGCGACTACCTTGCCCTTGGAGTGAAATATTGTTGCCTTTGTTTTCTCTCGGTTTACTGATAATGAATTCAATGAAGACCATTTCCTCAAGTTATCCAGTGCTGTGTTCGCGGTGTCTGTCAGTTGTTTCATATCTGAGGAGGAGCAGAATAAACTGGTGTCGTCAGCATAAATAATATATTTTATCTCTTTGCTTATTATGTGATTATATATATATATATATATATATATATATATATATATATATATATATATATATATATATATATATATATATATATATATATATATATATATATATATATATATATATATATTAAAAAGTATAGGACCTAGAAGACTGTCCTGGGGCACACCGTTTGAAATTTGTAGAACTTCATAATGGCAATTATTGATGGAAACATATTGTGATCGCGAGCACATGTATGATTTGAAAAGATTAAGGGCATGACCGCGTATACCGTAATGTTCAAGCTTTACAAACAGAGTATTATGATTAAGCCTATCAAATGCCTTACTTAAGTCTACAAAATTCCTAATGTAAGCTTCTGGGATTCAATATTGCTTAATATATACTCCTTTTGATCAAGTAATGCCTGTTCTGTTGATCTATGTTTGGTGAACCTGTACTGGCAGTCATTTATAATAGAGTGTTTTTGTAGGAAATTATGAACACGGAAATGAATTACACTTTCAAGCCCCTTAGAGAACAAGGGCAAAACGGATATTGGCCTATAATTATTTAAATTATTTCTGTCTCCCTTTTTAAAAATTACGGCCACCCTGGCAAGTTTCGTGGCAGCAGGAAAACTGCCGGTAGAAAGTACAATGTTATATATATGCGTTAGACATGGCACAATTTCATGTAAGAGATATTTTATTGGACGGGTTTGGATATTGCAAGAGTCTAGGCTTGCCGTGTCCTTCAGGGTTTTTAGATTAATGTACACCTCATTTTCATTAGTCGGTTCAAAAAACAAGGACTGTGAAATTTTGTTACCCAAAAATCTCGAGCAGGCAGGGTTGTGAGAGCGAGTCCCAACTGAGATAAAAAAAAATTTGTTAAAAGCATTGGCCAAGCACGATCCACTTAGTTCCGTACCTTCAACTTTCAGGGTTGTAATTTTGTTTGGAATTCTGTTTAACAGCAGATTAAGACGTTTCCATTTTTCTTTATGATTACTGGAGAGTTCCAAGTCAAATAGGTTATTGTAGTAAGCAGTCCTAGCTGACCTAATTTCATTGTTCAAACGATTGCGCAATGCTTTAAATTGAGCCAAAAGTGTGGTATTCTCAGTTCTAATGAATTTAGCGAACATCTTGTGTTTCTTTTTCACGAGTCGTACAAGTCGTGCGGACATCCAAGGTTTGCGAGCCTTTTTTGGCATCTTCACTTCAGTGACAGGAAAACATTCTTGATACACGGGTAAAAAAAGCCTCAAGAAAGTATTATAATCAGTATCGGAGTCAGCGCTAGCGAAAACAGGACCCCAATCCTCTAGTTGTATGCGACTTCTAAACGTTTCGAGGTTCTTTTGTGAAATGAACTGCCGGCTATAATTTGAGGTATTTGTTGGAAGATGTTTCTGAATGCGCAAGAAAATAGGGAGGTGGTCACCAATGTCTACTGCAAGACGTCCCGCAGTGAAAGGTACACTATAATTCATAATGAAAAGGTCGATAGTGGAAGAAGATTTAGGAGTTATGCTTGTAGGTCTATTAATGACATTTTGGAAGCCCGCGGCTTGCATTATGGTCATGAATTCTTGTTGTACAGAATTATTAGCGCTCATGTCTATATTAAAATCGCCTCCTATACAGGATAGGTAATGATAAGAAAAAAATGTTATTTCCCTATCAAAAATGCGAAAGAATTCGATTAGATTGCCTTGTGGTGGGCAATAGACAACGGTAAAGATTTGTCGGGCAGATTGGACTGTAAGCATCTCGATATTCTTGTCGTTCACACAGTGGTTTGATAAGACCTGACACGAGTAGTTTTCCTTTGCTAGAACGGCAACGCCCCCACCACGTTTCAAGCTGCGGTTAAGAAAGAATGTATCGTATCCGGGAATCCGAATAACATCGGTATCGATACGATACCATGTTTCAGAGAGCATGATTATGTCAAATGAACACGCAAGACTTGTCAAAAGATTAGTTAGTTCATCGGCCTTATTTAGAGCAGACTGCATGTTCAAATGTAGGACTTCTAGGTATATACCGTGGTCCTTTTTTCTTAGATAGTAGTTAAATTCACATGGTGTGAGGAGTGGCGTCTCTTTCATACAAGCGAAGGAATCGGGTAAAAGTGGGTATGACGATCGATGGCATTCACTACGTCATTTTTGACAAATCATCCTGTAGATATAGCCGGATCACTTTGGATTCATCGGTCTGGCGTGCATAGCACCATTTCTTGTCCACTCGTGTTTCCAGGCTATCTCCTTTTTCTTTGCACATGCGGCTCCAAGCATTTTTTTTTGTTTTCTGGTGTTAGGTGCTCATTTACATATATTGAATCCGTGCCTTCAAGTCCCACGTACTTAACAGTGTCTCATTTTTTTTCGCTTTTTGGAGCATGACATCATGTTTTGCTTTGGACTTGAATCTGACCACGATGCTAGATTTGCCAGAGCTGGGAGTGGGAACACGGTGCGCGGCTTCAACATCCAAGCTAGTTATAGGTTCCTTAACTGCAGTCCCAAGTGTTGACAGAATCAAATCGATATTTTCATCCTCTTTTTCTGGGACACCTTCGATTTCTATTTTCATGTTTCGAGAGTATTGTTCAGTTTGCACTAGTCGTATTCAAGGTCCCGAGATTTTTTTGCCAAGGCAGCACATCGGGAACTGAGCTCCTGATTTTCGCTCATTAGCTTCGAGTTTTTCACTGTTTCAAGCTCCAGCTTTTTCTGCAATTCCTCAAAGTCATTTTGTGTATACTCAATGCTGCTGGTCAGCTCCATTTGTTCCTTTTTTACCTCGCGATTTCATTCCGCAGGCCGCGTTCGCTAGTTTCAAGTGACGTCTTCAGTTCTTCTTGTAATTCTTCCTTAATCTTCAGGATCTCATTACGGAATTCCTCTCTCGATTTCGCGATGTCCTTAGCCATTCTACCACACACACAAGTAGTGCACGTCGACCTGGCAGCAGCAGTGACAAACAAACAAAAAAAAAATTACGTGTACCAGTACTAACCTGCACAAGAAAGCAGGGGAGCTCGTTAGATGCGTCTTTCAGGTTGTCGCTGCTGCTTCCAAGTGACCAGGCCGGCCGGCTAATGCTCCTCATGTAGTCTTTTGGCTTCCCACCGTATCCAGTGCTGACGATCGCGAGCGCTGCTGACGAATAACGCCTCCTGGCGCCGGTTGCCTCCGATGATTTCGTGTAGGCGGATGTCGGACGGTCCGTGCAGCTTAGCAGGGGTTACCGGAACCGATGTTGACGATCACGAGCGCCGCTGACGAATTACGCCTCCTGGCGCCGGTTGTTCGGGCGGTTCGTCGGGCGGTTATCGGGCGGATATCGGGCGGTTCGTGCAGCTTGGCAAGGGCGATCCTGCACAAGAAAGCAGGGGAGCTCGTTAGATGCGCCTTTCAGGCTGTCGCTGCTGCTGCCAAGTCTGTCACACTGCAAGGTCTGCCACACTGATATCGCCACTTTAACCCACATGCTCGGGACTGTAACAAAAACCCGCACGGTGCTAACTCCGGAACACTCCCGCAGTGGTGGGCCGCTGCCTTGTGCAGCCCCAGCCTCGGTGACCAACTCTGGGCCGTCCAGCAGGCCCGCTAGGCTACAGCGAGGCCACACCTCGACGTCCCCTCGTGGGAGACCTAAGGCCCCGTCGGCGACAGACCGACCGACCGACCGAATTCTCCTGACAAGAGATGTAGGTCTGTCTTGACTCGCATGCTCTATCCTGCACTTGTGCATTGGTCCACGTGGGAAAGGGGGAAAATGAGGAATAACGAGTGACGACACGCTAGGGAAATGATTTCAAAAGTGCCGGTGTTGCCCTGCTGGCATGCCCCTTATAAAAAGGCTGCTTGTTCTGACAAGAGTGGGATTGTAACAAAAACTCGCACGGTGCTAACTCCGGAACCCTCCCGCGTGGCCCGCTGCCTTGCGCAGCCCCAGCCTCGGTGACCAACTCTGGGCCGTCCAGCAGGCCCGCGAGGCGACGGCGAGGCAACACCTCGACGTCCACACGTGGGAGACCTAAGGCCCCGTCGGCGAAAGCTCTGCAGGACCTTAAATAAAGTTGTTACCAACCAATCCTGACAAGAGTGCGCGAAATTTGGCCGCACAAGGTTACGCACGGTCCGGGGCACGTCTTCACGGAGTGTGCTCGAACTCTGTCTCAACCTAAAAATGCTAGATAAAGCCGCCAGATTGCTGTTGTACTTGTGTTGTACCTAGGAGGTGAGCGAGTAGGTGATCGGACGTTTGCGAACCGAACTTTCGCGCGAACCGCTTGGTAAACATGGCCTCTCTTTTGCAGTTCTGTGCACAGTATAGCAAGCATGTGAACCATTCCAGTCGTATGCATCTTTTCATGCGAAAGTTTCGTTTGGCCGAGTTTTGTTTGTCCTGCGTTCAAGAGGCATATTCTGCCGTGAAACCTTAGCTGTGTATGCTTATATGGCTTTCGGCCAGCTGCAGTGCGGACTTTCCAGGTGATTTATAGTGCCACGCGTTTTTATGCATATAATGCGTGCCACACCTGCAGCCTGCAGTCATACGTAACGGTGAAGCGGTACGCGAAATAACTGGCAGCGCTACTCTCAGTAACTCGCGGTGAAAATTACACGTCATTAGCGCTGTTCAAGCTACCGCGAACTCCTTCAGCCAGTTAATGATTGCGAAACAGCGCAGCTAGTTTGCTCCCATACGTTGACGCATTGGTTGACGGGATTTTCAAGGTTTGGAGAAGCTGTGGACGCCTGCGAGAAAAAGGCTTGTAGCACTCAAAGAAAGTAAGCGGAGTATTTTCAAAAATGCCTTAGAAGAATGTAAAAATGCGTGAAATGTCATGGCGAGTACTTTGAGAAAACGTGATTGTCAAAAATATTTTGTTTCACATAGTTTTTCTCTATTTCAGAAAACTTTCGTTTAGTGTGCGTGCATGCACCCGCTCGTGTTCATCCGTGGTCATATATGGGCATGAGGGAACTACTCTCAGCGCATGGAGCGCTTTAAGAAGGTACCTTTTTCCTTACCTGCAAGTGGCTAAGCAAAAATATATCTCATGAGGAGGAAGCATGGCCATACAACAGTCCCCAGTGTCGTTCGTGATACTTTGCGCTCTGCACGACGACAGCATGCGGATATGAGTTCCTTGTGAAGCGAAGTTGCATTCTTGCTCTTTCGTCCGAACAAGACGAGGCCCCTCTACCCGGAGGTATCGCCCACATGCACGCAACAATACAGAAGCAGCGCCGAACACAGTTTCCGACAAGCAAGAACGGGCCGCAGACGCACGCGCTCGTTCGGAATACACATTTCGTTGCTGGCGTTTCATTGTAGCAAGGCCGCAGGAAACACTAGCCGAGGCTCCGCCAGTGGCGAAAAAAAAAAAAAACTCGGCTTCCGAAATGCTGCGAAGGAGGCAATAGAAAGAGAGAAAAGGAAAAAAAAAGCGTGGCAAAAAGTACCTTGGAAATCGTGTCTCGCTGACAAATCTCAACTCGGCAGATCGCGCGCGCACGCACGCGCGCCCAGCGTTCACAATTTCGACCGGCAACTGGCGTGTCCCGAAACGGTGTGGCTGGCTACTCGTTTTGATTGTCTGCGTATCAGTCGGACGATCGCTGGGGGTGCCTCGCTGTTTGCAAGTCGTGCGGCCGCGATCACCCGCTTCGCGGCAGGCTTGCAGCTCCCGAGCGGCACGCGGAGTCGTTAAACTTGACGCGGCCGCTCGCACGGGGAACGCCGCCACCGAGAGGCGGCGCTAACGACAGGATACTCTCGTTACAGCGCCACGATTTCGGCGCAGTCGGGCGTCATAGCGCACCGCGTACATACGCCCGCCGCGCTCGCATGCCGCTCTGGCGGCTGCAGCGCGCGAGCACGTCTCAGCCGGAGCGATTTCGCACCGCGCGCCCCGACTCAAGTGGCACGCGTGAACCACCCGAGCACGCCGCAGCACTGCATGCACTTCGTGAACTGGAAGCCGGCGGGCCTGATGGCTTGGTTATTGAATGCACACGCGCTGTAGCAGTTCCGGCTATTGCACCGCGCAACTATACAAGCGAGCAACCGCAGTGCATACGCCGAAGCGCTGTAATGCAAATATCCGTGGTTGTTGCGACAATGGTGCGTGAAATCGACTTGAAATGGCGGTGAAGGCCGACCTTCGAGCGCCGCCGTCTACGTGCAAGGAAAGTCATCTAGAATCGAGACAAATCGGAGCGGCCAAAAAGGCGATGAGGCGATTTGAAGCTAACGCTGTCCCTGCGTGCTTGGACTGGCAATCTGATGCATGCTGACTGCTTTAAAAACAAATATAAGTGTTTACGAGGACACCTGCGATGCCAGGTGAGTACCTGGCGCCGTGACTCAGTGACTGCGGCGTTCAGCTGATATGTGCATCAAACCCGCGCATTCAGTCCCTGTCGCGGAGGCCGCATTGTGGTGAAGCGAAATGCAAAAACGCCCGTGTGCACTGTGCGGTGTCAGTGCACGACCCCAGGTGGTCGAACTTAATCCACAGTCTCCCCCCCCCCCCCCCCACCCTTCCTCATAACCCACAGCGAAGCTTTGGCATGAGAAAATCTATCAAAAAATCAATTAATCGTGGGTTTGGATAAGCATTCAAACTTATGCTTCTCTTGGAACAGCGAAGAAACGCTGCAACAAAACTTTGAGATTTCTGATCAGAAATGTGGATATATAGAGAGCGAAATAGAAAATCTGTCTTCCTTTAAATTACATTCATTACATATGCTGCATTAAATGCTATGTCACAACTATACAAAATTCCAAACAGGAACGTATCCAAGAAGGTGCCCAGACTCCTTGCCCGAAATAAAGCCCACTTGACCCCTGACCCCCCCCCCCCCCCTCCCATTTTCTTTTGGCATTGCTCTTGCTGGGCGCAGAAACCAGTTTTTAGTAAGACCACTACACAAGGAATATTGCTTCCGTTAGATCCCTTTAATTAGGTTTGCAGTGCTCATCGTTTCCCGCGACCAGAGTCAGCGGCGACAGTCGTCAGCGCCGCTGCCTATGGAACAGTGTTACTAAATGTGACTGCTCAGATTACGTGTGAAGATGACTAAATTTTGTTGGCAATTACTAGGCCGGCGCAAAATGGCGCACAGTGTTGATTAAATTGAATGTGAGGTTACCCAGCACTGCCGCTGAAACCACTATACGGTGCCACACGAGAGCTCTAAGTGGTGGTTGCCAAACTTATCGAGACCTATTCATGCTGAGCTGTAACTGCTGCCCGGCATGAGTCATTCGCCATACGAATCACTTGGTGAAAATAAATCTAATTGTGGGTAGCACATAAGATTGGTAAGAAGTCCGGAAGCTGCTCAGTGCCATCGTCATCATCATCCTAGCTACGTCCACTGCGGGACAAATGTCTCTCCTAGTGATCTCTAATGAACCATGTCGCTTTATCCCTGCACACTTATATCATCCGCCTACCTGACTCTTTGCCGCCTCCTTTTACGATTGTCTTCTCTTGGGATCAACTCCGTTGCGTCCAGCGACCATCGCTTATCTTGCCTTCGCATTGCATGCCCTGCATATGTCCATTTCGAAATTCTTCTTAATTCATTTCGAATAGGATGGCATTAACGTTCTCGTTACCCACTATGCTCCCTTCATGTCTTCTAACGCTACCTCTACCATTTTCCTTTCCATAGCTGGCTGCGCTGTCCTCAGTTAATTTAAGATATTTTCGTTATCCTCCACGTTTCTGAGCCATATGTGTGTACTGGTAAGATACAACTATATTATATACTCTCCTCTTGAGAGGTACTGGTAAGTTGCTGTTCGTGATCTAAGAGTGCTGCCAAACGCACTCCACCCGATTCTTATTCGCACAGCTATTTTACGCTCGTGATCTGAATCTACGGTCATACGTGCCCGGCGTAGATGTATTCTCTTACCACTTCCAACGCTTAGTGGCGTATTGTGAACTGTTGTTTCCTTCCCAGACTGCTGAGAATTAGTTTTCTTCATATTAATTGTTAAACCCACCGTTCTGCTTCGCCTGTCTATAGGTCCTCAATGATCCTCTGCAATTCGTCTCGAGCTATTTAGCTGGGCTATAGGCCATCAGAGAATACTCGGGTATTCTCTATAAACTTTTTATCTCGAACTCTTCCCAATCCAGTACTTTGAATACCTCCTGTAAACACGCAGTTGAAAGCCATATTGATCTAGAAGTCATTTCGAAGTCTCAGTGCCGTCGGCTGGCGGCTTTTTTAAAATCATTGATGGTTCATGCCGAGTGAGGCTAAATATCGATCTGCTGCGGCGGCTCAGCCGACGTATAGTGTTCTGCTGCTGGTGGGCACCTGGGCGGTCGCGACTTCAATAGCTTTCCGCGTTTCTATAAATGGAGGCGAAGTGCAGAACTTAATGCTGGCGTGCAGAGATTTCTGTGCGCGTCAAAGAACCGTCGAGAATAGTGTGCATGCCGTATATTCAGGGCCCATTTTTTTTTCGGGTGAAACACAGTTTTACCCGATTCTTGCAATAATAATAACAATAATTGGTTTTCGGGGAAAGGAAATGGCGCAGTATTTGTCTCACATATCGGCGGACACCTGAACCGCGCCGTAAGGGAAGGGTTTTTCCCGCGCCAACTTATTGAGTCTGTTGCTATGACATCGCCAAGTGCGAAGGTCACTTCAATGTCATATACGCACACCAGACTGAAATTCAAGTTTTGCCTTGAATAGACACTGCAGAGTAGGCCACACGACCCTCAGCAGTACTGAACCTGTTTTACGCGCCTAAGACACTCATTAAAAATAATAACTGGTTTTTGGGGAAAGGAAATGGCGCAGTATCTGTCTCATATATTGTTGGACACGTCACGTTGGACACCGTGCCGTAAGAGAAGGGAGGAAAGAGGGAGTGAAAGAAGAAAGGAAGAGGTGCCGTAGTGGAGGGCTCCGGAATAATTTTAACCACCTGGGGATCTTTAACGTGCACTGACATCGCACAGCACACGGGCGCCTTAGCGTTTCGCCTCCATCGAAACGCAGCCGCCGCGGTCGGGTTCGAACCCGGGAACTCAGGATCAGTAGCCGAGAGCCCTAACCACTGAGCCACCGCGGCGGGTCCGATTATTGCACCCTCAACAGATTTTTTTTCTACGTGCAAATAAGCCTTCTAGGGAATGTAGTTTTACTGTGTACAAAGCTGAAGACCCCGCACGACGGTCACCACCTGTCTCGTGCTTAGTGCAGAGGGTGTCTTCTGTCAACTGATCATTTTAAACTTGTTTAACGCTTTTTATTTGTGATGGTGCTTAATTTGAGAAGAGGTACGAAGAGTACGTTTTTAACGCGAGAAACCAAAACGTGAACGTGAAACAAACCAAAGCGCTCGTGAACCTGTTTTTTGTGTCCCTTACTCTGTCCCTCGTCCGGTATTTTGAACTTCTTAGTTTACAACAAAACACAGGTAGTGACCAAGTGTTTTATTGGCAACGCTATATCACGCGCTACCCGCGCTTCTACGTTCTGCCCCAAGGCTGTTCGGCGTTTAAAGTGATCGCTGTGACGGTGAATTAATGATCTCGCAGTGTACTTTGTTTAAACAAAGGCAGACAGATTTTGCGCGGACGCGTATATAAGTACTGCACAGCATATGATAATGTTCTCGGCGAAATAATTGTAATAAATTATTTTTAAAAATTGATTTGGTAAACAGTTAGTGCAACCTGCCATTTCCAGGTTGTTTGCAAAACAAAGTGCAAAAAAAAAATAGAGTATTTTATCTCTTGCACAAAAACGACCGCTTAAATAAATTGTCTTCTGCTACAAAATACGACTCGATAAAACCCGAATTATTAAACATTTTGCTGAATAATTTGATTTGTGCCCGAATTTTAGGTAAAAAAATATCGCCCCGTTTTCACCCCCCCCCCCCCCCCCCGACTTCAGGAAAAAATAAAACCCGGAAACGAAGGCCTCTTCGTATATGCATGTGGCCCTTCAGTGCGTGTGTTAGGGAAGACCAAAGCAGGCCAGTAAGACCGCACGATATTGAATGCTAACAAAAACAGAGACATTTAAGGCGCATAACAAGTGCGAGAAAAACGTTCGACAACGTAAAGATTCACATACCATAAATCTAACAAAACATCCCTTGTCGAAAGTCATATAGAAACAAGCGTGAATGCATAACGCCGAAATGACGTGTGCGCATGCAGCCCAACAGACAGGTGCCGCTTGTATGGCTGTCGTGACTTGACTATCATATAGTTAGCCCGCGCTCATGCGCCTTCTAACTGCTCATAGCTATTGCGTATAGAGCTCTGTGAACACGTACCCAGATGGGTGAGCTAATGGTGGACGAACCTCTCACCACTTTTCCTAATGTTATTTATCTGTGCTGATATGCACTCGAATTTTCAGATTTGCGTGTGTTGTGCTAATTGTACGAACCCAAATAAAGGCGAGCAGTTGATTCATCTTTTGCCGCAACCAACCGTTCAAATTGTGGAGTTGATATTACAAGTCGCGAAATCAGCAAAACTGCTGCGGTCGGCATGTTCCGAACACGCGCGGCATCATCATTGTACAGTGTTTTCGGCTTTTATTACCCGTAGAGCTGCTATTGGCGCTTCTCAGCTAGCTGTGGCTCCTTCGAAGTAATACGAAATTTCTACATGAGTGCGGAGGAGAAGCGATTCAGAGACGGTGCATGTGTGTGGAGGCAAGCGTCGAGGGGGACTGAAAACACACCACGGCCTGTCATTGAAGCAAGGTGATGTCACGTGCAGTTGATCGATCGTCGCGCTACTGGAAGCTTCGTGGTTGTCTTGGCGCAATGCGGCAGAGAGCGAAGATACTCCAGGCTGCTCGGTACCGCGACGCAATTCGTGCTAAAAGAGCCCTGGTAGACGAAATTAATCCGGAGCCCTCCGTACGGCAGCTAAAATATTCGCACAAATAATGTTATTACATCACCACCACCTCCATACGGCTGCTCTTCCTTTCATCTTTTACCCCATCCTTAAACCCTTCCCTCAGGACACAGTAAAAGTGTCCGCAGTGAGTGACACAGTTACTGCGTCTTTCCTTTCTCAAGAGATATTTAAATCTTTTTTTTTTAACGTCAAAACGTAGCAGAAGCGGCGCGCGTTCCCGGCTGTAGGCTCAGGAATGTTAGGCGTCTAGTCGGAGAAGCCTACTCGAAGAACTGTGGGTACCAGGGGCGTAGCCGGGGGGGGGGGGGGGGGGGGGGGGTATAGGGCTTCAACCCGCCCCCCCCCCCCCCCGAAATTTTTTCGAACTGTCACTTATCGCTGACGAAAACAACCACCGGCGCCGGAAGTCATTCTGGATTTTGTCACCTACAGTGTCTTTTTCAGACTAGAAAAGATAATTTGGCGCGAACATTGCTAACTCGGGTTGGATTTCGTGGCAACGCCCATGCACCTAGAGTCATGTAACGCAAGGGGCCCCATCCTAGCACAAACTTTCAAGGGCCTATCGGTGGCTCGCTGTTGCGACTAAAATTTCGGTGCAATTACTCGCAATACATGACCTGTGACAGCTGCTGCTTCGCAGTACACTGGAACGAAGGACAGCGTCATTGAGATTTTTCCCTGGCCGTTGCATATGCACAAAAATGTAAAGGTTCTTGAACGACAAACATAAACTGAAATATTTGTCATCTACTTGCTAATTTCATGGCCTTTAACGTTTTTCATATCAGCGGCATGCACTGCTTTGCTGGTTCCGGACTAATATAGTTCTAGACTTCGTGTGATATTTTCTTTAGTTAATAAATACGCAAAAACATGGGAGCATTGGGAGTACGAGCTCGTCCTGTTTGCTTCTCTCCTGTGTCTTGTCCCCTGCTCAGTTTTATGTTTTGTAATCATGTCTGCCACGATTTTTAAGACATACGAAAACATTCTTTTATTTAAAAAAATACATATTTCACTTGTCTAGACAGTGCATAGCGTTATCTAATACTCAATGGCGTTGTCAATGACAATGCAATTATTATTGTTGCGTTTGATCCTTCCTCAAATTCTATAAGAAGGCCGCGCTGCAACATGAGACCCCCCCCCCCCACGAACAAAATTTCTGGCTACGTCACTGGTGGGTACGTTACGTTATCCGACGTGTACCAGGGAACTTGAAGCCTCGAACGGCGCCATTCGGGATATCACCTTTTCACATTACTTGAAGGGTGCGACAAAACACCGCAGCCTCTCTTTCCCCCGCTCCGTAAGCATCGCGCATGAAACACAAATGGAATCAGATTTGTTCAGCAAGCATTTTACAGAGTAAGGTTTTAGTTTGCGTTGTCTGGGGAGTGTATAGGTACGACTTCTTTCTTCACTCGATTGCCTTTAGTCTTTGTTTATTGCCGAAGAACTTGAACTTCTCAAACACCTCTTTTCATACGATATCAAGCGATCAGTGACAAGCATCGTCCTATTTGCTGGCTCATTCACGTCAACATTTCAGTTTGAAGGACCCGTAGAGGAAGTCGAATACAATGCACGCTTTCTGCCGCATATGACTTCCATCGCCGCGTACGTGTGCTCTCCCTGACAGTCGCACCGCGGAGTCTCTGGCTGCGTGTAATAGCGTAGCGCGCGGCCGTTGCTAACAAGCTTCGCCCCTTCAAAACCTTCATCCTTGTCGCTCAGGTCAACCCAGCTGTCAATGCATTCGTCCCGGTTCATCTATGTATTAAGCCTGTGTATAACGAGGGCGACTGCTGCGTTACCTGGACGCATTTCTTGGCTTGGGGGCTTTACAGTTCGGCTGCTTGGAAGCAAGTAACCAGGCCCTGAGTTAGTGAGGGGGTCCAGGCCTTTCACATTCTTTTGTGACGGCAGAGTTCAAGGACGATGAAAAACAACCATGGGCTAAAGTAACACTAAAGCGAGTAGTAAAGTAATCCGCGGTAAACGGTGGTGTAAGTTTAACGTATATCTGGGATGACAGCGTTTCAGTGTCAGATTATAAAAGGAAAAAGCCACGATGTCTCATATTTTTCATGTTACACAGGAACCGTTAAAGTGATAAGCAACGTTACTCGGTCGCAGTGGTGCGAATTAGCACATAACGTAGAACGGTTTGCATTTCTCAATGTTTTATTTCTAATACGCACGTATTTGATGATGGCCATTTCGATGATTGTATCTAGATTGATGACGTCTGCCCTTTTCAGCCTAGGCATGTTATTACGTTAATCACAAATAAAAAAGTAAAAAGAAACCGTGGAAGTAAACTTGAGTCGACCTGGCATGGTTTCTTTGCGGTGCTCGACACTTTCCTACGCAGAAACCAACATGTGTGTGTGCGTGTGCGTGCGTGTGCGTGCGTGTGTGTGCGTGTGCGTGCGCGCGCGCGCGGGCTCTATCCTTACGCGAAGTAACCCATTAAAAAATGTTTCAGATGGGACCTATTCAAAGGCAGTATATATGTCTCTCCCGACAGATCCTTCTCCGCAACTATGCAGCCTTTGGTGTCCGGCCAGGAGAGCGGTCTGCTCGACTGGGAGGGATTTGCTTGAATTTAAGGTTGCTCTGCCATCCGCGGCACAGTCTCCAAGTTCTACCTCAATTCGTTTTTTGTCTGTAAATGCTTATACGTATACGAAGCCACTCTTCAAATTTCTCGCCTCGTCTCGTCGACGAAACAGAGGCCAGGTGGTCCCGTATTTACTCTTATTTCTCACCTATCGGAGAAAGTGGTTGGCATGCGCGCTTCTGCGAGGGACGATAAGGGTAAGGAGCTAGTCTAAGTTCGCAGTGCTGTGAAGTCCAAACTGCGCGCTTCATGGAGCAGCGTTTCAGGAAGCGCTGCTCTCGCTCTCGGCCGGGTAGGCCAAAGGGTGGCGCAGCCGCGGACGGCGCCGGGAAAAGCCAGTGTGTTTGACTTGAGGCGTTCCCGGGAGTTCATTAGCTGCGGGAGCCGCGGCCGAGTGCGGACGAGCCAATTCGAATCACTTTTTCGGG
Source organism: Amblyomma americanum (assembly GCF_052857255.1). Taxonomy (NCBI): domain Eukaryota; kingdom Metazoa; phylum Arthropoda; class Arachnida; order Ixodida; family Ixodidae; genus Amblyomma; species Amblyomma americanum. Next base: position 111,697,146 of record NC_135497.1, on the reverse strand, counting down.
CCGCGCGCGCAAAAGGCGGCCCCGCCAAGTTATTAGAGGCGGACGCTGAAGCCCAGTGGCCAATTCAGGGCCCGTCAAGAGCCGCCGCCGAGAATGCGAGCGCGGCGCCGTCCTAACAGATGGGCCTCGGCGCGGCCAAATTGCGCACGCAACGCCTTGACGCGCCCAAGTGACGGAGGCGCACCAGAGGTCGCGACCGTCCCAGGCGCGAGCGGACGTCTTCATCTCGGCCGTCAAGCTCTCGCGCGAGAACCGCGCCAATAACTCAAAATCTTTACACGGACCACTCGGCTACCCATCCAGCCGGAGCCCTTGTTCACAAAAGAAAACGATTCGGTGTTTTCGTTTCGCTGCCCGGTCGATTTGGCCATGCCCAGATGCGTCATAATTAAGCGGGCCGCGTGGCAGGCCGACCACAAAAGGAGAGCATCATCTTCATTACGCACTTGATGTCGGCCCGAAGTGGCGCGTCACAAAGGCCTCCCAATAGAGGCATCTGACTGCTGTTCCGGCACGGCTGGCGGGATAATGGCGCCTGCTCGAGCGGCGCACACCAGAAACGTCACGCCGGCCCGGCTATAGGCTCCAAATTGACAGTGACGGATGGCGCTCGCCGGCAATTGAGCACCACCGGCCGCTCGCCACGCTTCTTCGCCGCGATCCCGGCTACTGCTGCGCACAATGCACGCGCTTGTTTGTCTCGGCGGACCGGCTGACCGTCGGCCGCCGCTCCTGGGCGCCGCCACCGCGGCCTCTGGGTGTCTCCGGAGCGTGGGGCCCGGCAGGGCGCCACCGTCTCAAGGCGCGCTTCTCTCCGGCGCGCAACTTTCTCGCGTCGTCCCAGGCATCGGCACGATTCCGCGAGTTTCCAAAGTCCGCTTCTTTCTTCGTCTTCAGGCGCTGCCGACAAAAAGCACCAAATGCTCGGGAACAGCTATCTAGGGATGTAAATGCGCGAACCGGCGTTGTACTTTCTGAGTAACGACTCCAATAATTTTTCCGCTCTTGTAATCTTCCAGTTAGATTCATAGAGCTACAGTTTAGCGTGCTCTTCTTCTCTTTTACTTGGGAACAGATTTTAACAGCGCGCTACGACCACAGACAGCGACAATCACTAAGGAAGACAAAGGTAGGCTGTTTCGCTTCCACCCTGGCCAAAGAAGAGGCAGCGGTAGGTTATCACTGCCCATCGCCACCTAAAGCGCCTTATCTCAGGCAGGCCCTTTGGAATCAAATTTCCAGTTTGCCGCCACGACATACTGCGACAACGCGGTTTACCCCGAGAAAGTCCCTAACACAGCTATCGCTGTAAGAAGATGAATAATTGTTGACAGAGGAAAGGCGAAGCAGTCTACAATACTGGGCGCTTTCCGTCAACTCATCTATCTCATGCAGATGATTCTCAATATCACTAATAACACGACGAGAGTTCACGTGTGTGCCAGAAAGCATGTTTGAACAATAGGTTAAAGTCGAAAAACTGGGACCAAGCGTCGAGTGATTCAATTTTTCCTCTTAGGATTAGTTTAGCGTTTATACTATGTACTATATATACATTGTACCCGGTGTGTGGTTTGCGAGTACACGCCTATAAACAGACGTCATCGATCGGTTCTGCTTCAAAAATCGCTCGGATGTGTGTACTTGCATCGCAGGGATGATTGCGCGCGCACATGTGAGAAAAGTTATGCGGATTTTGACCTGTCACCTTGATAGCGATTCGTCATTCCGAGAAAGCCGGAGGGCGGTCGGAAAAGGAGCAGCCCCGACGAAGGCGCCCTTCGGGACTGTCGGTGGCTCGCCTTCAGCTGGATGTAACTTATTAGGCGCGTGGAAGGCGCCTCGTGCGCGCAGCTTTTCAAGAACGAAAATAGCCGCACCGTGCGCGTGCTACCGAGCCTCCGACATGCACATCACTCTGTCAACTGTTAAAGACCCCAGTCAGCGCCTTTGAGCCCTAGTCAGCATGCCGGGTTCGGGAGCCCAAACAGATGCGCGGGCGCCTTCCTTCTTTTGTGTCCTCCGGAGGGGTTGGGCCAACGACGCGACTTAAATCATCCTACGAGATTGCCTGTCGGGCCAAATACCGATAGCTGTCGCTGTTACTAAAAGCGACCTGCTCGGGTCCCTCGCCAGAAGACTCTTAGCTCTGGTGAACAATGGGTTCGCGGTGAAAGGGCTCTTTTCTTATACAGCGAGGAAAATTCTCGCGCCTTACTGGCCGTACGGTATGCTGACGCATAGAAAACATGGTGAAGGAAGCAGAGATACTCACTCAGCAACAGGCGGCTATAAATTAGATGGCCTTGCGTCACGGCACGTCATCTCAACGAACTTATATTTCCAAAATTGGTAAGAACGTATGCTCTCTGGTGAGTGGAGTGCAGTGCTTCTGTACCCTGTGACATGCCGTGGCATGCATTTTGTACTACACTTTATTATTTAACCCATAAATGCCTAACGTCCTACATGTAGGGCACCGCTTTTTTTTTTTTGCGCAGTAACTCTAAGCGTCTATTGTGCAAAAGCTTGCGCCCGCTAGCGTTGGTTCAAGGCGGTCTTAACTTTTCGTGCAAGGGTTGTGTTGCGCGCGGTCAGTAAGATCCGCCAGTCTTCTCCGGACGCCATTTCTGAAATTCGACCCCATCGGTTGCATTGTAATCCTCAAAGGAAAAATAATTTCCGCGCATTTTCATAAGCAAACCGACGCGTGTGATGATAAATGCGATGTTAAAGTCGGCGTGAAATGTTTGGAGCATTGCCATACATAACCGCTAGCGAAATTTCCTAGAAGCCTCATTCTAGGACGGCTCAAAACTCTGTGTTGAAAACAATATTTCCACCAATAAAAGGATCATTCTGAATTGTGAAGTGAAATAAATATTTTATACCGAAAAATATTCGATTATTTTCAAGTACTGAAATTTCGACATATATGAGTTAAGGGACCCTGTGGACCCATTCAATTTGCGTTCTTAGTAACAATACATTCTATAGTTGTTTCTAGGTATGTTCACGTTTGTCAGGCAATAGGAGTCCCATTTACGGGTGAGAAAATTGTGTTGAACATTTTTCCTGCCGCTCGATTCAGACTCGTGCATGACTGCATCGAAAAGCACCCCGTGATCCCCGTTTTGAAGTGAATGTGCGTGTAGCGTTGCCTCGGCAGATTCACGCCCTAAAAACTGCGTCGACGCAAAATATTGCGAAAAAACTTGTGAAATCTACCGGGGATGACGACACTTGTATTTCATTTTTTCCCCTTTTTTTTAGCTTTCAGAAGCTCCTGTTTCAGTGAAAGCAGCGTCTTTGTCGTTAGAATGCGGCAATCTATCCGTTTAGCACTTCAATTAGTCCTCAGCGTCGTTTTAATATGGAAGGCACCACATTAGCTGCCTTATTCTTATTCTCTCTTATACGCTACAATGAAAAAAAAAAAAATTGGCCGTGGTTTAGCTCTGGTTAAACCTGGAGTGACGAGATAGCTACAGCTGGCCGAGTGGAACTCGCCTCAGTTGTATTGCCAAGTCAGTCTTTCGCCGCTCCGTTTCGCTGGGCGTTCCTTCATCTTCGTCCTACTTGACACGGCGCATGCGCACATCTGTGGCAGCTCGGTTTCACCGCGGCGCGGTGCACCACGTGGCTGGTCACGTGACCAACCAGGTGACGAACCACGTGATCAGCCACGGCGCCGCGCCGCCGGCAGCTGCTCCGCACCATGTGACCAACCACGTGACAGCGTGGCGGCGCAGCCACACGGTGGCCACCGCCACGGCGCCGCCACGCTGAAGGCTCGAAATACTCCCGTAATGTAGCTATCGCTACAAAAGTGTCAAAGAACACAGGAACCATAATTGATATTCACCTGTGCGCAACTGAATACAGCTGCGAACCTTTTTCTCAGATCTCTGCAGTTAGCTGAGCATGTTTAATGGGCTTAACCTGCAATTCGCTGGCGATAGCGTGGACACCGCTGCAAGTTGTTGATCCATGCAATCTCGCCGTAACATCAGCTATCTCGTCGGTTAGCGCAGTCAATACAGCCACACAGGCGGTATAGTCCTGAATCCGAGCTGTCGGGCCAGGACGAATGTCGGGTTCAACTGCGATGATTCAATTTCAATTTTGTTTTATTTCCCGCTCATTCACAAGAGGAGGAGCCGGGACTGAAAGCTGTACAAACAATTTGGCAGGGGTCCCGGCCCATTACATGATGAGAGTGTAGTCGTAGACGGTGCACAAGCTCCGAACGAAACAACACCAGAAATATTGATAAACTCACTCGAAAAAACTGTGTCCAGTTTGGTACCACAACAAAAAGCAGTGGCTAATTTTATTTAAAAACATGATCAGTATAATATGCATGCTCAGGACGAGAAGAAACAATGTGCACTTTACTTTGTGCCCGCATGGCTGCATTCAGGAGGGCGGTGAGGGGGTGTTAATTGTAGTAATTTCCGTTATTTTAATAGCTCTGTGTAATTCAAAGATCGAGAACGATGTACCACAGCCGCACCACACGGCAGTCTGGCAGTCGCCCTTTATTAACTGAGCGATTCAAGAGGGCTTGCGAAGGGCAGGACGGCGTAGAGTTTCTGACAACTTTAAGACGGAGCGAAGCTATCTCACTGAGCAAAGATGAGTTCTCCAGCGTGCGATATACTTCACTTTACTGGTCACCGCTAGACGCATTGGGCTAAGATGGAGAATTTCAGGCTGAGCGTTTATAACTGCTGCATATTTGAATCCTTTAATTTACATATATATGTATATATACCAGACTTCTTCAATAAATACTTTCAATCGGTGTTCTCAAGAAGCACGAGCCAAAATTACGCACACGACGAACCACATTCTCGCGAAAGTTCTTTCAATACTACCGGTTTCACTCAGAGTGGCGTATTTCAGCGGCTGCTATAATTAGACGAGAAGAAAGGTATCAGTCCAGCCGGATATACCGACAGGCTTTTTGAAAAGGTGTGGTTTGTCCTTTTATTTGGCAACTATATTCTAGAGATCATTGTTAATTCATTCCGTACCGCAAGACTGGCGCTCTGCACTTGTTATACCCATTTTAAAAGTGTCAATCGCTCATTCATGATTAGCTATCGGCCTGTGTTGCTTTACTTCAGCCTGCTGCAGGGTTATGGAGGATGTCATTGTGAATATATTATTATCTTTTTGGAAACAAACGGACTACTTTGTGAATGCAAACACTGGTTCCGACGAGGGTTTCCACCAGTGAGGCAGCTAATCAAGACTACACATAGCCTTTCGAAAGGTTTATATGGCCTTGGGCAGATTGCTGCTGTGGTAGCTGCTGTTAGATCTTTTGCAAAGATAAAACTGTTTGCGGATGATTGCCTCATTTATGCACTTGTAACCTGCGCAGATGAGGTTAACAATAACCGAAACTTTCAGACGTTCGCATTTTGGTGCTTTAAATGGGGAATGCAAATTGATTTCAATGATAGCAGTTTCGACGCGACAGCGCTGAGACTGCCGTTCTGCAGAAAATCCTTCATCGTTGGCGTTGTAAGCGAAAAGTCCCTGGAGAACAAACCTATGTGGGACATCTAGGTCACGTGACCGTGTTGCATCATCACAACCTGCCCACCGAATTGTGATCAAACTGCGCACCGTGGTAGTTGGCACTTATATTAATGATTGGGCATAATTAAGAGGTTAATTGCTCGGTGGGCATAATTAAGAGGTTAATTGCTCGGGAAGAGCAAGCTGAGTCGAACAAGCGCCACCGGTGGCAGCACCTGCCATCGCAGGGCAGTGGAGCATCGCTTAACCGCTGCACCACTGCGCTATAGGAGTGGTGTGACGACTTCCAGGCGCCTACTAATGTAAAGTCGAGAATGACCAATTCCGCATATATGGGCATTAACCCATTGACGCTATCGCGTCATACCCTGCAGGCGGGGCTTAAGTGTCCCCTCCAACTTTACGCACATAATGGATAAAAAAAAAACGTAAATTCTTTTCAGTATAATATTGAAGATCAGAACTTGGTATAATGCTAGTACTTTCAAGTATCTTGGTGTGTCAGTTTCTCATGACCTAAGCTGGCGCAATCATGCTGGAAATTTATGTGTGACGGCACGTAGGAAACAGTTCCCTAAGAGCATAGTTGATGTGGACCATGAAAGACGCAACCTATTGTCATGCAAATCTCTGACACGCCCTTTCTTAGAATATGCGTCAGCAGTAAGGGCTTCTCACCAGAAGATTCTTTCAGCTGAAATAGAAAAGGTTCATGTACGTGCAGCGCCATCCATTTGTTCAAATATTGACGAACAGATTCAGTAATTGAGATGTTAAACTCTCGCGGTCCAGAGTTACCAGAAACGAGTGTAGAAAGCAGAGATCTAAAACGTTGTACCAAATAATTCATGGCGAAATTAAGATTAATAGGAACATATATTTGCGACCTCTAGGCAGATTGAGCTCCTTCCTGAATCATCGTGAAGCAGTCCGACCATCCATGACCCGAACTAACACCTTTCGTTGCTCATTTTTTTCGTGATGCTTTCGAGCTGTGGAATAAACTTCCCGCTCATGCCACTGAGTCCTCAAATGTGACAGCATTTGTGAATGCATTTAATGACTATATCTAGAAATAGGAACCCTGTGCATATGCATGTATTTGAATGTCACATATTTAAAAAAAAAAGCTTTTTGACGTAAAATAATGGCATTTGGGGCACAATATTGCCAATGCTGGCGGACACCAGAATAATCATTGAATCCTGTAAACTAGTAAGCTGGTTAACTGGGTTCTAATAATTAACTTTTTAACTATTAGAGCTAGGCGCCTCGTTGCAGTTAAAGATTTGTAGACGGTCGTTAGTAATGGCTATATCAGTTTTTAGAACTTCGAAAACATGATTACCCTCGGCGCTGTGGCCCGCAAAATTGCTGTAGTTACATGAACTGGAGGGGTTGCTTTGCCTGCATGCTTTTCGAAAGCGCACGCATTTTGATACCACGTTGCCGAAATTTGTTTCCATTCCCTTGTTTGCGCAGTAGCTAACGACGGCCTGATTCCGCCAGTCTTGATGCCAAAAGCAGCATAAGAGGGTTTTCGCATAGCTTCCGCCCTCACCGGTCGATCACGTTCCTACGCTGCACTCACGGCAGTTCAGGACGTGCTACGTCCGCCGCTATGGACGAGGGTGGCGCTGGTGAACACTCTCAAGGTTTGCTTACAGTACACATAAATACCCCCGAAAAGCAGGAGATTGGACAGCCGTCGCCGTAGCTCAGTTGGTACAGCACCGGACGCGAAATTAGGAGGTCGTGTGTTCGGATCTCACCAGTGGGATGTGGTTGTTTTTTCTTCTGCTTGCGAATCAATTATCGTTAATTAATTACCCTATTAATCTCTCATTGATGAACATAACAAATTAATTTTAAAAAATCCCTATACTCCTTGGTTTCGGTGACTGTTGGCTTCCGTCATGGGTGTCATAACGAGCCCTTTTTTTCCATTCCCTTGTCTGCGCAATGGTTAAAGAGTTAACTATCAGCTTAATAGTTAAGACGATTCGCCGTTGTTCTGGTGTCTGCAAGCACAGGCAATACTACACCTTAAAAGCTACATTTTTGCCTCAAAAAGCCTGTTTTTGAAAATTACCTTTTCTTCCCGAAACACCGGGTATATCGGGTAGCTGAACAGCGGTGTGAATGGTCTTACGTTTAATTTTTGTTATGTTGTATTAAGCACTGGAAGTGTATGATGTTTATTGTTGTATTCTTTCATTCTTGCCTTCCTCTAATGACCTTCAAATTAGGGTTGACGTTAAATAAATAAAAATAAATAAATAAATAAATAAATAAATAAATAAATAAATAAATAAATAAATAAATAAATAAATAAATAAGATGTTGTCCGGTTGTCCTATTGTCCTGCGCATAAACACATCCCGTGAAATTTGCGCAAATTGCAGGAGGGCGCTAAGTTTCAAGGGCATATTACTCTGGCGTGCCGCGTCGACCATCGAGAGAGCGCGAAAGAAAACAAATTTTATTTACGATGCCAAGTCCTGCGCACCCGAAACGGCGCTGTTGAGCCTCCTCACCTTGCAGGCATGCGATGAACGAACGCATGGATCAAGCGCACCGGATACAGTTCACAATTCCCTCAAAATTGCTGGGTTTAGCATATCTGAAGTCACACTGCTGCGCAGTCCTTTCAACGCAATGCATATTTTACTCTCTGCGGGTGATACATCTTCGTAGGCGGACGGGGAGTATTTTCTCTTCACCGAGAAGCGCAGCATAAACCCTGGATGACGGCTGCACTCCCTGCACTGCTTATTTTGGAAGTGCGCGAGAACGCGCTGAGAAGCTGGCAGGTTCCTTCAAAAACATCGAAAGCCTTGCTTGACGCTTGTGCTGACAAACTTCTCGGTAGCCGTTCATCTCGGGCGGGGGAGAAGAGGCAGAGGGGGGTTCTTGAGTGCGTGTGGTCTCTAAAATGGGGCGCAGAAGAGGTGAGTTACTGTACACTCTCTCCCGTCACGCCGTCAGCGGCGTTTGAAGCGCTGCCTGACCGTAACTCTCCTCAGCCTCACCGCAGTAACGCCGCAGTTACTTTACTGCCCAACGTTGGCGCTTTTAAACGGACCCGAACGCGATTTCTTAAAGGATGATTATCGCCTCAAGGCAACGAAGGGATGAATTATATGAGTGGGAAAAGGATTGCTGAACGGATAAGCACAGAATGCACCAGAATGCACTGCACCCTGTGTCCAAGAAGTATAGGATGCTTATTATGCAACGCGGATCCTTGGCGTTTGTTATTGTTTACAAAGGAGTGTGACTTACGTAGAAGTACGCACGTGACTTGGGAGAGGTGCCCGCTTTCCGTATACCGAGGTAGGCACTGTGCCCATCTAACTCTGGAACGACACGCGCTCGTCTGGCGTCGCCGCGCACGTCCGGCATATGAATGGAGGCGGTAGCTCGGCTTCTCTGGCAGCGTGTTGCGTCTAGCCGCAGAGACATTCAGTGCGTTCTGGTGCCCGGAAACATGTTTCATATTTTGGCTTAAAGACTCCCGCCTCAATTTACAAACTACGCTGAAGATACGCAATCGAGCCCGGATATATCGAACCCGAATATCTGGAGTTGGTTTGGTTGGCTGCTTGGTTTATGAGGGTTTCACGTCCCTAGGCGACTCAGGCTATGAGGGACGCCGTAGGGAAGGGGTCCGAAAATTTCGACCACCTGGGTTTCTTTAACGTGCACTGACATCGCACAGTACACGAGCCTCTAGAATTTCGCCACCATCGAAATTTTGACAAGTCTTTGACACGCGTCTTTCGGGTCAGCAGCCGAGCACTATAATAACTGAGCCACCGAGGCGGCCTGAATATCTTAAGTTCATGGTAGAGAGAGGGGGGGGGGGGGGGAGGCAGACGGTTCTTCATAATCACAAAGTGAGCAAAAGAGGGTAAGCCTCAGGGTGCTTGCCAACGTTTCGGCAAAAGGGCAAAGCGTTCATCATTGGCGGGATTTAAATAGGGTCTTCGCTTCGAGGAGGATGGCCCGGCGAGGGGAGTGACGTGAGAAGGGTGTTGGGGTAATTTTTGTCCGGGCTTGTTGTCTGCTAAAGAGGTTGAACAGGTTAACCTGCAGAACTGTGAAACACAAAAAAAATAGAGGACAGTTCAGCTGAAAGGAATACAGGGGTGTGGATGGAGCGTGGGGAGAAAGCGAACTTGGGCTTCGAAGCTAGGTGTCCAGCTGCGACAGGTGGCTGCGCTGACCTGTAACACTCAGACAAGAGAATTAAGCAGCATGGCGGAACGAATGTCGGAGGGCAAAAAAAAAAGAGAAGAAAAAGAATTTTGAGGAAAAAAAAAAATAGGGGCGAATTCAGAGAAGGCGCTTAAGGAAGGGGGAAGGGGAAGGAATGTGGAGGCCAAAGGTTCCTGAGAAATGATAGCAAGAGGTGCAGACCACAAGGTAAAGATAAATTGAACAGAGAGAGAGAGAGAGAGCACAAAAAAGAGGGGGAAGTTGTGATTGAGGGGAGAATGAGAGGTAGGGGCGATGGTTTAGGGTGAAAAAAAACGATAATGCAATATTGTGAAATTCTAGGAAATGTTCTGACTATGTGCAAGACATTTTTTAATTAAAAAAATTTCTCCAGTGCGGTAATGTACCCCAGAGATTCCTAGTTTCCTCTGGATATGTTAATTCCTGTTCATTGTAAGGTTTTAGTTTGTGGATTAGGAATGCCACTATGTATTTTTGCCCCTTGCAGATTTGAAGCCTGACTGAAGAATGATGAACAGTTTGAGTTCATCGAAGTTGTGACCACGTTGATTAAAGTGTTCCGACACGGCCTTCTGTATATAATCTGGATTTATTGGCTATATCAAACACACCGATTATGCCTTCGAAACCCGTGTGTACAAGCATAGGAAAGGCGCGCACTATATCGAACTTCAATTTGCTGGTCGTTCGATATATCGAACGGCGCGACGCGCCTCTGCAAGTGGCACCTCTCAGCATCTTCGATCCCCTTCGCGCTCGGAGACAGTTCGGCTGCGCGGCCTTGCGCACCTGGAGCAGCGCGAGCGCTGTGAAATCACGTGGCCAGGTGAACGTGCCGAGTGCTTGAGGGTGGGCCTTCAGTCTCTTGTACTCCTTTTCCACGACACGCCGCTGTCATGAGTGAAGCCAACCTGGTAACAAGATAATGCATCTTATGGTAGGCAGTGGTTAGTTCAAAAGCACCGTCTACTGCGCTTCGATGAGAAGCAGGTTAGACTTATAAACGCTTACCTAGCTGTGCGCTGCTATAGTACGCCGCTGACGGCATATCGCTGTGAGAAGCGCGCCACTATAGCGTAGAAGTAATGCACTGTTGCTTCTATGTTACAGATAAGCTTATCAGTTACCATTTTTCATGCATCGAGTTGTCGATATATCGAACTATTTCGCGTCTGTTCGAGTTCAATATTTCGGGGTTCGACTGTCGTGCACGAAACACTCTCATTAATCTGGCGGCCAACGAGGAAGTTATACAGGAGTACTGAAATTTTGGCCGCCTTCGAGAATGTGCCCTACTGCGCGATCACATGATTCTTGTTGGCCTCCAAGAGGAGTGGTGTACAACTATATCGTTGTGTACATTTTTTTGTTCCGGAAGAAAGCGAAAGGTTATCAGAAACGCATTCTAAGGCACGCGCGCCAGATATTCGCGGGCGGGCCTTTGCGGCCACAGAGCTCGCGAACAATGCCTGGATAAGGACGAAAAGCGCACATGTCTTCATGAGCGTCCATAAGCGTATACATAAGCGCGCAGGAAGGAGGATAAAATATCCATGTTGTCGAGTGAGCTTGCAAGAAGAGAAAGAAGTAGTAGACATGCCCCAATCGAATAAAATCGCCCGTCTTGAGTACGTGTCCCCTCTACAGAGGACAACAGTAGCAGCAGCAAACGTTAGCAACACGGGCTTGTATGGGAGCTCCCGTGAGAATAAGACCACAGGGAAAGACGCGGTAATCCGTCACGCCCACTGTTTCCTCTCCGAGCTTATTAGAAGTTAGAATATAATGTTATCCAGAAGGGCCTTAATGAAGAAGAGGAAGAACTAGCAGACGATCAGTAGATGCAGAATGTGCATCAGCAGCAGTTGCATCCAGTCTTTTGCGGGCGTATGCGAAAGATTTTGGTCTTGCTGTTCCTGCTCCTTTTGGATGGATATATTTCGCCAAGAAAGGAACGTGGTGGACTGAAAAAGGCATTTACGAAGCATCCCACCTAATACCTTCCCGCGATAGCTCGATCTAAAGAGTGTCCTGCAAGAAAGGACGTGATCATACCAGGAATTCGGAACAGCGTTAACAAATTCTCGCACTGCATCATAAATAAATAGCATGTGGTGTAATATAGAAGAATAAGGGGCAATCGAAGACAGGATTTTGCAAGTACATGCTATTTTTTTATTTTTAATAATACTAAAGAAGGTAAAGAAATTTCTTACCTTCTCAGCAGTACGGTCAGCAAATATGGTGTCAAGCTAGGTTCAGACGTTTCATGAAACTCAAAAGGAAAAAAAAATTTACCCCCCCCCCCCCCCCCCCCCGTATGTTTCGCATGAGGCAGAATGAGACGCCTCCGCAAAACGAGCATACCAATTCACTTGAAGTGGACAACTTAATGTTCGTGTGGCTAAAATTTTATCCTAATTTACGGGGTGTTTTCAGGTAAAGCACCCTAAATTGGCACCGTCTTTAGTCAGAATACAACCTTCTTGCGCCGATTTCCCGCTCTGTTCTCCTCCATGATACGCTTAAAAAAGGCACTGTCGGTCCTTTACTCCGTAGGTGAGCTGCCTTCGCGAACGCCCTGTAGGCTTCCTTGGGCTGATGGCATTCCTACCGCTTTACATGCGTTCTTTAGTTTTGTTTTGTTTTTTCACCGCAAATGTGGGCGTATCAGTTTCGTTTCGTGAGGGGATGAAATAATAGACGGGCTAGCATCTGGACGCCTTTCTATTCTCTTCAAAACTTTGAGCACAGGGAAATAGCGACAAGCTGAAAGGTTGAAAGAGTTTAAGGGGGATTGAAGCTGTTTTGTGTAGCAGTGCATATTTTTAGATATTCTCTCGTTCACATATGCACTACCGAGCTCTTTTAACGCAATTTTAGTCCACTAACTACTCATTTCACTGCAGGAAGCGTTCAGTATTTCAAGTAACCGAAACTGGTGCATTTGTATGCCATAGCTCGCGTGGAAATTGTTTACGTTAAGAAATTCTGTTTCACATGTGCATCTTTACGTTTTCTTGCACTCTTGCTGGCCTAGTTGGTGTATTAGAATTGTTGATTGATTGCAGCTTGTAACTGCGACATAGCTTATACTTTGAATTAACCTGGAGTCAATTGTGGTTTTGAAACAAATTCGTAGTACGCGAAAGTATCGAGACCAATCTCGTTCAACGGACGACTCGTCTTTTGCGAAACTGTCCCTGTAAGTTTTCACCTGCTGTGACTTCCCACGAACAAGACAATTAACTCTCGCCTCGCTTGTCCCCTACTTTGACTGACACACAGTATTGAAGAGGAAGATGGAACGAGGCAGCCTGATTTTAAGGTAGGAAAATTGGCCAAACTCA